>NW_006921707.1:101389-105796 GCF_000298275.1 Orycteropus afer afer
TTTTTTTTTTTTTTTTTTTTCCGAATTGTGCTTTGGGTGAAAGTTTGCAGAGCAAATTCACTTTCCATACAGCAGTTCACACACACTTTGTCTCTGACATTGACTGTAATTTACCACAATGCAACAGTTCCCCTTCCATTTCCTCCCCATAGTTACCTCTTCCTTGTATCCATCCCTCTGTGCACTCCTGCTCCCTGAACTGTCTCACTGTGCATACACAATCCTTCTATTGTCCCATTATTGTTCTCTACAAGTAGTATATCTACCTAATGTAAATAATGTTCATCTCATATGCCTGTCTTTTTTTGGCTGGAAGCTACAGTAGTGGGTTTAACTCCAAACCTGAAGGGCAGCTAGGGCCAATAGTCTCAGTGGTTTCACCAAGCTCTATCAGACAAGCAAAACTGGTCCCCCTCTTTTATTTTCTTTAATGATTTTGAGTTTTCTTCCACATTTTTCCCCCACTCTATCCAGGATCTCCTACATAGATCGCCTCCGAGTGGTTGACAGTGGTAGCCAGGCACTATCTAGTTCTTCTGGTCTCATAATTTTATAGGCTGAGGATCACATAGTGTACCAGTCACTTGGACTAATTGTTTCATTAATCTTTGATTTTCTTCATTCTTCTTTGCTCTTGATGTGGATAGACCCATCGTTGAATCTAGATGGCTGCTTGCAAACTTTTAAGATACCAGTTGCCACTCACCAAGACAACTTGAATTCTTTCTACATTAATTTGATGTTGCTTATTGGTCCAGTTATGAGGATTTTTGTTTTCTTTATCAGTAAGTGCTTCAAGTCATCTTTGCTTTCAGCAAACAAAGCTGTGTCATCTGCATATCACAGGTTGTTAATGAGTCTTCCTTTGACCTTGATGCTGAGTTCTTCTTCATATAATACACCCTCTCAGATTATTTGCTCAGCATGGAGATTGAATAAGTATGATGAAAGGATATAACTCTGATGCACATCCTTCTTGATTTTAAACCATACAGCAGTGTCCTGTTTGAATGACAGCCTCTTAGTCTATGTACAGGTTCCTCATGAGCAACATTAAGTGTTCTGGAATTCCTATTCTTTGAAGTGTTACCCATAATTTTTTATGATTCATACAATTAAATACCTTTGCATAGTTGATAAAACTCAAGTAAACATCTTTTTCGTATTATTTGCTTTCAGCTAAGATCCATCTAACCTCAGCAATGATATCCCTTGTCCCACATCCTATTCTGAGTCTGGCTTGAGTTTCTGGAAGTTCAATTTTTGAATAATCTTTTGCAAAATTTTACTTACATGTGATACTAATGATATTGTTCAGTAATTTCCACATTCTGTTGGATCACCTTTCTTTGGAATGGGCACAGATATTGATCTCTTCTAGTCAGCTGGCCAGGTGGATGTCTTCCACATTTCTTGGCATAAATAAGTAGTGGGCTCCCGTGTTGTATACATCTGTTGAAATGTCTCAATGGCTATTCCATCAATTCCTGGAGCCTTGTTTTTTGCCAGTTCCTTTATTACAGCTTACATATCTTCAATATCATTTGTTCTTGATCATAGGCTACCTCCTGAAGTTGTTGAATATGGATCAATTGTTTTTGGTATAGTAACTCTGTATTCCTTCTATCTTCTTTTGATGCTCCCTGCATCATTCAATATTTTTTCCTTAGCATCCTTCAGTATTGCAATTTGAGGTTTGAATTTTTCCATCATTTGGCTTGAGAAATGCCAAATGTATTCTTCCCTTTCAGTTTTCTATTTCTAAGTCTTTGCACATATTCTTATACGATCTTACACTGTCTTCTTGAGCCAGCCTTTGAAATCTGTTCAGCTCATTTATTTCATAATTTTTTTTTCATTCACTCTAGCTACTCTCTGGTCAAGATCAAGTTTCAGAGTTTCTTCTGAGATTCATTTTGGTCATTTCTTCCTTTCCTTTTTAATGACTTTGTTTTCTTTATGTATGATGTTTTTCATGTCATCCCAAAACTTGTCTGGTCTTTGCTCATTGGCATTTAATACATTAAATCTACTCCTCCAGTGGTCCCTAAACTCAGGTTGGATATATTCAAGGTCATAGTTTGACCCTTGTGGACGTGTTTTGATTTTCTTAAGCTTCAACTTGAATGTGGATATGAGCAATTGATGGTCATTCCACAGTCAGCTCTTGGTCTTTTTTTGACTGTTGATGTTGCATTTCTCCATTATCTCTTCCCAAGGGTGTAGTAAATGTGATTCCTGTGTATTCTGTCTGGTGAGGGCTATGTGTATAGTCACCATTTATGTTGTTGAGAACAGGTATTTGCAATGAATAGGCAGTTGATCAAGCAAAATTCTATCATGTGATCTCTGAAGTCATTTCTATCACCAAGGACATATGTTCCAAGTACTGATGCTTCTTTCTTTTTTCTAACTTTTACATTTAAATCACCAGTAACTATCAATACATCTTGATTGCATGTTTGGTCACTTTCAGACCACAGAAGTTCATAAAATTCTTCAATTTTTTCATCTTTGGCTTTAGTGATTGGTGCTTAAATTTGAATAATAGTTGTACTAATTGGTCTTCCTTATAGGTGTATGAATATTATCTTATCACTGACTCAATGGCACATAACAGCAACAATGACAACAACAACAGCATTGTAGGAGCTCAGATAGTGTAGTGCCTATAAGGCACTTGAATACTAACCAGAAAGCTGGTGGTTCAAACCCACCAGCCATTCCTCAGAAGGAAGGTTGAGCAATATATTTCCATAGTGATACCTCTTTGGAAACCCAAGGAGGAGTTTCTATGAGTAGGGTCCAACTTGATGGCACATAACAACAACAACAACAGCATTGTACTTCAGGATAATATCCATATGCCTACAAGAAAGACCAGCTAATACTACCATTATTCAAATTTATGCACCAACCACCAAAGCTAAAGATGAGGAAATTGAAGATTTTGTGGTCAGTCTGAAATTGACCAAACATGCAATCAGGATGTGTTCATTATCACTGGTGACTGGGATGCAAAGGTTGGAAACAATGAAGAATCACCAGTAGTTGAAAAATTTGGCTTTGCTGACAGAAATAATGCTAGAGAACACATGATAGAATTTTGTAAGACCAAGGACTTATTCATTGCAAATACCTTTCTTCAACAACACAAGCAGTGGCTATACACGAGGATTTCACCAGATGGAACACACAGAAATCAGATTGACTACATCTGTGGCAAGAGGTGATGGAAAATCTCAATATCTTCAGCCAAAACAAGGCCAGGAGCTGATTAAGGAGGAGATCATCAACTGCTCATATACAAGTTCAACTTGAAGTTGAAGACAATTAAAACAAGTCCATGAGAACCAAAATATGACCTTGCATATATGCCTCCTGAATTTAGAGACCATCTAAAAAGTAGAATTGATGCATTGAACACCAATGACTGAAAACAAGATGAATTGTGGGATGACATCAAAAGTATGATTCATGGAGAAAATAAGAGATAATTAAAAAGATGAGAAAAGAAGAAAAAAAACCAAAATGAATGTCAGGAGAGACTCTGAAACTTGCCCCTGAAAGGGGAGTAAACAAAGCAAATGGATGAAATGGCAAGATAAAACAGCTGAACAGAAGATTTCAAAGAGCAGCTTGAAAAGACAAAGTCAATTATTATAATGAAATGTGCAAAGATGTAGAGTTAGAAAACCAAAAGGGAAGAACACAGTCAACATTTCTCAAGCTGAAAGAACTGAAGGAAAAATTCAAGCTTCTAGTTTCAATATTGAAAGATTCTATGGACAAAATATTGAATGATTCAGGAAACATCAAAATAAGATGGAGGGAACAGTCACTGTACTAAAAAGGATTGCTTTATGTTCACCCATTTCAGGAGGTGGCATATGATCAAGAGCCAATGGTATTGAAGGAAGAAGTGAAGCTACATTGAAGGAATTGGCAAAAAACGAGGCTCCAAGAATTGATGGAAAACCCATCGAGATGTTTCAACAAATGGATGCCAAACTGGAGACACTCACTTGGCTATGCCAAAAGATTTGGAAGGCAGCTACCTTGCCAACTGACTGGAAGAGATTCATATTTGTACCCATTCCAAAGAAAGGTGATCCCACAGAATGTGGAAATTATTAAACAATATTATTAATATCATATGCAAGTAAAATCATGCTGAAGATAATTCAAAAATGGTTGAAGCCATATATTGACAGAGAACTTCCAGAAGTGCCAGCTGGATTCAGAAGAGGATGTGGAGTGAGGGTTATCAATGCTGATGTTAGATGGATCTTGGCTCAAAGCAAAGAATACCAGAAAGATGTTTACTTGTGTTTTATTGTCTCAGTCTAACTGTGGTGACATGTAGATGTGAGTTTTGAGGCTGAGCCCCTGGTGTTTAAAACCCAG
>NW_006921707.1:112508-126054 GCF_000298275.1 Orycteropus afer afer
ATGTTTGTGTGTCAACTTGGCTGGGCCTGGTTGAGTGGCTGGGCAGCTGGTGGTAGTTATTCCCCATGATGAGACTGGCAATCAACTCCATTGTGGGATCTACCACAAGCAGCTGAGTAGGTATGCTTTGGGTGTGTGGTCTCCTTCCCATGTATAAGAAGAAGCTTGGGGAATGGTCTCTAGCTTATGGCACACTTGGACCCTGCATGTAGCCATGTTGTTCAGCAGGCTGCCATGCTTTGCCGACCTTGGGACTTACAATGGACTTGAATTAATGGCCTGTTATGTGGTTTGGTAACATCAGGACTGTGCTTTTTCACTTGTCAATCTTGGGCTTGGCAGCCTCAGCAGCCAGCAGCTGTCTGAGTGAAGAAAAGCCTCTAGCCCCAGTGGACTGCGAGCTGGAAGCAGAGCTGAAGCCCAAGGCTGAGGTACTTTCACCCAGCCCCTAGAGCCTGGCCCTTTGAACTTGAACTGAAAGCCTACAAACTGTAAGAGAATAAACTCCTGTTTGTTAAGTAAAGCCATCGCATTTGTGGTATATTTATTGTCAGAGTGGTACTAGGTGACCAGAACACTATGTGTGTACTAGTTACACTATATCCAAGATATATGAGGATTAAAGTTATTATGAACTTCTTTACTGAGAGCATTTATCAATTAATACTAATTGCTACTGATGATATATAGATGCACTGGAGAGAAGGAATTGCTGACAAGCCAGGCATAAGAGCCAAGAGATTCCAGAGTTGATGACTTCTCTGACCTGAGATGTTGTTGTTGTTGTTGTTGTTATGTGCCATCGAGGTGGACCCCTCATAGCGACCCCTCCTTGAATTTCTGAGGCAGTATCACTATGGAAGTAGATTGCCCCATCTTCCTTCCAAGGAGTGGCTGGTGGGTTTGAACCGCCAACCTTCTGGTTAGCAGTCAAGTGCTTTAGGCACTACGCTACCAGACCTGAGATGGTTCATGCTTATTTAGCTTCTTCTCTTATGACCTTTCTCTGGCAAAGACTTCCAATACAATTTTGAATATACTTACTGCTGTTGGATCTGACTCAGAGTGACCCCTCTTTGGGTTTTCAAGGCAATATCACTATGGAAGTAGATTGCCCTATTTTCCTTCCAAGGAGCAGCTGGTGGGTTTTGAACCACCAGCCTTCTGGTTAGCAGTCCAATGCGCTAGGCACTATGCCACCAATTGCATCTTTGTCTGACACCCATTCATAAAGGGAATACTTTCAGTCTCTCCCCATTGAGAATCATGTTGACCATTGGTTTTGTATATATGCCCTTAATTACACTAGGAAATTTCCCTTCCATTTCTATTTTCTTCAGTATTTTTTATCAAGAATGGGTATTGGATTTTGTCAAATGCTTTTTCTGCATTGATTGATATACTCATGTGGTTCTTTTGTTTTATTTATGTGATGAATTACATTGATTGTTTTTCTAATATTGAACCATCTTTGCATACCTGGTATGAATCCCACTTGGTCATTATATGTTGTTTTTAATATGCTATTGGAGTCTACTGGCTAGGGTTTTTGTTAAAAATTTTATATAAGCTCATGAAAGAAATTGGTCTATAATTTTCTTTTTTTAGTTGTGTTCTTTTCCGACTTTGGTATCATGGTTAAGCATATTTGATAAAATGACTTTAGGAGTATTCCTTCTTTTTCTGTAGTTTGAGTACAGTTTGATGTCAGCTCTTCTCTGAATGTTGGGTAGAATTTTCCAGTGAAGTCATATGGGCCAGTACTTATTTTTGTTGGTAGTTTTGTTTATGACCTGCTCCATTTCTTCTTTTGTATGAGTCTGTTCAAATTTTCTACTTCTGTCTATGTTACTTTATGTAGGTGGTGTGTTTCTAGAAATCTGGTAGTTTCTTGTAGATTTTCAAATTTGTTGTAGTACAAATAGTATCATAACATTATTCTTTTTATTTTGATTGGTTGTGTTGTGACATCACCCATTTCATTTTTTATTCTTGTTGCTTGTACATTTTCCTTCTTTTCTTATGTCAAATTTTCCAGTGGTTTGTTGATTTGACTAATCTTTTCAAAAAACCAACTTCTAGTCTTGTTGATTCTATCATTTTTATGTTTTCTGTTTTACTTATTTCTGCTTGAATCATTTCCAAACTTCACAACTCAAAACTCACATCAACACGTCACCATGGTAGGACAAACTGACAGAAAAGTTTGTCTCCCTTTTGGAAACCTCTCTTACCACCCTTACCTGGCTTCCTGTGTCTGACTCCTCCTCTGTCCAGATTCCTAGGCCTTTTAATCCTCTTTCTCTCTCTCTCTCCCGCCCTGCTGCTTTGGGCATGCCTGATTTCCCTCTCCTCACCTAGATCCCTGTGGCTGACTGCTCCTTTGTCCAGGTTCCTGGCTTTTAATCCCCTTTCTCCTGCCCTGCTGCTTTGGGCATGGCTGAGTTCCCTCTCCTCACCTGGACCCCTGCAGCTAAATCCCATACTATTGGTATGTTCAATCATCCCACATACATGTGAAAGCTGAACAATGAATAAGGAAGACAGAAGAAGAGTTGATTCCTTTGAGTGGTAGTGTTGGCAAAGAATATTTTCTGTATTCATGAACTGCCAGGAGAATGAACAAATCTGTCCTGAAAGAAGTGCAGCTGGAATGCTCCTTAGCAGCCAGACTTCTTGGTCTCACCCACGTTGGTCAGGTTGCTAGAATGGACCTATCCCTGGAAAAAGAGATCATACTTGCTAAAGTAGAGAGTCAGCCAAGAGGAGCAAGACCCTTGAGGAGATGTACTGACACAGTGGCTGCAGCAATCAGCCCAAGCATAGGAAGGATTGTGAAGCTGGACTGAGGACTGAGCAATGTTTCATTCTGTTGCACATAGTGTCACTATGAGGCAGAATCAAGTTGGTGGCACCTAAAAACAACATTATTGTGGAGTTGTCTATTTCACTTTTCAATTCTGTTAAAGTTTGACTTATCTATTTTTGGGCTGCAAAAATGCATGATGACTGAGTCTTTTGATCTCCTACAAGTTCACAAGGAGGAAGAAGGACCCAGAACAATGTTAGCATCAACAACCCAAGACTGATTCTTTTGAAGTTAGACATGCTGCCACCCTCTAACCTTTTACTAATTTTGACTCCAGCTGTCCTCTCCAATCGCACTCTCTACTTTTCCACTGTGTCTACTGTGTTTGGTAATTCATTGCAATGTCCACACAGAATTTGTAGACTATACTCATGATTGTGGGATTTATTAGGGAAGCAATATGTTGCAATTCAGGTTCAGAAATGCTGAAGACACAATTCTTCAATCAGGACAGCTTATTCACTGCCATGCTGCAGACACATTTCTCTCTGGCCTCAGCTTCTGTCCTGCTTAGGCCAGTATTACAAAGCTCTTTTAGCTTTGCCAGTAGGCACCCAAATAGGCACCACATTCTGCTGGCAAACCTTCTCTCTGAAGGCACTTAGCTTTCTCACTCCATGAGCTGGGAAACCCATTGCTCTCTTACTAGTCTCTTGGTGTTCTACTTGCTGCCTCTGCTGCCACTGTCTCTCTGCCATCATCTCAGTGTAGAGATCTTGGATCCAAGGATGAATTCTACTTCTGGCTCTTCTTTCTTGATGGCAGTAAGATCCACCTTTCTCCCTCTAGAATGGCTCATTTTAAGCCTAGATGATGGCAAAACTGACCAATTCCCATGTTAGAGTTCTGTACACCTTATTTGTAAGTCCCACCCCTAGAAGAGTGCCATGAACTTTATTTATATTATTAATAAGCCATCTTATCCCTTTGCTGTACCATAAACACCTCACATTGCATAGTCCTACTCAGCCATCTGGTAGGAGTCACAAAGACCATAGCTAAAATGGCCATATTAAGTAATTCACTACACAACAAGGGGTCTCTCAGTGGGTGTGGAGATATTTATTATGGTTATGTCCTCTTGTTTGATTGATCCTTTAATCATTATATAATGTTCTTCCTTATATCTTATAGTGATTTTTGTCTTAAAGCCTATTTAATAAGAAATTAATATTGTCAGTCCTGCTCTTTTTTTTGAGAGGAAATCTGTTGGCGTAGTGGTTAAAGCATTTGAATTCTAACCAAAAGTCAGCACTTCAAACCCACCAACCACTCCATGGGAGAAAGATGAGGTTGTCTAGTTCCATAAAGATTTACCACCTTGGACCCTATGAGGCAGTTCTACTCTGTCTTACAGGGTCATATGAGTAGAAATTGACTCTATGACAGTGGTTTTTTTCTTTTTTTTTTTTTTCCTCTTACTTGATTGCCATTTGCTTGATAATTTTTTTCTAAGCTTTTAGTCTATTTTTTATCTTTATCTCTAAGATGTGTCTCTTGTAGACAACATATTGATAGGTCATGTTTTCTTATGCATTCTGCAACTTTTTGTCTCTGGCTTGATGCCTTTAATCCATTTGCATTCAGTGTAATTATTGACAAATATTAATTTACTCCTATCATTTTGTTATGAGTTTTCATGTGATGTTGCTGATTTCTTTGTTCCTTATAAATTTCTGTGCTGAGCTCATTTTGTTTATGAATATTTTTATGACTTTTTTCATTGCTATTGTTTTGGTCCACTTAGCTATTAAAAATATTCAAGCTTTTCTAATCTTTAAAAGCAAAAATATTACATCTTTTCCCTAAAAATGTTAATATCTTGACTTCACGATATTATTCTTATTATCATCAAATTATTTAACTTCTTAATGCTTTACTTTCCTTGGTGCCAAAGGGGCAAGGAGGCTGCATCTTCCAATCTCCTCTAACTACACAAGAGAAAGACAGAATCACCATCAGTAGCCCAAGGCCTATTCCTGCAAGGCCAGACAAACTACCTCCCTCCAGCCCTTGTACCAACTGTTCCTCTCGCAACACCCACCATTTCTCTGCTAGGTTCAATAATTCACTTCAGTGGCCCCACAGAACTCACAGATTGTGGGGTTTATTAGGGAAGCACCAGGCTACAATTCAAGTTCAAGAAGCACACTCAGTTTCTCTCAGCCTGTCGTCTCTCAGCCAACATCTCTGTCAGTCTCTCTCCTAGCAGTGCATGTCTCTTGGTCTCTCTTTCTCAGTAGCACATGTCTCTGGGTGTCTCTCAGGAGCACGTTTCTCTCAGCAACACGTCTTTCTCAGCCAGCAATCAGAGAGACCTCTTCTGCCTCTAGGGGGGCTCCTTTTGAGCCTGGCAGATTGACCACTAACCAACCCCAACATCAGAATTCTATACACCCGAGAGAGAGTGAACTTTCCAGATTGCCTTGTGCTGGTTCAACAGAAATACCCCAAGGGAATAACTTTAGCAATCAGGAGCTACTCAGTTGCTCATGGCAAATTCCACCACGGAGTTTACAAACACTTATAGCTGGAAAAGCCATACTAGGTAATTTACTACACTGCACTTGGCTATAAAATGTGAATAACACTATATAATTTATAGAGAATTTATTTATATTCATCTTCCTCCTTTTTGCTTATATATCACTCTCCTGCAAAGCATTCCCTGTCTTGTCTTTCCTACTTGCCTTAAAATACTCTACTTCCCCTTTCACATCATCCATCCTGTTCCATTATGCCTTTACTTACCCTAACACAGAGTAAGCTCTTTGAGATCAAAATGACTTACTCACAATTGTCTACCTAGTACCTGAATGTTTATATAGTAAATACTAGGTTAACACATTTGATATTTGTTGTATTCATTTAGAAATTCCTATATCGTTTGCAGTTAAATCTGGCTGCCATATTAAAAGCAGCAAAAAAACAAACAAACAAACAAACAAACAAACAAAAAAAAAAACTATTGTTGTTCTACCTATTAGTGATTATTATTATAATTTTTAAAGATGTAATATTTTCTTGTAGCAGTGCACCTTTCTAAGTATTAAGAGCTTGTAAAGTTTAGAGATACCTTTTAGCTAACTTTGAAAAGGACATTGCAATATTATATCTATATATCTTTTTTTAAATCTATATTCTACCTTTTCCCAAAGAAGTATATAAATTTGTTTTCTTGGACAGCTTTGATTGATAGCTACAGCAGGAGACTTTGAAGTCTTGGTCAGAGCGACCAAATTGTCATGCAACCAGGACTGATGAAAGCAAGCCTGCATATCACTGTTGATTGAGGTTAATTGTCTCTGCAACGCCTTCTGATATTTCCTCGGAAGATATAATTACAAGAGTTTAAAGAACTTTCAGAAGCACTTAAAAATATAGCAATTCATTAGTGCAATTAAAATTGCCATAAGCTACACCCCAGCTTAATAATACAGCATTTTAAATTACTTTTTTCTTATTTGTCTCCATTTTACAGATGAAGAAACTGAGACTTAAAAATAAATCCACGTTCTAGAAAATTGTGAGAAAAAGTACCAGTTTTAAATGTCAATCCCCCTCACCTCTCACCACAGATGTTTTCACAGATGAGTAAAATGCCTTAATCTCAGTGATTTTATATTTCTATGAAAATTAGTTGAGACCGAAGAATGCCAGTCACCTCAGTAACATTAATTTCCTTTTGGTTTTCCTTTTTGCTTGCTCCTTGACCTGCCGAACTATCTGCAGGAAGACAGGAAAGTTTAAATACAATCTCAGTGCAACTCTATTCTGAGACACAGACTTGATGATTAACTCCCATAGAAATAATTGAAAGATAAAATTGACTTTTATTCATTCAGAGTGTTCAAAGGAATTTGAATTTCAGAATTCAATAAGAAGTATTGAATATTCTTATGGTTAAGGGCCAGATTTGGTTTCCCTTGGTACCCTCTGTGCCTGATATGGTGCCTGGCACATAGTAGGAGCTCAGTCCACATTTACTAATGAAGGAGAAATGTCTACTGGCTCACTTTATTCTTTGGTGATCACACTCACGCAAAGCTATCTCTTAGTGAAAAGCAATGTGGTCAGCTGTTAAGAGTGTGGACTCTGAAGCCAAGCTGTCCCCAGGCCTGACACTTCATAGCCACATGACCTTGGGCAAGTTGCTTACCATTCTGTATGTCTTTTGAAAACAACAACAATAAGAGTTATAATAACAATGTCTACATTATAGGCTTATATCACTGTGAGGATTAAATGACCTTTATATGTTTAGATTAGTGTTCAGGACTTAATAAGTTCTGTATGTTTACCATTATGAGGATAGGTATTAGGGTCATAGCTTTGTGTCAATAATAACATAATAAGACCTTCATGTAAATGATTAAGTGAGTTCATAAGATGCATTGTTTAGGCTTGGGCTTATCAATATAAACAATTTTTATGAAATTATTTTGCAGTTACCTATCTTTAAAGTTGCTTCCTTCTGCCCATACAAAAAGAAAATTGGTCAACAGAAGCTTATAGTTAGGTTCTCATAATCTACGGTAATATTTAGTAGACCAAGAAGAAATAACTATTGTTAAAGCCATGTTCTTTAAGGGAGTTGGGCTTCCTGATTTGTATATGCTATGCATGTACAATATACAATGACTGTCAATAAGGAGCCATTGTGTTACAGTGGGTAAGCCATTTGGCTGTTAATCAGAAGCTTGGTGGTTCAAATCCACCAGCTGTTCTATGGGAGAAAGATGAGGAAATCTACTTCTGAAAAGATTTACAACCTTGGAAACACAATGGAAGTAGCTATGCATCAAAATCAACTCAATGGCAGTGGATTTGTTTTTTGGTTTTGGCAATCCATGTATTTCTCTAGAACAATATTAATAGAGGATCTTTACTCAAATAAGAAACATTGATTAAGGCTTGCTGAATCCTCACTGAAAAATACGTAGTAGCCTAAGCATAAATTATTAATCTTTATTAGATGTCCAGGGAACTCTGGTGGTGTAGTGCCAAAGGCACTTGACTGCTAACCAGAAGGCTGGCAGTTCATACCCATCAGATTCCTTGGAAAGAAGATGGGGCAATCTACTTCCATAGTGATACTGCCTTGGAAACCCAAGGAGGGGTTGCTATGAGTCGATCCAACTCAACGGTAGTGAGTTTGGTTTGAATTGGTATTATGTATACAGGGAGCCCTGGTGGCACAATAGTTAAAGTGCTAGGCTTCCAACTGAAAGTTCAGTCCTTTGAACCCACCAATTTCTCCAAGGGGGAAGATGAAGCGATCCTCTTCCATAAAGATTTATAGTCTTGGCAACCCTATGAAACAGCTCTACTCTGTCATGTATGGTCACTGTGTGTCAGAATCAACTTGGTTGCAGTAGGTTTTTGTTTTGGTTTATTATGTAACCAATACATATTTTTAAATAAATGAATGGAGTAGTATAAATTTAATTCTTTCCTTATGACAAAGCTAGGCAAAAACTTTAGTTTGTAGTCTGGGTTTTTCTTGCTTTGTCTAAGTGTTTCTTTTCTTGTTCATCCCCAATGGCCTTGTCCCATATTGATATAATCTGGAAAGGTATTTCCAAGTATCAGGATACTAATTCTCATTTGTGGAAAATCCTTAGTTCTGTCAAAGGAAATTGAAGAAATATAGTCAATTATTGATATGAAGGTGGTTTAGCAAGTGTTGACTGTAATCAAGGAGCGTCCAAACAAAAAGTGAAGAGGAGCTCATTCAGGCAGCACAGGTAAAGGTCCTTAAAGGCAGTTAGGGGATTTTCAGTAGAGAAGCTATAATGATTGGGTCCTAGGTATTTCCTTAATTGATGGGGAGAATCTTTCTATCATTGGTTTTATAGGTATACTTATGTATTAGAGATTGTCATTTCTTGGGGTCTCTCCCTTCAATGTATTTGATATGGTACATCTGACACGGTCAATTACAAACACCCTTCAATGCCATGTTGTTTTTCTTGGAAAGTCCCTGCATTTAGAACAGTTGGAAATATTCTTTATTATTCTCAGAAAGATATATCTCTTCATATATCTGTACCACCACCCATCTATCAGTTTGTCCACTGTGTGGTTTTTGTGTTCCTATAATGCCAGAAGCTATGCCACTGCTATTTTACATACTAACAAAGTCACCCTTGGTGGACAGATTTAACATAGCTTCTAGACTAAGAGAGACTAGGAAGAAAGACCTGGTGATCTACTTCTGAAAATTAGCCAATGACAACTCTTTGTATAATAAGAAAGGACTCAAATATGCCAGCAATCATGAAAATGGCACAGGACTGAGCAATGTATGTCAACTTGATGGCAAATAACAACAAAAATAATATCTGTAACACCTCAAATAGTCTTTATGTAAGTAGTCATTATCAATAAAACTTTCCAGGTAGTTTGTGCAATAGTTTGGATTCCTGTGCCTGCTCCATGCTGTCATGTTTGTCAACACTTCAGAATAGTGGAGTTATATTTATACTAGATGATCAGGAAAAATGACCTCCTAATTAAAATAAAACCAAACCAAAAACCAAACTCATTGCCATCAAATCCATTCTGACTCACAGCAACACCCACTGGGTTTTCAAGGCTGTATATCTTTATAGAAGCAGATTGCCTCATCTTTTTTCTGCAGAGTGGCTGGTGATTTTGAACCACTGACCTTTTAGTTAGTAATCAAATGTCTTAACCACTATACCACCAGACTCCTTTCCAATTAAAGTATGAGTGGAAAATAAACTACAAGCATCCTTTGGATAGAAGTATGTGTGCCAGGATGCATTTTTTGTGGATATTACATGAGCTCCAGACAGCAGCAATGAAAGGTGTAAGTGTTTAATCATTTTATGTTCACTATCAGTGAGCTGTTTTTAGCTGCTGTCAAAATGACTCTGAGTTATGGTGACCTTATGTAGAACAGAACAACAAGTTTCCTAGTTCTGCCTCATCCTCACAACTACCAGCATGGTCAAGTCCATCATTATAGCTATTATACCAATCTATCTCCCTCATGTCACCAAACACAATGTCCTATTTAGCAATTGATCCTTCCTGACATGTCCAAAGCATGTGAGTCAGACAGTGTTCTATTGTGATTCATAGCATTTTCACTGGATAATTTTTGGAAATAGATCACCAGACTTTTTTTCCTAGTCTCTATTGGTATAGAAGTTCCACTAAAATCTGTCCACCATAGATGACCCTCTGGCATTTTAAATATCAGAGTTAATTTTTTAAATTAGCATCACAGCAACACACAACTCACCACAATACCATAAACTGATACTGGGTCAGTGATCTGCTCTAGAGTTAATTTGCCATTCTAAGGAGAAGTGCTTCCTGTGTAAAGGAGAGACGTCAATTAATACGTTCTCTGGGATTCAGTTCTGTGGAAAGTAAAATGTAGATTATAAACTGTAATAAAAAATAAATAAAACTATTCAATAACTTCAAGCTAATTTCATCATTTCTGTCAAGAAGCATGAAAAACAGATGACATGAAAATTAAGAGATATTAAAATTACTTCCAAGGACAAAAATGAAGCCATACAAAGTCAAGATACTCAAAAATAGTAAACATATAAAATTTCAAATAACCACTAAAACTGATTATATTTTTTCACAATGGATGAAATAATGTAACCTTATGGTATTGAATTAAACTGAATAGGAAGTATATTCTAAAATTAATTTTTCTAATCACAGTTTCTCCATTGGAAGGATTATTTTTATACTTAGTTCTTTTTGTGAAAGATGTGTTCCTTCCTATCTTTAATCAAGCTCATAATTCATTTCATCAATGTATTATAATATATGTCATCAAAATATAATATGCCATAGATCATTCTACTGACAGAGCTCCATAAACCACGAGTTAGTGAAAAATAAATCACCTTGTCTTCTATTTTGCCTTGAAAGTAAAGATCAACACTTAGGAGAAAGAAATCTAAAAGAGAAAGTACAACTGTGGAAAAAATATAATTTTTACATTTAATGAGCATGTATGAAATTTAATAAACATGAAGCACTTCATGTGAAAATAGAGTCCTTCTGAGTTAATTTTATTCCTCCTTAAGGGTTTATAGCATTAATTTGTGATTATCACACGTGTCATTTGTGCAATAATATTCTTAACTGTCCTGATTCTATAGTGAGGATGGTGAAAAGTGGATATCATAGTATAACTCCATTTTAGGCAATCTTTGATGCTGCTGTAAAATTAACCTTCTCTTTCCCCAAACCAGCTCTGATCACACCACACCTTGATCAAAAATCTTAATGATTTTCCATTTACCTAAAGAATAAATTCTCACTAGAAGATTCACTATTCATAGCCACAATTTACTCCTAAGAAGGAAGAGGAGGCAATCTACTTCCATAAAGATTTATAGCCTTAGAAACCCACTGGGGGTCACTATGGGTCAGAATCAATCTGATGGCAGAGGGTTGGGTTGGGTTTGGTTTATGTAAGTCAATGATCGAAGTCCTCCAAACCCTCATTCCCCTTACTTCCCTCTGTTCTCTCACGTAGCTTAGGCTCCTGATAAACTTCATGATTACCTTAATATCCTCTCTGTGCTTTTGTCCACACTGTTCCCTCTGCCAACACGTGCTTTATAGTCTTTGCATGTTCCAACGCTGAATAACTATTTTCCACCCAATGTTTGCATGCCCAAACCCTAGATAACTTTTAGAGGTCAGTCAAATGTCAACTTCTTTGCACTTCTCCCCATAAAAAATTTACTTTTTAAGTCTTTGCTTATGATAAGTACTTTCTATGCTAAATTATGATTATTTCCATTGTTTACTTGACACCCTTAAAAGACCATTAGCTCTCTGAAAGTTAAATCCGTAAGATGTAATTTTTAGATCCCCTTAGAATCCAAAGTGAAGTACCTGGAGTATTTGCTGCCAGCAATTACATTTTGGGGATCGAAAGAAGTTTTTGATTCTGATTTGAGTGACTCCTTTCAAGCTTACTTGAATCTGGTACTCTAAAGAGATTAGGGAAGAGGAAATGAAAGACACACTCAAAGCGCAGAGGGTTCATCTGTTGTTTTTGTTTTAGAGAAATTGGCCCAGGTTTCTGCCTTTGGGACCTCTGGTGGCAGTGTAGCTAAAGCATTGGGCTGCTAAACAAAAAATAGGCAGTTCAAACCCAATAGCCACTCTGTGGGAGAAAGATGAAGTAGTTTGCATCTAAGATTTTCAGCCTTGTAAACCCTAAGGGGCAGTTCCACTCTGTCTCATAGAGTCGCTATGAGTCAGAATCGATGGCAGTGGGTCTGGTTTTGATTTGGTGCAGCCTTTGATTCATCAAATACCTGACTACTTTTCCATATTTTAAACTGTGAACTGGTTACCCAGAACTAGAGAAAATGTGCGTTTATTAAGCACAGCAAAATATCAGATAATTGTCAGTTAGAAACAATAAGAAAATATTCCTGTAATTAGAAGATCAATATAAAATGAAAATGGAGTCTATCCACTGTGACTAAAATATGTAAACATACAATTTAACATACAAGACTCACAATTTCCATTAAAAGCCCTTATTATCTTCAGTCATGAGAAAATAGACAAATGTTAAAACATTACAAATATATAAAATTAGTTGTTGTTGTTATGTGCCATCAAGTAGTCTCTGACTCATAGTGACCCCTCCTTGGGTTTCTGAGATGCTATCTCTACAGACGTAGATTACCCAACCTTCTTTCTGAGGAGTGGCTGGTGGGTTTGAACCACCAACTTTCTGGTTAGCAACCAAGTGCCGTAGGCACTATGCCACCAAAGCTTCCCAAAACAAACAAACTCACTGCCATCGAGTTGTTTCTGACTCATAGCAACCCCCATTGGGTTTCTGAGGCAGTAAATCTTTACAGAAGTATACCACCCTATCTTTCCTTAGAGCAGGTGGTGGATTTGAACTGCTGACCTTCTAGTTAGAAATCAAGTACCTTAATCATTGTGCCACCAAAACTAGAGAGGATACAATATTCATCTTGGACAATAAAATTTATAACTAAATAAATCTGTAAAATTAATTATATAGCTCCACATTCTTGGAGGGAGTTCAGAATAAAGGTAAATCTCAGGCTCTCTAAGTATATGCTTTTTTTTTCCCAAAAAATCATTTGTCAATTTGTTTCATATGTCAGCTGTAGTGAATTACAACAGAGAAAAATCACACTTAAATTGGAAGCAAAATAAGATTAACCTGGTAGACCATATTTTGTTTTCAAATACTTACCTCTAGCATCAGATGAAAAAAAAAAAAAAATGACTTTTATTACGTTGACATTGATAAAAGCAAAATTTGCTCTGGTGAGTTCTCCTTCCCTTTCAATCTTTTGAGAGGAAATTTGCAATTATTTTGAGCCAGCAGAATAACGAACTCCCAGAAGTTTAACTATTCCCAAAGTACTGTTAAATTAATGTGTGAAAGCCTAGAAAATTTAAAGGGTCTGTCATAGAACTGAATGTCTATGAAATTTGAATCCTCCCTAGCACATTAAATACCCAAGAATAGCTGTCTGACTCTAATTTTAATGGTAACTCTCACTTGACCTAACTTCTAAATTGATGTCCTGTGATATATGACATCTTGGGAAGAACTTCAAGTAAATTTCATTTGTGGAAGTGGTAATAGTATGTTCTAGGTTTTGTAGA
>NW_006921707.1:126848-128092 GCF_000298275.1 Orycteropus afer afer
TGGTTAGCAGGCAAGTGTCTTAGCCACTATGCTACCAGAGCTCCCTGATATATATAGTACCAGAAAACCTTATGATTAGTAGTGAAACATTGTCTGACACAGTGCTGGAAGATGAGTTCCTCAGGTTGGAAGGCACTCAAAATATGACTAAGGAAGAGCTCCCTCCTCAAAGTAAAACTGACTTTAATAACATGGATGGAATAAACTTTTGGTACCTTCATTTGTTGATGAGATTGACTCAAAATCAGAAAAAAAAAGCTAGAGACATTCATTAATAATCACAACATGAAATGTATGGACTATGAATCTAGGAAAATTGGAAGATGTCAAAAATGAAAATAGAACACACAAACATTGGCATTGGTGAGCTGAAATGGACTGGTATTGGCCATTGTGAATCAGATAATAATATGTTCTACAATGCCAAGAATGACAAATTGAAGAGAAATTGTGTCACAGTCATTGTCTAAAAGAACATTTCGAGATCTCTCCTGAAGCATAATGCTGTCAGTGATAGGATAATATCCATATGCCTAAAGGGAAGACCAATTAATACTACTGATATTAAAATTTATGCAACAAGCACCAAAGCAAAGGATGAATAAATTGAAGATTTTTACTAACTTCTGCAGTCTGAAATTAGCCAAACATTCAATCAAGATAAACTGTTATTTATTGGTGATAAGAATGCCAAACTTGGAAACAAAGAACCTTTATGATTAGAAAATATGGCCTTGGTGAATGAAATGATGCCACAGTTCTCAACATAGAGTATTTCCAGGTGAATGACTTATTCATTGCAAATACCATTTTCAATAACATCAATGGTGATTATACACATGGGCTGCACCAGATGGAACACACAGGAATCAAATCAACTACATCTGTGGAAAGAGGCAATGCTGAAGCTCAATATCATCAGTCAGAACAAGGCCAGAAGCTGCTTGTGGAACAGACCATCAATTACTCATATGCAAGTTCAAATTGAAGGTGAAGGAAATGAAAACAAGTACAGAAAAGCCAGAATACAAACTTGAGTATATTGTACCCAAATTTAGAGATCATCTGAACAACAGTTTTTACACACTGAATACCAATGACCACAGACAAGATGAGTTGTGATAGGACATCAAAGATATCATACATAGGGAGTTCCTGCAAGATGGCGGACTAGGCAGAAGGACTGCACAGATGCTCTTCAACAAAGAAAAGGGAAACCAATTAACACAGACACAGAAGATAAT
>NW_006921707.1:131632-138924 GCF_000298275.1 Orycteropus afer afer
TATGGAGAGAAAGTGGGAGGAAAGCTGTTGCATTGTGGTAAACTGTGGTCAATGACATGAGACAAAGTATATGTGAACTGCTATATGGAAAGTGAATTTGCTCTGTAAATCTTCACCCAAATCACAACAAATAAAGAAAGAAAGAAAAGAAAAAAAAAGATATCATACATGAAGAAAGAAAAAAAATTATTAAAAAGAAAAGGGAAAAAAGAAAGGACCAATAAAAATGTCAGAAGAGACTATGAAAATGCTTTGGAAAGGAAAATAGCTAAAGTGAAAGGAAGAAATGAAGTAAAAGTACAGAACAGAAGAATTCAAGGGTGGCTTAAAAAGAAAAAGTTAGGTACTATAATGAAATGTACAGAGATCTGGAATTTGAAAATCAGAGGAAGAACATGCTCATAATTTCTCAAGTTCAAACAACTAAAGAAAAAAATTCAAACCTCGTATTGTAATATTGAAGGATTCTATAGGCAAAATATTGAATAATGACGGAAGTATCAATTTTGCCCACATAGTGAAACACAGATATATTATTGAAAATCCCAAGCTAAGCAGGCAATATCAGCAGGCCACTGGTTCAGTTCTAAGAATTGGAGATGATGAGCTATATGCTGAATTCAGACCCAGCAGAAACACAGAGAATGTCCCCAGGAAGTCCATATTATATTGGAAGCAAGCTACACCACTTAAGAAAACTCCCTTTCCACCAACTGGCTGTTCATAGAACATCTCACCACGGAGGTGTTACATTGCATCAGATCTGACTGCATCACAACTTCTTATACCACTTAGAATCATGGTCCAGTCAAGTTGACACACAACCTTAACTATCACAAGATTATTTCAACAAAAGTATGCAGTGTTGGAGGCAGTTACTTCTTTATGCCAAGAACTTTAGAAGACAGCTACCTGGCCAACTGACTGAAAAAGATGCATACTTGTGCTTATTAAAAAGAAATGTGATCGAACATAATGTGGAAATCATCAAACAATATCATTAAGAACACATATAGGTAAAATTGTATTGAACATAATTCAAAATGTATTCAAATAACAACACTGTGTAGACAGAGAACTTCCAGAAATTCAAGCTGGATTCAGAAGAGCTCATGGAATGAAGGATATCTTTGCTGATGTCAAATGGATTTTAGCTGAAAGCAAATACCAGAAAAATGTTTACCTATGTTTTATTGAGGAGCTCTGGTAGCATAGTGGCTAAGACACTTGCCTGCTAACCAGCTGGCTGGCGGTTCAAACCCACCAGCCACTCCTCGGAAGGAAGGTTGGGCAATCCTACTTCCGTAGTGATACTGCCTCGGAAACCCAAGGAGGGGTTGCTATGAGTCAGGTTTGACTTGACGGCACATAACAACAACAACAACATGTTTTATTGACTATGCAAAGGCTTTGACTATGTGGATGATAACAAATTATAGATAACACTGTGAAGAATGGGAATTCTAAAACATTTAATTATGCTCTTGAGGAATCTGTACATAGACCAAGAGGTAGTTGTTTGAACAGAACAAGGGGATGGTTTAAAATAAGGAAAAGTGTGTACCAGGGTTGTATCTTTTCCCCATATTTATTCAATGTGTATGCAGAGCATATAATCTGACAAGCTGGACAATATGAAGAAGAACTCAACATCAGGATTAGAGGAAGACTCCTTAATAATCTGTAATATGCAGATGACACAACCTTTGCTTGTAGAAAATGGAGAAGACTTGAAGCACTTACTAATGAAGATCAAAGACTACAACCTTCAGTTATGAAATACATCTCAACATAAAGAGAACAAAAATCCTCACAACTCTATCAATAAGCAATATCATCATAAATGGAGAAAAAGTTGGAGTCATCAAGGATTTCATTTTATTTGGACCCACAATCAATGCCCATGGAAGTAACAGTCAAGAGATCAAATGACCTATTTTACTGTGCTAATATGCTGCAAAACACCTCTTTAAAGTTTTTAAAAGAAAGCACTTTAAAGACTAAGGTGCACCTGACCCAAGCCATGGTATTTTCAATCACTTCATATGCATGTGAAATCTGGGCAATGAATAAGGAAGACTGAAGAAAAGTTGATGCCTTTGAATTGTGGTGTTGGCAAAGAATACTGAAAACATCATGGACTTCCAAAGAAAGAAAAAATCTGTTCTGGAAGGAGTACAGCTGGAATGCTTGTTGGAAGCGAGAATGGTCAGACTTTATGTCATCTAATTTGGTCATGTTGTCAGAAGGAACCATTCCCTGGAGAAGAATATCATGCTTGGTAAACTGGAGCATCAGTGACTAAAAGGAAATCCTCAATGGGATGGATTGACACAGTGGCTGCAACAATTGACTCAAGCATAGTAAGGATTGTGAGGATGGTGCAGGACTGGACAGTATTTCGTTCTGTTGTACATCAGGTCTCTATGAATCAGAACCAACCCAATGGCACATACTAGTAACAACATCTCCTTCTATTACCATATTTTTTATGCAAATAACTCACACTTTACAGCAGCATGTAAAATTAAACTTCACAATGATGCTTATGAAAAAGCTCCTGGGGGAGGGAATGGCTGGCAAACAAATGAAGAAGGCCCATAATTATTTGTGTTAAAATACGGTATTCTTCCTCTAGGTCTCTGATCACTCTCATTTTACTTCTGTAAATCTATTTCTCCCTAAATATTTATATTTCTCTGGGTTTTATTCTTGGTCCTTTTCTTTTCGTACCTTATTTCCTTGCTTGATCTCCTTTTCAGTAATAAATGCAAAGCTGACTTTCCTTCAAATGTATAAATCTCTATTTCCAAGTGCTCTCTGAATATATCCACTTGAGTGCTCTGCAGATTCCTCAAAATTAATATGCCCTAAACTAAACTAATGTCATCTCTTACAAACCTTTTTTTCCTCACTAGATATGACAAATTTTATTAATGACCTTACAGTCTCTCCAGTATGCAACTTGGAGAGGTTAGATTAAGTTTTACTCCCACTCTCCTACCTCCTCTGCCTGACCTAATCTGTCACAAAGACTACTGGACATGACCTTCACATTATTTCTCAGAAGTAGTCCTCCTTTGCTGTCTCCTTCATTCCAGTCTGTGATCAGATTAGCACTTTCCTCTAGCCCCTGAAGTGCTTCCATATTTTTCCTACATGCAGTTCTTCTTCATTCCACCCTTTTACTTGTTACCAAAATAATTTTCCCCTTCTATAAACTCTTTGAAGATTCTTAACATCCTGTAGAATAAAGTAAGCAAAGAAAAAGACAAAGGGACAGTGGTCAGCTGTAGCAGGCTCCTAGTGCCCTGAGAGAATGTTGTGAGCAGCTCTTCCCAAATCTGAAGTGATTGACTCTCCTTGGTAATTTTAAAATGATATTTACAATACAAAATCAGCAAATGTCTTAAACCAGGAATTTTTTCTTTTGTTTTGTTTAAGATCTGGTTTTTAAACAAGTGCTAGTACAACACAGCAGATAATTTGCATTTATTAAGTGTCTGTTTTGAATGGAGCAGTGTTGCTTGCTATAACTCAGTACTCTTCAAAATTTTACTCTTACATATGCTAAAGGAACTCAGGAAATTTATGTATCCATGTATTTTCAAGCAGACATCTGTAGTAGATTGTATGACTGCTTAAAAATATTCACTTAGGAGAGTTATAATTCTCCACAGCATTTGATGTCACCCTGATGAATAACTTGAGAACAAAGATGACAAGTGTCACTTCAGAACAGAAACTTTGAGGCGGGTTTAAAAGAGACCAGAGTCCTGTTCACACTTACAATAATCTAGATAAAGTTTATTCTCTTTCTGGGATCCCAGTGAAAATTTTGTTCTCATGTATTATATTTTTATTCTTGAAAATATTGCATTGATAGCTTTATTACGTATCCCCTAAAATATATATATATAGGAAATTAATATATATAATTGTATATAAAGTATACATATATATGAGAACAAACATATAGATATATACACATATATACATACATGTATACAAACATGCAAATGTTATACGTGTATGTATGCTTGTGTGTGCTTGTGCGTTGCTATGTTACCATTCACAGGATGGAGGAAATCTAATTTTTAAGCCTAATAATCTAATATTATTCACATGCCTTTTTTTGTGCATGCTTCTGTACTCTGGCCACACACCAACAATACTTAAATTATAAAACTTCTATGTCTAGGCTAAAACAACCCTCATCAAGAATATCCTATTTACCCTTTGAACTTCTACCCAATCCAACCTCATCTCTTTGATGAATAATAGTTTCCCTTCAAAACCATGCAGAACTCTCGGCACCTTTATGAAGGCTATCATGTTACTATTTACTCCATGCACAATTTATTTTAGCTTGATTTATATGTACCATCATCAGCTGCTAGACTGTGTGACAATTTAATAAAAATATGAAAATTTATTTGTGCTTATTTTATTTACATTACCTTATGTTTTAGTCGGGAGCTCTGGTAGCATAGTGGCTAAGACACTTGCTTGCTAACCAGACGGCTGGCGGTTCAAACCCACCAGCCACTCCTCGGAAGGAAGGTTGGGCAATCCTACTTCCGTAGTGATACTGCCTCGGAAACCCAAGGAGGGGTCGCTATGAGTCGGGTTTCACTCGATGGCACATAACAACAACAACAACAACAATGTTTTAGTCAGCCGCGGGAATCCAGGTGAGGAGAGGGAATCCAGGCCACACCCCACAAGCAGCAAGTTGTGAAAGCAGGGAAAGGACAGAAAAGACAAAGGGGACAGGAACAGATTGAGGAGTCAGCCGCAGGGATACAGATGAGGAGAGGGAACCCAGGCCATACCCCACAAGGAGCAAGGCAGGATAGCAGGGAGAGGACAGAAAAAGCAAAGGGACTGGAACAGATCGAGGAGTCAGCCTCAGGGATCCAGGTAAGGGTGGTTACAGAGGTTTCCAAAAGTTAAGGGAGACAAACTTGTCTGTCAGTTTGCCCAACTGTGGTGACATGTTGCTGTGAGCCTTGAGGCTGGGCCAATAGTGTTTCAAACCCAGTGGGGTATACATAGTGCATGAGTATCAGCCTGATTTGCAGAATGAGACAGACTGGGAGAAGGAAGAAGCCATCCGCTTCTCAAAGAATTGGCCAGGGAAAACTTATGAATAGCAGAGAAATATTGTCTGATACATTACTGTACAACTTTATGAATAGTCTGGAAACATTGTCCAATATGGAGGAGGAAGATGAGTCACTTAGGTTAGAAAGCTCTCAAAGTAGGACTGGGCAAGAGCTGCATTATTGGAGTAAAACGAGACTTACTCATAAGGATAAGGTAAAGCTTTTGAGACCTCCATTTGCTGATGTGGCACCACTCAAACTGAGGAAAAACAGCTGCAAACATCCATTAGTAATTGGAACATGGAATGTACGAAGTATGAATCTAGGAAAATTGGAAGTTGTCAATGAATTGGAATGCATAAAGATTGATATCGTAGGCATTAGTGAGCTGAAATGGACTGGTTTTGGACATTTTGAATCAGACAACCCAATGATCTACTATGCCAGGAATGACAGTTTAAAGAGGAATGGGGTGGCATTCATCATCACAGAGGATGTTTCAAGATCTGTCCTGAAGTACAGTGCTGTCAGTGATAGGATAATATCCATATGCCTACAAGGAAGACCCATTAATATGACTATTATTCAAATTTATGCACCAACCACCAAAGCCAAAGATGAGGAAATTGAAGATTTTTATCAACTTCTGCAGTCTGAAATTGACCAAACATGCAATCAGGATGTGTTAATTATCACTGGTGACTGGAATGCAAAAGTTGGAAACAAAGAAGAATCACCAGTAGTTGGAAAATATGGCCTTGGTGATAGAAATAATGCTGGAGATCGCATGATAGAATTTTGCAGGACTAACAACTTATTCATTGCAAACGTCTTTTTTCAACAAACAAATGGCAGCTCTACAAGTGGATTTCACCAAATGGAACGCACAGGAATCAGATTGACTACATCTGTGGCAAGAGGCTGTGGAAAAGCTCAATATATTCAGCCAAAACCAGCTCAGGAGCTGATTGTGGAACAGACCATCAACTGCTCATATGAAAGCTCAACTGGAAGTTAAAGACAATTAAACAAGTCCATGAGAGCCAAAATATGAGCTATATATATGATATATATCCCTCCTGAATTTAGAGACTATCTAAAGAATAGATATGATGCATTGAACACCAAGACCAAAAACCAGATGAATTGTGGGATGACATCAAGAGCATCATCCCTGAAAAATGCAAGAGGTCACTAAAAAGACAACAAAAGAAGAGAAGACCAAGATGGGTGACAGAAGAGACTCTGAAACTTGCCCTTGAGTGGAGAGTAACTAAAGCAAATGGAAGAAATAACAAGATAAAAGAATTGAACCGAAGATTTCAAAGAGCAGTTAGAGCAGACAAAGCCAATTACTATAATGAAATGTGCAAAGACCTAGAGTTAGAGAACCAAAAGGGAAGAACACATTCGGCATTTCTCAAGCTGAAAAAATTGAGGAAAAAATTTAATCCTCCAGTTGCAATATTGAAAGATTCTAAGGGCAAAATATTGAATGATGCAGGAAACATCAAAGGAAGATTTAAGGAATAAAGAGTCATTGTACCAAAAAGAACTGGTCGATCTTCATCCATTTCAGGAGGTGGCATATGATCTAGAACCAATGGTACTGAAGGAGGGAGTTGAAGCTGCAATGAAGGAACTGGAGAAGAACAAGGCTCCAGGAATTTATGGAATACCCATAGAGATATTTTGACAAATGGATGCTGCACTGGAGGCACTCACTCAGTTATGCCAAGAGATTTGGAAGACAGCTACCTGGTCAACTGACTGGGAGAGATCCATATTTGTACCCATTCCAAAGAAAGGTGATCCCACAAAATTTGGAAATTATGGAACAAAATCATTAATATCACATACAAGTAAGGTTTTACTGAAAATAATTAAAAAACGGTTGCACCAGTGTATTGACAGAGAACTTCCAGAGGTGTCAGCTGGATTAAGAGGATGTGGAACAAGGTATATGGGTCTTGGCTCAAGGCAATGACTAGCAGAAAGACGTTTGCTTGTGTTTTTTGACTATGCAAAGGCATTTGATTGGATCATGACAAATTATGGATAACATTGAGAAGAATGGGAATTCCCAAACCCTTGATTGTATTCATGAGGAACCTATACATTGACCAGGAGGCTTTTATTCAAATGGAACAAGGGTACATTACATGGTTTAAAATCAAGAAGGGA
>NW_006921707.1:139570-141602 GCF_000298275.1 Orycteropus afer afer
AATGCTCCTTGGAAGCGAGAATGGCCAGACTTCGTCTCACCTACTTTGGTCATATTGTCAGAGGGGACCATTCCCTGGAGAAGGATGTCATGCTTGGTAAAGTGAAGTGTTGCAAAAGAGGGGAAGGCCTTTGACGAGATGGATTGACAAGGTGGCTGTGATAATGGGCTCAAGTGTAGTAAGGATCATCGAGCTGACATGGGATCGGGTGGTGTTTCATTCTGCTGTGCATGGGGTCGCTATGAGTCAGAAATGAATCAACGGCATCTAACAACAACAACATGTTTTATATGCTCATCACCTAACATAGTGCATATAGTACATGATTTAAGTTAATAGGTATTGACCAAACAAATTTGAAAGAATTTGTTACATTCTTATTCCACAGCAAATAGAAAGGCAAGTTCCCAATAGACTGAAGATTTCAATGTATATTGCAAATGTGGTTATATATTTGCAGAAGGCCCTAAGTAAAATGGGAAAATCGGTGCCAAAAGGGGGGTAATGACAGATTTGACTCATTAAAATTAAAAATTTCTGTGCTGAAAAAAGACACTCTAAACATTTGAAGAAATAAAGAGCAAAATGAAAAGCTGTAATTTTTCAATACAGATAATAGAGAAATGTTTTATAATTCTAATATTTTTTAGTAGGAGTTCTATGTGTAAGAGAGTAGATAATCCAGAAGCTAAATAGTCAAAGCAAGGAGTAATAAACATAAGAAGAGCAAAAATTATAAAAACAAATAGGCAGAGGTTCCAAGATGGAGGATTAGGCAGAAACACTATCTAGACCCACTACAACAATGACTTGAAAAAAACAAAGGAAACAGCTATGCATGTACATCCTGGATCCCAGAGCTTTAAAAGAAAGGATAAAAAAAGCAGGTCAAATACTGTTGAGAGGAAGAGAGTGAAAGAAAACAGTGAACAAGGAGCAGTTAACTGCCAACTGGCACAGTGTGGCCATTTTAAATTATGGTAAGCAGCATTCTGATTGGAGTAGAAACTACATAACTGTCTCCACTTGACCAGGACTGCAGCAGCCTCTACATCAATAACCCAGTGACCAGAGAGTTGGTAGCCAGAGGCCTTACCCAACCATATTTACCCACACTTGCTGCTCCATCCAGTGAGCAAGGGCCATCGCCAGTTCTAGCATTTCTGGATTAATGACACATGGCAGACAACATCTGCCCAGCCTTCCCTAAGTTGCTTTGCATGATCCATGATCAAGATTTATGCCTACACTCCCACTTGCTACCAGTTCCACCAGGAGACAGGTGGTGAGCACTCCAGTACTGCTAAACCAGTGACCAGAGTAACACACTTGCCCTGTTGTGTGGATATATTAAAACAGAACAAAACAAAAAATCAGGGTAAAGCAAACCAACATACAATAAACAAATTAATACAATGACACTACACCTCAGAGACAATAGACAACTTCAGATCACACACAAAAAACTGGACAAGATGGTTCAAATGAATGAACAAAATACAGGGACAGAAAATCCTCCAGAGGAGGAAACATTAGTGGAATTACTTCATAAGGAATTCAAAAGAATTACATTTAAATACCTTCAATGGATTGAGAGAAAAATTAGAAGAAGCCAAGACAAAATCAAGGAAAACACAGAGAAAAGTCTGAAAGAACTTAAAAAACTACAAGAGCAAATTGACAAAATAAATGGAAAATTAGAAACCACAAAACAGCACTTAAAAATCCAGAAGATTAATACTAAAATTTCAGAAACAGATAATTCACTGGAAGGACAAAGAAGTAAAAGTGAATCAATGGAACACAGAATTAGTGAGATTGAAGATAAATCTCTCAACCCTTAATCAGAAAAAAAGAATGAAAAGAGCCAAAGAACCATGATGTGGGACACCAATAAGCAGAATAACTTACATGAGATCAGAATTCTAAAACAGGAAGAGATGAAGAAGAAGAAGGAAGAGGAGAAGGAGAAGGAGGATGTGTTAGACTGGGTTCTCTAGAGAAACAAAACCAGTAAAGCTTATATATATAT
>NW_006921707.1:141702-147354 GCF_000298275.1 Orycteropus afer afer
TGACAAGTCCAAAGTTCCTGGATCAAACATCAAGCTGGAGGCTTTTCCATGTCAAGCTGGAGGCTTTTCCCAACTCTTTCAACTGCAGGGGCTGTGGAGCACAAGGCTGGCAGGCAGTACATCAGCTGTTGCCTCCAACAAATCCAAGATCTCCAGGCTGAATGGTGTACTGTTCACTCACAAACAGTTGTAGGCAGCACAACAGAATTCCAATCCACAGAAGAATGTCTCTTTTCCCAGGATGTCCTTGGATATAATGGAAGCAGGCCACACACCCGCCCCCTCAACAGATTGCCCTCTCAAACATAATCATCTGATCCCATCATGGGAACAACCACATCACAACAGCTCAAACCACACAGATTCTGGTCCAGCCAAATTGACACACAGCTCCAACCATCACAGAGGAGAAGAAGGAGAAGGAGGAGAAGAAGGAGGAAGAAGCAGCACTGAGAAAATTGTCAAAGATTTGTGGGAAGAACACTTATAATCTCATAAGCAAGATGATATGCATTCAAAAAGGTCAATGAACCCCAAATAGGATAGACCCCAAAAGAAAATCACCAATATATGTCATAATTAAATGTTCCAAAACCAAAGACAAAGAAAAAATACTGAAATCAGCTTGGGGAAAACAAGTTGCCTACAAAGAAGAACTTGTAAGACTAAACTCTGATTTCTTGGAAGAAACCATGCAGGCAAGAAGGTAATGGGATATGTGGTATTTAAATCTGTTTTGAGTGGCTGGGCAGCTGGATGGAGTTATTCCTCATGATCAGACTGGTAGTCAGCTCCATAGTAAAATCTACTGTGAGTAGCTGAGTACATTCTATAGGGATATGGTCTGCTTCCAGAATATAAAAATCTTTGAGAAATGTCTCTGAGCTTTTTGGCACATCTGGATTCTGCATTTGGCTGAGTCTTCATCTCAGTGACCTTCCATGTTGTCTGCTGATCTTGAGAGTGTTTCTGGACTTGAACAGGTGACCTTCTGTGTTCCTTGATAATTTTGGGACTGTGCCTTTTTACTTGCCTACCTCGGATTTGTCAGTCTCAGCAGACTGCAGCTGCCTGAGTTAAGAGATGCCTCTAGTTCCAATGGGCTGGGAGCAAGAGGCAGAGATGAACCCCAAGGTTGAAGGGCCTTCACCCAGCCCTCAATGCTAGCACTTTGAACACAGACTTCTAGCCTCCAAAACTGTAAGATAATAAACCCCTGTTGGTAAAAGTCATCCACTTTGTCTTATTTTCTGTTAGAGAAGCATTAGAGAACCAAAAACAGAATTTGGTACTGAGAGAATGGGGTGCTGCTCTGACACCTAAAATGTGGAAACAGGAATGGAATATGTCCTTGACTTGAGATCCCTAAGCTGAGACCATGGCAGAGAGTTCTGCAGAGACACCAGCAAAGACACTGACAGAGAGACAGCAGCAACAGAGCTGAGAGACTGGTACTACACAGTGACAGGCTTACCAGCTCATGGAGTAAGAAAACTGAGTGTCTTTTGGGAAGGAAGCTTCCTGGCAGTGTGGGTTGCTTTGGGGCATTAATTGGCAGAAACTGAGAGACCAAGGAAATCGGAAACAGAGATGCCTTAGCCTCAAAGAGTAGGATCATGGTCTCTGGGAGTGGAACCATCATAACCCCCTAGGTTTCAAAGATTCAGACCTTCACCAACCTGGCTCTGGAGTGTGGGGGTGCAATTTAAGAGGTACAGTGAGATGGGGCCATAGCAACTGCCTAAAAGTGTTGGAGCAGGGCTGCCATGCCCGAGGGGAAGAGGAACAGGGCCTACCAGACCAAAGGGGTGAGGTTGCCACTCAGATTGAGTAAGAGATTCAGGCAACCCAATGAAGGAGATGTGATAGTTAAGGTTGTGTGTCAAATTGGCTGGGCCTGGTTTTGAGTAGCTGGGCAGCTGGGTGTAGTTATTCCTCATGATGAAACTGTTTATCAGCTCCATGATGGAACCTATTGGTGCTGCTGAGTAGCTGCCTTAAGGATGTGGTCTACTTCTAGTATATAAGAAGACAGTTTTGAGAAAAGTCTCTGAGTTTTTTTGGCACATCTAGATCCTACATTTGGCTGAGTCTTCATCTTGGTGGTTTGCCATGTTGTCTTCTGATCTTGAGACTGTTTCTGGACTTGAACTAATGGCCTATTGTGTTGCTTGATAATTTGGGAACTGTGCCATTTTACTTGATGACCTTGGATTTGTCAGCAGCCCCCAGCTGCCTGAGTTAAAAGATGCCTCTGGCACCAGTGGACCAGGAGCAAAAGACAGAGCTAGAGTCCAAGGTCAAATGACCTTCATCCAGCCCCTAGAGCTGGCACTTTGAATTCAGATTTGTGTCATCTAAAACTATCAGAGAATAAATCCCTGTTTGTTAATGTTATCCACTAAAAGAAAAAAAAAATTGCCAACCAAGAATTGTAAGTCCAGAAAAAATGTCTCTTAAATATGATGCTAAGGTGAGGACATTCCCAGATAACCAGAAATTAAGGTAATTTGCAAAAAGCAGACCAACCATAGAAGAAATGCTAATGGACGTTCTTCAGACTGAGAAACAACAACAGCAAACAACAACAGAAAATTAAGGCACATGGCATTATCTAGAAATCAACCTAGATAGAAAAAGCAAAAATGAAACTCACTGCCATCAAATTGATTCACAGTGACTTCATTGGGTTTCCAAGGTTGTAATTCTTCATGAAAGCCAACTGTGCCATCTTTCTTCCATGGAACGGCTAGTGGGTTCAAACCACTGACATTTTGTTTAGCGACCAAATGCCTTCACCACTATGCCACCAGAGTTCCTTAACCTAGATATAGAAGCATCAAAAATAAAATAAAGCTACAAGACTGAAAATAGGGAATCAGACATGTCAATTTCATGGTAACTGCAAAGCAAAAAGAGGAAATAAATAATGTACAAAACTTCCAAACAGAGGGAAAATCAAGACAATAGATAGAATGGACTGCTTTAAATTCGGGAAGATAATAATAAATTACAATGTAACCTCAAAGAAAAATACTAAACCTTCACATCAAAATTTAAAAAAAAAAAAGTAGAAAATAAAAAATCTCTGTAAATATTAAAAAAAAAAAAAATGAAGGAAATGGTAAGAAAATCCATAAACAAAAAGAGGTCAGCATAGAAAAATATATTGAACAAATGATAAATACCACAAAAAAATCATAACAAAATGGCAGCAGTAAATTCATGCCTATTGATAATTGCACTGAATGTAAATGGATTAAATGCACCAGTCAAGAGACAGAGAGTGGTAGAATGGATAAGAAGATATGACCCATCAATATGCTGTCTATAAGAGACATATCATAGACACAAAGACAAAAAATCCAAAAAAAAAAGCTAAAAATCAAAGGATGGAAAACATGTATCAAGCAAATGGCAATCAAAAAAAGAGCAGAAACAGCAATATTAATTTCTGATGAAATAGACTTTACTGCAAAACCCAGCAAACAGGGCAAGGAAGAACATTATATAATGATTAAATGGACAATCAAACAAGAGGACATAACCATAATAAATATCAACAAACTCAATGAAAAAGCCCCAAAATATATAAATCAAACTTTAAAACAATTGAAAAGATAAATAGACAACTCCACAATAGTCGTAGAAGAGTGTGGTAAATAATGTGTGTCAACTTGGCAGGGGTGTGGTTTTGAGAGGTCAAAAGCTGGATAAAGTTATTCCCCATGATGAGACTGGAATCAACTCCTTGGTGGATCTGCTGTGAGCAGCTGATTAGCGTGACCTGTTTCCAGTATATATGAGGAAGGTCTCTAGCTTTTTGGCACACTTGGATCTTGCATTTGAAGAAAATTAGTCATTAGGAAAAAATTAGTCCAAAGAGATGATGGATCATGAGGACCTCAGCATTCATGACCCTGAGTCCAGAAGAACTAGATGGTGCCCAGCTACCAATGCCAACCACTCAGAAAGGTATCAAAACTGGAGATCCTGGATAGAGTGGGAGGAAAAAGGTGGAAAAAAATTCAAAAACACAAAAATGACTGGCATTATTGGTCAGCTAGAGACTGGTGGAATTCCTGAGACTTTGGGCCTGGAAATTGACTCACTTCTATGGATTAGCTCTTAGCCCAACAGTTGAAAGACCTACAAGCAGAACACCTACCCCAGGAAGATGCACTAATCTGTTGTAGAGAAATGCACCCCTTGGATCATTCAATCATGAGATGTCTGAAGAGCAGCAATGACATAGAGGGAAAGCTGGACAGACAGGAATGCATGGATAAGAAGGGCTCAGGGAATGGGTAGTCACAAGAAGGAGATGGGAGGAGAGCTTTTTATGGTTGAGGATTGTCATCGGGGCTGTGAAACAACATGTACATGAGATGTTGAGAGTGAAATGAATCTGCTTTGTAAATTTGCACACAAGTAACAATGTTGTTGTTGTTGTTGTTATGTGCCGTTGAGTCAGCCCTGACTCATAGCGACCCCTCCTTGGGTTTCCGAGGCAGTATCACTATGGAAGTAGGATTGCCCGACCTTCCTTCCGAGGAGTGGCTGGTGGGTTTGAACCGCCAGCCTTCTGGTTAGCAGTCAAGTGCCTTAGCCACTATGCTACCAGAGCTCCCCAAGTAACAATACAAAAATAAAATTTAAAAAAAAGAAAAGCAATCAATGTAATCCAATGCATAAATAAAACAAAGAAAAATGGGGGGTTCTGGTAAAATGGTGGAATAAGCAGACAAACTACACAGACCCTATTCAACAAAGAAAAGGGGAACCAATTAGCACAGATACAGAAGGTAATCCTGGAGCCCTGAGCTTTGAAAGGAAGGATATAGAAGCAAACTGAACGCCAACTAGTAGAAGAACCTGCATGAAAACACTGTGAAAGGAGGCATACAGAGCTGTGGTCTGTCAGTAATATTGACAGCATGGACAGTTTGAATATTGCCAAGTTGTGTAAGGACCTAAGAATTAACCTAAAACTCGATCTGGCTAGCCAAGGGCTGCACGGAGGACTGCACTGGTAGCTAATGAATAAAAGGGGAAGCAGCAAAGTGGGAGACAGGCTGAGTTGTGGGCTTTTGCCTGTCTGGAGGGTGCAGCCATTTTGAATGTTTACAAGCAGTTAGACAATTTTTGCTATTTAAAGTGATAGCTTTCTCTCAGATTCCAGGGACTTAAGAATAGGCTCCACTTGCTGGGAACTGCAAGGAAATTCCCAAACTCCTCAACATAATTAAGAGCATATATACAAAACCAGTGGTCAACATTAGTTTCAGTTGAAAGATACTGAAAATATTCCTCTTGCAAGTGGGTATGAGACAAGGATGCCCTTTATAACCACTCCTATTCAACATGGAATTTGAACTCCTAGTCAAGGCAATAAAGTAAGAAAGGGACAAAACATACACCCAAACTGGTAAGGAAGAAGAAAAACTATCCCCATGATTCTATGCATGGAAGCTCTGGTAGCATAGTGCCTAAGGCACTTGACTGCTAACCAGAAGGCTGACAGTTCAAATCTACCAGTCACTTCTCGGAAGGAAAGTTGGGCAATCTACTTCCATAGTGATACCGCCTCGGAAACCCAAGGAGGGGTCACTATGAGTCAGGTCTGACTCAATGGCACATAACAGCAACAAC
>NW_006921707.1:147590-158455 GCF_000298275.1 Orycteropus afer afer
CTTGAAAAAAAAAAAAAAAAACACTTATACAAGAAAACTACAAAACATTACCACATGAAACAAAGAGACATATATAAATGGAGGAACACACCATACTCATGGAAAGGAAGACTGAACGTTGTGAAAGTGCCAATACTACCTGAAGTGTTCTTTACATATAAAACAATCCCAATAAAGATTCCATCAATAATCTTTAAAGAAATGGAAAAATCACTCACTAATTTTATATAGAAATGAAAGAGATCTTGGATAAGCTAAGTACTACAAAAAAGACCAAAGTAGGAGATCTCACTCTTTCTAATCTCAAAATCTACTATACTTCCATGGAAGTCAAAACAGCCTAATAGTGGTGAAATGACAGAGACATAGACCAGTAGAACTCAGTAAATCTATCCACCTATGAAGTGTTGGGGAGCTCTGGTGGTGTAGTGCCTAAGGCATTTGACTGTTAACCGGAAGGCTGGTGGTTCAAACCCACCACCCACTCCTTGGAAGGAAGTTTGGGCGATCTACTTCCCTAGTGATTCTGCTTCAGAAACCCAAAGAGGGCTTACTATGAGTCGGGTCCCACTCCACAGCAGTGTGTTGTGTTGTTGCATTTATGAAGAGTTGATCTTTGACAAAGGGCCAAACTCCAGAAAATGGGGAAAAGGCAGCTTTAACAAATTATTCTGGCAAAACTAGATATCCACTTGCAGAAAAATGTAACAAGATATAAACCTCACACCACATAGAAAAAATAATTCAAGACAGACCAGACAAGTTTGTTCATTCTTCTAGCAATTCATGGTATATTCAGTATTCTTCACCAACACCACAATTCAAATGAATCAGTTTGTCTTGTGTCTTCCTTATTCCTTGTCCAGTTTTCACATGCATATGAGGCTGTTTAAAACACCATGGCTTGGATCAGGCATATTTTAGTCTTCAAAGACACATCATTGTTCTTTAACATTAAATAGGTCTTTTGTAGAAGATTTGCCTAATGAAATATCCTGTTTGATTTCTTGACTGCTTCCTCTATGGACATGAATTATGGATACACGTAAATGAAATTCTTGACAACTTCAATCCTTTCTCCTTTTATCATGATGCTGCTTACTAGTTCAGTTGTGAGGATTTTTGTTTTCATCATATTGAGGTGTAATCCATACTAAAGGCTGTATTATTTGATGTTCTTCAGTAAGTGCTTCAGGTCTTCTTCACTTTCAACAAGGAAGATTGTGTCATCTGCATATGGCAAGTTGTTAATAACCCTTCCTCAAGTCCTGATGCCATGTTATTCTTCATATAGTCCAGATTCTCAGATTGCTTACTCAGCATACAGATTGAATAAGTACAGTGAAAGGATACAGTTCTGATGCACACCTTTGCTGGTTTTAAACTCTTACTCTGTTCAAAAGAGTACCTCTTGATCTATGTACAGGTTTCTTATTAGCACAATTAACAGTTCTGAAATTCCCATTCTTTGAAGTGTTATCCATAATTTGTTAAAATCCACACAGTCAAATGCCTTTTCATAGTTGTCTTGGTTCTGTAGTGCTGCTATAACAGAAATACCACAAGTGGATGGTTGTAACAAACAGGGATTTATCCTCTCACAATTTAGGAGGCTAGAAGTCCATGTTCAAAGTTCTGGCTCTAAGGGCTGGGTAAAGGCCCTTCGATCTTGGACTCTAGCTCTGTCTCCTGTTCCAGGCCCACTAGAGCTGGAGGATTTTTCTGACTCAGGCAAGCCACTGATATGAAGCCTGGGCCAAATGAAGAATCCAGATGTTCCAAAAAGCAAGGGGCCTGTCTCAAAATTTCTCATTATATACTGGAATCAGGCCACACCCCAAAGGCAGCTACTTAGCTACTCGCAGCAGACTCCACAAAGAAATTAGTTACCAATCTCATCTGGGGACTAACTACATCCAGTGTCCCAGCCATTTCAAACCACAGCCCGTCCAAGGTGTGACACAACCTTAACTAACCTAATAGTCAATAAACACAGGTAAATATTTTTCTGGTATTTACTTTCAGCCAATATCCATCTGACATCAGTACTGGTGTCCATTGTTCCACTTTTTCTTCTGAATCTGGTTTGAATTTCTGGCAGTTCCCTGTTGACGTACTGCTGCAACTATTTTTGAATTATGATCAGCAATATTTTATTTATGTATGGTATTGTTTGATAATTTCTGCATTCTGATGGATCACCTTTCTTTGGAATGTGAACAGATAATGATTTCTTCCAATCGGTTGGCCAGGTGGTTGTCTTCTAAATGTCATGGCATAAATGAGCAAGTACTTCCAGTGTTGCAGCTGGTTTTCAAAACATCTCAATGGGTATTCCATTATTTCTTTGGGCCTTGTTTTTTGCCAATTCCTTCAGTATTTCTTCCTTCATTAGTAGCGGTTCTTGATCATATGCTACCTCGTGAAATGGTTGAATGTAGGCCAAATTCTTTTTGGTACAGTGATTGTGTGTATTCCTTCCATCTTCTTTTGATACTTCCTACATCATTCAATGTTTTGTTCAAAGCATCCTCTCATATTGCAACTCAGAGCTTGAATTATTTCTTCAGTTCTTTCAGCTTGAGAAATGTTGAGTATATTCTTCCCTTTGGGTTTTCTAACTCCAGGTCTTTGTACATTTTATTATAATATTTTATTTTGTCTTCTTGAGCCACCCTTTGAAATCTTCTGTTAAGCTCTTTTATCTTGTCATTTCTTCCATTTGCTTTACCTACTCTCTGTTCAAGAGCAAGTATCAGAGTCAGTTCCAACATCCATTTTGATCTTTTTTTCCTTTTCTGTCTTTTAAATTACCTTTTGCTTTCTTCATGTATGATGTCCTTCATGTCATACTACAACCTCTTTGTTCTTAGATCATTCATTTTCAAATTGTCAAATCTATAGATCTTTTATAAATTTAATTGGGGTATTCTCAAGGTCCCACTACTCATCTATCAGTTTGTCATACTGGCATGGCTTGTATGTTGCTCTGATACTGGAAGCTATTCCACTGATATTTCAATGCCAGCAGGGTCACCCATATTTAATAGATTTCAGTGGAGCTTCCAGACTAATACTGACTAGAAACAAGGAAATGGAAGTACATTTCTGAAAAAAAAAAAAAAAAAACTGTCCACTATAAACCTAGGAGCTCTGGTAGCATAGTGGCTAAGGCACTTGACTGCTAACCAGAAGGCTGGTAGTTCAAACCCACCAGTCACTCCTCAGAAGGAAGATGGGGCAATCTACTTCCATAGTGATACTGCCTCGGAAACCCAAGGAGGGGTCGCTATGAGTCAGGGTCCGATTCGATGTCACATAACAACAACAACAACAACAACACTATAAACCTAATGAATAGCAGCTAAACATTGCCTGACACAGTGTTGGAACATGAGCACCTGAGGTGTAGATTTGACCATAATGCTGTGGATGGAGTAGTTTGGGGGACCTTCATTTGCTGATGTGGCATGACTCAAAATGAGGAGAAACAGCTGAAAACATTGACTGATAATTGGAATGTGGAATGTACAAAGTATGAATATAGGAAAATTGGAAGCTGTCAACAATGAAATTAAACATAAAGAATGATATCTTAGGCATTAGTAAGGTGAAATGGACAAACCTAAGTATTATAATGTAATGTGCAAAGATCTGCTGTTATAAAACCAAAAGGGAAGAATGCATTCAGTATTTCTCAAGCTGAAAGAACTGAAGAAAAATTTCAAGCCTTTAGTTGCAATATTGAAGGCAAAATATTGAATGATGAAGAAAACATCAGAAGAAGATGGAAGGAATACAGAGATGTAGAGATGACAGCACTTTGCTTGCTGGAAGTGAAGAAGGTTTGAAATACTTACTGATGAAGATAAAATGAAAATCCTCACAACTGGACCAATAAGCAACATAATGATAAATGGAGAGAAGTTTGAAGTTGTTAGGGATTTCATTTTACTTGGATCCATAATCAATGCCCATGGAAACAGCAGTCAAGAAATTAGATGATGTATTGCATTGAGCAAATCTGCTACAAAAGACCTAAAGTGTTAAAGAGCAAAGATGTCATTTTGAAGACTAACATGTCCCTAACCCAAGCCATGATCTTTAAAATATTCTCACATCCATGTGGAAGCTAGACAATGAATAAGGAAGATCTAAAAAGAATTGATGCATTTGAATTGTGGTGTTGGTGAGGAATACTGAAAATGAATAAATCTGTCTTGGAAAATGACAGCCAGAATGCCTTAGAAGTGACAATGGTCAGACTTCAACTTCTGTAATTTAGTCATGTTGTTAGGAGGGACCATTCCTTGGAGAAGAATATCATGCTTGGTAAAGTAGAGGATAAACAAAAAAGGGGATGACCCTCAATGAGATGGATTGATGACACAGTGTCTATATGATGGGTTCAAGCATAGCAAAGATTGTGAGGATGGTGCTGGACAAGAGAATGTTTTATTCTGTTTTATATAAGGTTGCTATGAGGCAGAACAAACTCTATGGCATCTAACAACAACATACTACAAGTCATATATTGGATCTCATGGACTGGTTTTGATTGTCTTCAGCTTCAATTTAAACTTGCATATGAGCAATTGATGGTATCTTCCATAGTTGGCTGTTGGTCTCATTATGACTGATGATACTGAGCTTCTCCATTGTCTCTTTCCACAAATGCAATCTATTCAATTTCTGTGTGTTCCTTCTGGTGAGGTCCATATGTATAGTCACCATTTATGTTGTTGAAAAAGGAATTTGGAATGAATAAGTCATTAGTATTGCAAAATTCTATCATGCAATCTCTGATGTAATTTCTATGACTCAGGCCATATTTTCCTACTACCAATGATTTTCTTTGTTTTCAACTTTTGCATTCCATTTATGAGAAATTATCAATACATCCTGATTGTATGTTCAGTCAATTTCAGACTACAGAAGGTAAAACTATCCAATTTATTCATCTTTTGCTTTGGTGCTTGTTGTATAATTTGAATAATAGTAGTCTTAACTGGTCTTCCTTGTAGACAATTACTATAATGAAATGTGTAAGACCTGGAGTTAGAAAAAAAAGCGGGGGGAAAGAACATGCTCAACATTTCTCAAGCTGAAAAAACTGAGGAAAAAATTTAAGCCTTGAGTTAAAATACTGAAAGATTCTATGGGCAAAATACTGAATGATGCAAGAAGCATCAAAAGAAGATAGAAGAAATACACAGACACTGTACCAAAAAGAATGGGTCTATGTTCATCCATTTCAGGAGGTGGCATATGATCAAGAACTGATGTTATTGAAGGACGATGTTGAAGCTGCACTGAAGGAACTGGTGAAAAACAAGGCTCCAGGAAACTACAGAATACCCACTGAGATATTTCAACAAACAGATGCCCCACTGGAGGCACTCACTCAGTTAGGCCAAAAGATTTGGAAGACAGCTATCTGGCCAACTGACTGGAAGGGATCCATATTTGTACTCATTCCAAAGAAAGGTGTTGTTTTTGTTGTTGTCATGTGCCATCAAGTAGGACACAACTCATAGTGACCCTCCTTGGTTTTCCAAGGCAGCATCACTGTGGAAGTAGATTGCCCAACCTTCCTTCCAAGGAGTAAGCAGTCAAATGTCTTAGGCACTACACTACCAGAGCTCCTAAAGAAAGGTGATCATGTAGAATGTGGAAATTCCCAAAAAATATCATTAATATGACATGCAACTAAAATCTTACTGAAGATAATTCAAAAATGGTTGCAGTAGTGTATTGACAGAGAACTTCCTGAAATGCAAGCTGGATTCAGAAGTGGAACGAGGCATACCATTGTTGGTATCAGATGGATCTTAGCTAAAAGCAAAATATACCAGAAAGATGTTTATTTATGCTTTATTGATTATGCAAAAACATTCAATTTTGTGGATCATAACAAATTATGAGTAATATTGAGAAGAATGAGAATTCCAGACCACTTGATTGTACTCATGAGGAACCTGTACACAGATCAGGAGGCTGTTATTTGAACAGAACAAGGGGATACTGCATGGTTCAAAATCAAGAAGGGAGTGTATTAGGATTGTATCCTTTCACCATACTTGTTCAACTTGTATGTTGAGAAAAAAATTTGAGAAGCTGCATTATATGCAGAAGAACATGGCATCAGGATTGGAGGAAGACTCATGAACAACCTGTGATATGCAGATGACAAAATTTTGCTTGCTGGAAGTGAGGATGACTTGAAGCACTTACTGATGAAGATTAAAGACTACAGTCTGAAGTATGAATTACATCTCAATATAAAGAAAACAAAAATTCTCACAACTGGTCCAATAAAAAGCTTCATGGTGGATGGAGAAAAGATTGAAGTTGTCAAGGATTTCATATTACTTGGTTATACAATCAACACCAATCGAAGGAGTAGTCAAGATGTCAGACAATGTATTGCATTGGGCAAGTCTGCTGCAAAAGACCTCTTTCAAGTGATGAGAGCAACGATGTCTCCTTGAAGACATGCCTAACCCAAGCCATGGTATTTTCAATTGCCTCTTATGCATGTGAGAGCTACACAATGAATAAGGAAGACCAAAGAAGAGTTGATGCTTTTGAGTTGTGATGTTGGAGAAGAATGCTAGGAGTATCATGGTCTGCTAAAAACAACAAATCTGTCCTGGAAGAAGTACAGCCAAATGCTCCTTGGAAGTGAGAACGGGCAGACGTGGTCTCACCCACATTGTCATCTGTCTCATCCACAACATCATCTGTCATGTTGTCAGAAGGAACCATTCTCTGAAGAAGGATATCATGCTTGGTAAAGTGGAGGGTCAAAAAAGAAGGGGAAGACCCTCAAGGAGATGAAGAGACATAGTGGCTGCAACAATGAACTCATGTATAGCAAGGATCATGAGGCTGGCACAAGACTGGGCAGTGTTTCATTCTGCTGTACATAGGGTGACTATGAGTCAGAGATAACTTAATGGCACCTAACAACAACATATCTGACAATATTTCCCTGCTATTTATGAGGTTTTCAGTGGCTAATTTTTTTCAGAAGTGGACCACCTCTTCCTTCTATCTAGTCTATCTTAGTCTGGAAGCCTTGTTGAAACCAACCCATAATGAATGACCCTGCTGGTATTTGAAATACAGGTGGCATGGCTTCCAGTATCAAAGCAACATGCAAGAGAACACAATATGCAGACAGGCAAAGACAGAAAAGTGGTGGCATTAGCCAATCAAAACTACAATGAGATACCATCTTACCCCAGCTAAAATGACAGTGATAAAAAAATTAAAACAGATAACAACAAATATAGAGGAGTATGTGAGGTGAATGGAACCCTCATCCATTTGCTGGTGGAACTGTAAAAGGGTGCAACCTCTGTAGAAAATGGCCATGCGTTTTCTTAAAAAACTAGAAATAGAACTACCCTATGATCCAGCAGTCCTATTCCTAGGTATATACCTGAAACAAAGCAAAACAAAACCCACATCCATGAAGTCAATTTCAACTCACAGTGACCTGTTAGCAGAGAGTAGAACTACCCAATAGGGTTTTCAAGGCTCTAAATCTTGTGTGTGTGTGTGTATGTGTGTGTGTGTGTGTGTGATTTGGGTGAAATTTACAGAAGAAATTCTTCTCCCATACAGCAGTTCACATATACCTTGTCTCATAACATTGATTGTAATCTCCCACAATGAAACAGGCCTCCTCCAACTTCTTTTCCATAGCCACCTCTTCCTGTGTCCTTCCCTGAGCTGTCTCCCTGGGCATACACAGCCCTTCTATTCTCTCATGATAGATCTTTCCAAGCACTGTATCTACCTAATATAAATGTTCAGCTCATATGTTTGTCTTTTGTTTGTGTGGAAGCCACAGGAGTGGGTACAATTCCAGACCTGAGGGCAGCTAGGGGTCACAGTCTCAGCAGTTCCACCAGCCTCTATCAGACCAGCAAACCTGGTCCCTTTTTTTTGTTTTTTATGATTTTGAGTTTTGCTCCATATTGTTCTCCTACTCTATTCAGGATCTCCTACATAGATCCCCCTCCAAGTGGTTGACAGTGGTAGTCGGGCACCATCTAGTACTTCTGGTCTCATAGTCATATATGCTGAGGATCACATGGTGTCCCAATCACTTTGACTAAGTGTTTCTATGCATCTTTGTTTTTCTTCATTCTTCTTTGCTCTGGATGATGAGAGACCCATCGTTGCATCTAGATGCATCTAGATGGCTGCTTGCAAACTTTTAAGATCCCAGTCGTTACTCACCAAAGTACAATATAGAACAATGTTTTTGTGTAGTATGTTATGCCAATTGTGCTTGATGTCCCCTGGGACCATGGTCTTGAGCTCACAAATCCAACTACTTGCTCCCTTTGGGTAGCTGGCTGTGGCCAAGGAGTGACTACAACCTTGTCTCTTGTCAGCTCTACTATATACCTAGGAATTCTTACAGAATATACAAATACACTTGTAAAAACTTTGTCTCCCAACCCTATACATGGTCATGGGTACACTCCCCCTGCACAGACATACCTAATATTTCAGCCTGTTCACCCATCTACCCACCCATATATCAATGTTTGCCATCACTGACAATGCAGTACTGTATGTGCAAAAGGGTTCATTTTTGCTGTCTGTACCTCCCATGCAACTCTCTATGTCTTCCTCTTCCTCAATGCCACCATGTTGATCACTTACATTTGGTACCTTGTTCTTCTCTTCACCCAAATAAATAGTTGCATCTACCTGTCTGTTTTCCCTCCCTTCCCCTTCCACCCCTGGTAACCAACAAAGAAAATTCCCTTTCTTATATAAGCCTTTCCTTGTTTTTAACAATAACAGACTGATACAATATTTGTCTTTCTGTGATTAACTTACTTCACTCAGCATAATGTCCTCCAAATTCATCCATGTTATGCAGTGTTTTGCCAATTCTATGTTATTCTTTTTTTAAAAAAACTTTTTTTATCATGATTTGGGTGAAATTTAAAAAGCAAATTCACTTTCCATACAGCAGTTCACATACACTTTGTCCCATGACATTGACCACAATTTACCACAATGCAACATCTCCCCTCTCATTTCCTCCTGATAGTTACCCCTTCCCTGTGTCCACTTTCCATGCACTCCTGCCCCCTAAGCTGTTTCCTGTGCATAAGCAGCCCTCCTTTCTCCCATGATTGTTCTCTCCAAGGAGTGCATCTACCTCAGGTAAATGTTTGACTCATACACCTGTCTTTTGTTTGGCTGGAAGCCACAGGTGTGCATTCAATTCCAGACCTCAAGGGAATCAAGGGGCCGTAGTCTCAGTGGTTCCACTAGGCTCTGTCAGACCAGCAAACCTGGTCCACCCCCCCCTCTTTTTTTTCTCCAAATTATTTTGAGTTTTGTTCCACATTGTTCTCCCTCTCTACCGAGGATCTCCTACATATATCCCCTTCCAAGTAGATGACAGTGGTAGCTGGGCACCATCTTGCTCTTCTGGTCTCATAGTCTTATAGGCTACAGATTAGATGGTGTACCAGTCACTAGGACTAATTGTTTCCATGAATATTTGGATTTCTTCATTCGTCTTTGCTCAGGATGAGGAGAGACTCAATGTTGCATCTAGATCGCAGCTTACTAGCTTTCAAGATCCCAGTTGCTACTCGCCAAAGTAGCAGGTGGAACAACATTTTGTATAGTATGTTATGCCAATTGAACTTGATGTTCCCTGCAATTATGGTTCCGGGCCCACAGGTTCCACTACTTGGTTCCTCTGGGTAGCTGGCTGTGACCAAGCAGTGACTACAACATTGCCCCTTGTCAGCTCTTCTACACACCTGGGAATTCTGATCATTCAAATAAACTTATAGGACCATTGTCTGTCAACCCTATACATGTTCTTGGATACAATCCCACTTCATAGACATACCTAATAGTTCACCCTGTCCACCCATCTGTTCACCCATATACCCATGTTTGCCTTCACTGACCACGCAGTAGTGTATGTCCAAAAGGGTTCATCTTAGTTGTCTGTACCTCCCATGTACCTCTGTATGTCTTTCTCTTCCTCAATGCCGCCATATTGATCACTCATATTTGGTACATTGCCCTTCTCTTCACCCAAATCAATACTTATATCTATCTATCTAACAGAGTTCCCTCGCCTCCCCTCCCACCCACAGTAACCAACAAAGAAAATTTCCTTCAATATATAAACCTTTCCTTGACTTTTACAATAGTGGACTAATACAATATTTGTCCTTTTGTGATTGACTTATTTCACTCAGCATAATGTCCTCCAAGTTCATCCACATTATGTGGTATTTTGAAGATTCTACATTATTCTTTAGCATTGCATAGTATTCCACTGTGTGTATGTACCATAGTTTGGTTATCCACTCCTCAGTTGATGGACACCTAGGTTGTTTCCATCTTTTGGCTATTGTAAATAGTGCTGCGTTGCACATGGGTGTGCATATGTCTGTTCTTGTCCTGGCTCTCACTTCTTTAGGGTACATACCTAGTAATGGAATAGCTGGGTCAAATGGTATTTCTAGTTCCAACTTTTGAAGGAATCACCATAGTGCTTTCCACAATGGTTGTACCATTTTACAGTCCCACCAGCAGTGTATGAGAGTACCAATCTCTCCACATCTTGCAAGCATTTGTTATTTTCTGTCTTGTTGAACTTTGCTACTAGTGTTAGAGCAAGATGGAATCTCATAGTTCTTTTGATTTGTATCTCTCTAATAGCTAATGATCATGAGCGTTTCTTCATATGTTTGTTGGCTGCTTGAATATCCTCCTTGGAGAAGTGTCTATTCATGTCTTCTGCCCATTTTTTAATTGGATTGTTTGTCTTTTTGTTATTGAGGTGTTGGAGTTTTCTATAA
>NW_006921707.1:159080-159855 GCF_000298275.1 Orycteropus afer afer
CAATGTTCAATCTTCCTATCCACGAGCATGGGATGTTCTTCCATTTATGTAGATCTCTTATGGTTTCTTGAAGTAGTTTTTTATAGTTTTCTTTGGAGATTTCTTCTGTGTCCCTGATAAGATTTATTCCCAAGTATTTTATTTTTCTGGTAGCTATTATAAATGGTGTTGATTTCCTTATTTCTTTTTCAGCAATCTCTTTGCTGGTGTACAGAATCCAACTGATTTTTGGATGTTGATCTTATATCCTGCCACGATGCTAAATCTCTCAATTATTTCTGGTAGATTTTTGACTGAGTCTCTTGAGTTTTCTACATGTAGGATCATATCATCAGCAAATAGGGATAGTTTGACTTCTTTCTTACCAATTTGGATGCCTTTGATTTCCCTTCCTTTCCTTATGGGCCTGGCTAGGACTTCCAGTACAATGTTGAAAAGAAGTGGTGATAGCGGGCAACCTTGTCTGGTTCCTGTTCTCAAAAGGAATGGTTTCAATCTCTCTTCATTGAGAATAATGGCTGTTGGTTTTACATGTTGTTGTTGTTGTTAGGTGCCGTCGAGTTGTTTCTGACTCATAGCAACCACATGCACACCAGAACGAAACACTGCCCTATCCCACGCAAGCTGCATGATCCCTGCTATACTTGAGCCCATCATCCCAGCCACAATGTCAATCCATTTAGTTGAAGGCCTCCCCCTCTTTCATTGACCCTCCACCCTACCAAGCATGACATCCTTCTCCAGGGAATGGTCCCTTCTTACAACATGACCAAAA
>NW_006921707.1:160282-165356 GCF_000298275.1 Orycteropus afer afer
TCAGGAAGTGCCTCAAGTCATCCTCACTTTAAGCAAGCAAAGTTGTATCATCTCCATATCTCAGGTTGTTAATGACTCTTTCTCCAATCCTGATGCTACGTTTTTCTTCATATAGTCCAGCTTCTTGGATTATTTGCTCAGCATATACATTGAATATGTGTGGGGAACGGATACAAGCCTGACACCGAGTGAGTGCCTCCAATGGGGCATCCATTTGCTGAAATATCTCAATGGGTATTCCGTCAATTCCCGGAGCCTTGTTCTTCGCCATTTCTTTCATTGCAGCTTTGACTTCCTCTTTCAGTACCATTGGTTCTAGGTCATATGCCACTTCCTGAAATGGATAAACATTGACCTGTTCTTTTTGGTACAGTGACTCTGTGTATTCCTGCCATCTTCTCTTGATGTTTCCTGCATCATTCAATATTTTCCCTAGAAACTCTCAATATTGCAACTCGAGGCTTACATTTTTTCTTCAATTCTTTCAGCTTGAGAAACGTTGAGCGTGTTCTTCCCTTTTGGTTTTCAGTCTCCAGGTCTTTGCACATTTCATTATAGTAATTGGTTTTGTCTTCTCGAGCTGCACTTTGAAATCTTCTGTTCAGCTCTTTTATCTTGTCATTTCTTCCATTGGCTTTAGCTACTTTCTGCTCAAGGGCAAGTTTCAGAGTCTCTTCTGTTATCCATTTTGGTCTTCCCTTCTTTTCTCGTCTTTTCCATGATCTCTTGCTTTCTTCATGGATTTTATTCTTGATATCCTCTGACAATTCTTCTGGTTTTTGGTCGCTGGTGTTCAATGCATCAAATCTACTCTTTAGATGGTCTCTAAATTCAGGAGGGATATGTTCAAGATCATATTTTGGCTCTCTTGGACTTGTTTTAATTGTCTTTAACTTCAAGTTGAACTTGCATATAAGCAGTTGATGGTGTATTCCACAATCAGCTCCTGGCCTGTTTTGGCTGAAGATATTGAGCTTTTCCACCGCCTCTTGCCACAGATGTAGGCAGTCTGATTCCTGTGTTTCCATCTGGTGAAGTCCATGTGTAGAGCCATCATTTGTGTCATTGAAAAAAGGTGTTTGCAATGAACAAGTCGTTGGTCTTGCAAAATTCTACCATGAGAGTTCCAGCATTATTTCTGTCACCAAAGCCAACTTTTACAATTACTGGTGATTGTTCTTTGTTTCCAACTTTTGCATTCCAGTCACCAGTGTAATTAACATATCTTGATTGCATGTTCGGTCAATTTCAGAGTACAGAAGTTGATAAAAGTCTTCAATTTCTTCATCTTTTGTTTTGGTGGTTGGGGAGTAAATATGAATAATCATAGTATTAACTGGTCTTCCTTATAGGTGTATGGCTATTATCCTATCACTGATAGCATTGTACTTCAGGGCAGATTTTGAAACATCCTCTGTGATGATGAATGCCATACCATTGCTCTTCAAACTGTCATTCCTGGCATAGTAGATTACATGGTTATCTGATTCAAAATGGCCTAAACCGGTCCATTTCAGCTTACTAATGCCTAGGATATCAATCTTTATGCATTCCATTTCATTTCTCACAACCTCCAATATTCCTAGATTCATACTTCATACATTCCATGTTCCAATTATTAATGGATGTTTGCAGTTATTTCTCCTCACATTGATTCATGCTATGTCAGCAAATGGAGTTCCCAAAAGCTTTATTTTATCTATATCATTAAGATTGGTTCTAGTCTGATGATGCAGCTCTTTCCCACTCATATTTTGAATGCCTTTTTACCTAAGGGGCTGGTCTTCCTGCACTGTATTGGACAATGTTTCAGGAGTATTTATATAGTTGCCCAGTAATGTATCAGACAGTGTTTCTCTGCTATTCATAAGGTTTTCCCTGGCCAATTCTTTGAGAAGTGGATGAACTCTTCCTTCTTCCTAGTCTGTCTTGGTCTGTAAGCTCTGTTGAAACCTGTGCACTATTTGCAACCCTGCTGGCATTTGAGACAGCAGTTGCATAGCCTCAGGCCTCATAGCAACATGCAAGTCACCACAGTATGGCAAACTGACAGACAAGTTTGTTTTCCTTAGCTGAAACCTCTCCACCCTCCCCTTACCTGGATCCCCTGGGTCTGTCTCAGCTCCAGCTCCTCCCCCACCTCCTATGTCTGTGCATGTGGCCTGTCTATGACTCCACTATGACTGTGGAGTCATCTATTTGCATTTTCAACTCTTTTAAAGTCTGGTTCATGTATTTTGGGCTCTTTCATTGGGTCCATGTTATGTTGTTATGTGCCGTCGAGTAATACCTGACCCATAGTGACCCCTCCTTGGGTTTCTGAGGCAGTATCACTACAGAAGTAGATTGCCCCATCTTCCTTCCGAGGAGTGGCTGGGGGGTTTGAACCACCAGCCTTCTGGTTAGCAGTCAAGTGCTTTAGGCACTACGCTACCAGAGCTCCCATTGGGTCCATAGATATGTGTTATGATTACATCTTGTTCAATTGATCCTTTAACTATTATATAATATCCTTCCTTGTTTCCTGTGGTGGTTTTAGTCTTAAAGTAAATTTGATCAGAAATTATTATTGCCACTCTTGTTCTTTTTTGGTTGCCAGTTGCTTGATACATCTTTTTCCAAATTTTTATTTTTAGCCTATTTTTGTCTTTGTCTCTAAGGTGTGTCTCTTGTAGACAAGAGCATATTGATGGGTTATGTTTTCTTATCCAGTCTGCAACTCTCTGTCTCTTGAGTGGTGCATTTAATCCATTAACATTCAGTGTAATTATAAACAAGTGTGAATTGGTTGCTGTCATTTTGTTATGTGTTTTTTTATGATGTTCCTGGTTTCTTTGCTCCATATAATTTTCTGTGCTGAGCTCATTATGTTTATGAATCATGTTATAATTTCCTTTGTTTCTGTTGTTTCAGTATTTGCTAAATATCCATGCTTGTCCTCTTTTTATTGTGATGTGAAGGTTTATCATTTTTCCTTGGGGTTACCCTGTGATTTATGATTTTCTCCCTGGGTTTAGAACAGTTCCATTCTATCTTGCACCTCCCTTGACTTCCTCACCATTTAGAAGTAACTACATTGTGTTTCCCCTCTCTTTGGATGGTAGTTGTCCTCATTTGCCAATTGATGTCTTTGGTTCCCTGTTTACAATCTTGTAAGCTTATTTTATTTAGAATATGTCCATAACTGTGCTGGTTTCTGGGTTATGCCTTCTTTTGTATTAATGGTTGGTTGTTATTTGCCATTATTGGTTCTCTGTTTAAAGAAATTCCTTTAGCATCTCTTGTAAAGTTGGTCTGGTTTAACAAATTCCCTTAATTTCTGATTATCTGGAAATCTCCTAATTTCATCATATTTGAGGGACAATTTTGCTGGGTATATAATTCATGGTTGAAAATTTTTCTCTTTCATGGTTGTATATATACCATCCCATTGCCTTCTTGCTTGCATGGTTTCTGCTGAGAAATGAGAACTTATTCCTATTGGTTGTCCTTTGTAAATAACTTTTTGTTTTTCCTGTGCTGTTTTCAGGATTCTTTCTTTGTCTTTGATTTTGATGAGTTTGATGATGATATGTCTTGGTGATATTCTTTTGGGGTTTATCCTGTTTGGGGTTTGCTGGACTTCCTGAATGGATATATTCTCATATTTCATCATATCAGGGAAGTTCTCTTCCAACAAATCTTGGACAATTTTCTCAGTAGTTTTCTTTTTCTCTTCCTGTTCTGTAATTCTAATGACACATAGGTTATTACTTTTGATGGTATCCCACATTAACCTTAGGCTTTCTTCATTTTGTTTTGATCTTTTTTCTGATTGATCATTTTCCAAAGAAGTATTCAGGTATTTGTCTTCAATCTCATTGATTCTGTCTTCCAATGATTCAATTCTACTCTTTCACCCTTTCAATGTGTTATCTATTTCTGAAAATTTAGTATTAAACTTCTGGATTTCTATCTGTAGACTTTGTATCATTTCTAATTTTTCATTTATTTTGTCACTTTGTTGTTGTACTTTCTTCCAAAATTGTTCTAGGGTTTTGTCTGTATTTTCCTTCATTTTATCAGTGTTTTCCTTAATATGTCTCTCAATCCTTTGAAGGTACCTAGAAATAATTCTTTAAAATTCCTTATCAGGGAGTTCCATTGCTGTTTCTTCCTCAAGGATTTGTTCTGGGTCTGTGTCCTTCCCAATTATTCTGACCACTTTATCTTGCTTCTTCGTGTGGACTGTGATGGTCTGTTGTCTGAGACATTGTGACATTGTAGTATTTAGATCTCTATTAACTCTTTGTGAAGAATAGCTAAGGATGTATCAACTCTTCTTAGTGGTCATTTATCATTGGCCAGTTGGTGGAGAAGGAAGTGGTGAGTCTCATTCAGTAAGTCAAGTTGCAGGAGGTGGAGCTGTAGTTGTATCATATGGGCATGGTTGCTTTCTCTCACTCAGTCAGCCAAAAACAACAATCAAATAACCATCAAAGAAGTAAAAGCAAGTGGACAAAAAACATACCATGTAAACACACAGAAACAACAAACAAAACAAGAAAAAAAAAATACTTGCAATATCTAGGGAGAGGGCAAATAGAAAAAAAAGTGGAGTAGGAAAATAATGAAGAAAAAAAGGTGAAAAATTGAAAAAGAAAACAAGGAATGGGGTTAATCACGAGAAAGAAAAAAATAGGAACCAGGAAGAGGGAAGAGAGAAAAAGCTGAAAACTAGAACCTGGGTAGGGAAGAATGTTGTTGTTGTTGTTAAGTGCCATCAAGTCATTTCTGACTCATAGCGACACCATGCACAGCAGAATGAAACACTGCCCAATCCCACACCAGCTCCACAATCCCTGCTATACTTGAGCCCATCATCGCAGCCACCGTGTCAATCCATCTCGTTGAAGACCACCCCCTCTTTCGTCGACCCACCACCCTACCAAGCATGGCATCCTTCTCCAGGGAATGGTCCCTTCTTACAACATGACCAAAATAAGTGAGATGAAGTCTGGCCATTCTTGCTTCCAAGGAGCATTCTGGCTGCACTTCCTCCAGGACAGATCTGTTAGTTCTTTTAGCAGTCCAT
>NW_006921707.1:168226-198189 GCF_000298275.1 Orycteropus afer afer
GCTTTTAATTCCCTTTCTCCTGCTCTTCCAGCATGCTGCTTTGGGCATCCCTGAGTGGTCTCTCCTCACCTGTAACCCTGGGGCTAACTGCTCTTCTGTCCGGGTTCCTGGCTTTTATCCCCTTTCTCCTCCTCTTCCGGCCTGCTATAAACAATAGTAATTAAATAATAGTATAATAGAATAAACAATAGTAATTAAAAAAAGACAACAATAATAATGATAACAATTTTGAAACAGACATAAATAAACAAACTAAAGAAAAAAGGAAAAACAAATCTGGGCAGGGCGGAGCAGAGCATGCAGTCTCTGTCTAAGCACACAGACTGGTATGGAATTTCTGCTGGCCCACAAGGTGTGTGGGAGTGAAGAATTGCTGCACCTCCATTCACCAAGAAGGTGTGGGGTATAAAAACAATAAGGGGAATATTACACCTTTCCAGTCATTGGCCTCTGGGGTGTCCTTGTGGTTCCAAGTGGAGCCTATTCTTAGGTCCCTGGAATCGGAGAGAATGCTGTTGTTTTAAATATCCAAAGGGGTCTAATCACTTGTGAACATTCAAAATGGCTGTGCCCTGCAGATAAGCAAAAGTCCACAGCTCAGCCCACCTTCCACTTCACTGCTTCTCCTTTTATTCACCAGCCACCTGTGCAGTCCCCTGTGCAGCCCCTTGCCAGCAGGACCAATTTTTAGGTTAATTTGTAGCTCCAAACACCACTTAAGAAGCTCTGGTAGCATAATGCCTAAGGCACTTGACTGCTAAGAAGAAGGATGGTGGTTCAAAGCCACCAGCCACTCCTTGGAAGGAAGGTTGGGCAATCTACTTCCATAATGATACTGCCTCAGCAACCCAAGGAGGGGTCGCTATGAGTTGGATCTGGCTCGACAACACATAACAACAACAACAACACTCAGAAATATCCAAGCTGCCTGTGCTGTCAGGAATGCTGACAGAGCGCATCTCCATATGTCTCCTTTTTTGGTGTTCTCATGCAAATTCTTCTACTAGTTGGAGTTTAGTCCACTTCTATATCCTTACCTTAAAAATTCAGGTATCCAGGATTATCTTCTATATCTGTGTTAATTGGTTCCCCTTTTCTTTTGTTCAAGAAGGTCTGTGCAGTCTGTCTGGCTATTCTACCATCTTACCCAAACTACCATATTCCACATTTTTTTTATGTTCTGAAATTATTTAAGTAGAATTGGTGTCAGCTCCTCTGTGGATGCTTGGTAGAATTCTCTGTCCAGTGAAGGTGTCTGGGCCAGTCATTATTTTGCTGGTAGTTTTTTTTTTTTTTTTTAATAATCTGTTCAATTTCATCCTTTGTTATTGGTCTGGTCAAATTTTCTTCCTCAGTCTGTGTTAGTTTAGGTAGGTCATTTGTCTCTAGAAATTTGTTCATTTCTTATAAATTCTCAAATTTGTTGGAATCTAGTTCCTCATAGTATTTTGTTATTATCATTTTTCTTTGGTTGCCTCTGTTGTAACAGCACCCATTTATTTTTTATAGATGTTATTGGCATCTTCTCTTTCTTTTCTTTAGTTAAATTTGTCAGTGGTTTGTCAATTTTGTTAATCTTTTTGAAGAATGAACTTCTAGTCTTGTTAATTCTTTCTATTGTTTAATTTATTTCTGCTGTAATATTTATTATTTTCTTTCTTCTACATGTTGTCTGCTATTTTTTCATTTCTGCCTTTCTAATTGTTAGGATTGTTGTGTTTAAGTATTGAGTTTTTTTCTCTTTTTTATGTGTGCATTCATTTCTATAAATTGACATGTAAGCATTGCTTTGGCTGTGTCCACATGTTTTGGTATGTTGGTTTTCATTCTTGTTTGTGTCTAGGAAATATTTTATTGCACATTTTATTTCTTCTGCTACCCAATAGTTTTAAAGCAAGGTGTTATTCAGTTTCTGTGCCTTTGATTTTTTCCCCTCTATCTTCATATTAGTGATATCTAATTTTATGGTGTTCTGATTCAAGAAGATTCTTTGAGGTATCTTGATATTTTTAAGTTTCTTGAGACTTGCTTTGTAGCCTAACATGTGGTCTATTCTGGAGAATAATCCTTGTGCACTGGTAAAGAAAGTCTATTTTTTTTTTTTTAAGGGTGTTCTGTATATGTATTAGGTTGAGTTGGTTGATTGTGATGTTTAGGTCTCCTGTAGCTTTGTTGAGTTTCTTTCTAGTTCTGTCCTTTATAAAAAGTAGTGTGTTAAAGTCTTCTACTATTACTGTGGAGTTGTCTATTTCTCTACTAAGTTCTGCTAAAGTTTGCTTTATGTATTTTGGGGCTTCCTCATTGAGTGTATGGATAGATATTTATTATGGTTATGTCCTCTTGCTGGATTGATTATTTAGTCATTATATAATGACTTTCCTTATCCCTTATGCTGGTTTTTGCCTTGAAGTCTACTTTATCAGGAATTAATATTGCTATTTCCCCCCCCCTTTTTTTTTTTTGGTTGCTGTTTTCTTGATATAGTATTTTCCATCCTTTGATTTTTTATTTATTTTTCTCTTTTTGTATAAGTTAAGTCTCTTGTAGGCAACATATGTGTGGGTTCTGTTTCCTTATCCATTCTGCCACTCTATCTTGATTTATGCATTTAATCCATTTATACTCAGTGTAATTAATGGTAACTATGAATTTACTGCTGTCATTATTTTTTGTTTTTCATTGTGGTGTTGATGATTTGTTCTGTATGTTTTTCTGTGCTAAGTTCAATTTATTATCAGATTTTGTTTTAGTTTTCTTAATTTTTCTTGATTTTGTGTTTACTAAGTCCTTATGATGTTCTTTTTCCTTATTTTGGGTAACCACAAAATAAATTAATAAAACTTAAAAAAAAAAAAATTAGGCTACAGCTTTGTCAGCTTAGCTCCATTTCTGTGTACTGTTTGGGTGTTATGTAGCCCAAACCCAAAGGGCTGTAATGAGTGAATGTTCCTGATATTAGTGGTTAGGTTCTCCCAGCTTCTATCCCATCCCTGTTCTTCTACTACCCTACCTCTGGGCTCGTCCCAAATCTCCAACACCTTCGCTGCCCCCATAGTTCTGAGATCTCATTCTGTGATTGTTTTTATCCATTGATCAGTAGGTTAGTTGCTAGAGGAGTAAATTGAAGCATCTGGTCACATTGCCATCTTATTATACCCTCCCTCCAGCATCAGTTTTCATATTTGCATTCCAGTTAGAAGGAAGACTGAAGGAAATTAAGAAGCAGCAACAGATAAACAAAGAGTTTCATAGTATATCCCAAGCCTCCAATAATAGTTCACTGACCAGATTTCTGTCACATGGACACACCTTGGGGAGGCCTGGTGGCACAAATGGTTAAGGACCTGGATGCTAATGAAAAGGTTGGTGGTACAAACCTGTAACTCTATGGGAGAAAGATGTAACAGTCTGCTTCTGTAAAGATTTACAGCCTTGGAAATCCTATGGGCAGTTCTACTCTGTCCTATAGGGTCACTGAGTTAGAATTGACCAATGACAGTTAGGTTGTCTTGTTTGTTTTGTTTTGGACACACCTTGCTAATAGAGGAGGAGTCCTGGTGATGCAGTGGTTAAACACTTCACTGCTAACCAAAAGATTGGTGGTTCAAGCCCACAAGCCACTCTGGGAGAAAGATGTGGCAACCTGCTTCTGTAAAGATTTACAGCCTTGAAAACCCTATATGGCAGTTCTACGCTGTCCTACAGTGTTCCAATGATTTGGAAAAGACTAGGTAGCAGTGGATTTAGGTTCTAACATGAACTTTTACAATCTTATTGTTACATTTTCTAGTTTCTATAATTGGTAAAAGAGCTCTGGTAGCATAGTGCCTAAGGCACTTGTCTGGTAACCAGAAGGCTGGTGGTTGGGCACCTGGAAGGAAGGTTGGGCAATCTACTTGTGTAGAGATACTGCCTCAGAAACCCAAGGAAGGGTTGCTATGAGTTGGATCTGACTGGATGGCAGTGAATTTGGTTTTTGGTTTTTATGTTATATGAAATGTGTTCATTCTTTTCTATAAGAAATATAATCTCAAATTCCAGATCTTTATTTATTCATCCATTTAAAAATATTTGTTGAGAACTTATGTAGTGCTAGGAACTATTCTATGTTTCTGGAACACATCAATAAGCAGTGGGTGATCCCTATTCTCATGGAGGTTTTATTCAGACCTCACAATCTTGAAATTCAAGGCCTTAGTCATGTAGTTCTGATCTTTCCATTGGCTCAAGTGTGGCTTCTTTTAGTTGTTTATATACTAAAGCATGCTTTCTTCTTCAGCAACCCTGATACACATATGCAAATAAATAATGATATAACTTCAGTTTTTTTTTAAAAAAATGCCTAGTTAGGATAAAGGCTTGGCTAAGTTTCAATTGTTACTGAGTAGTTTGATGTTATTGTGATTCCTGATCCTTTCAATAGGAGTAATTTATTCTCTCTGGAAAATTTTTGTCTCAAAAATTCTGACTTTTTATGCTAATTAGGTTCCCAATAAGTTTTTTTTCATTCTCTATGCTTGGAACATCTTGGAATCTCATTATCTGGAATCAAGGGTCTACTTTATATACTTTAGTTAACACATTTCTGGAATTTTAAAAATATATATATTGTTTTCTGTTTCCTATTTCTAGAACTCTTATGATTCTGATGTAGGACTTAAAATACAAAGCTCTAATTTTATTATCTCTCCTATTTTCTTTTTGTTGCTATTTTTTTCTGTATTCTGAAAGACTCTTCACCTATATTAAGCAGTGAAATATTATATTTAATTTCTACTGTTGTTATTGTTATGTGCCGTGGAGTCACACTCGACTCACAATGACCCCTCCTTCGGTTTCTGTGGCAATATCCTATGGAAGTAGATTGCCCAACCTTCCTTCCAAGGAGTGGCCGGTGGTTTTGAACTGCCAGCCTTCTGGTTAGCAGTCAAGTGCCTTAGGCACTATGCTACCAGAGTTCCCTTAATTTCTGCTATCGTATTTTAATTTCCAAATCTTTTTATATTTCTGTTTATTAAAACTCTGTTTTAAAATCTGTTATTCTTTTTGTTTTTATGGATACAATATTACTTGAAGGGTTTTTTTTCCCATATATTCTACTTCCTGACTCTGCTCCTATGAATTTTTGTTGATTTGTTTTTCTTGCTGACAGTTTTGTTAGAGTGTTCGCCAAATTCTGGTGATCCTGGTGGATTGCTCATACATAAAATATATGGTAAGAAGTTAATTGGGTAAAAGTATTCAAGATAAAAACCAAACAGATAAATAAGCTTTTGTCAAAATTAAAACTTTGTTGCTTCAAAGAATATTATCAAGAAAGTGAAAAGAAAACTTACAGAACGAGAGAAAATATTTGCAAATAATATTTTAAGGGAGTACTATCTCAAATAAATAGCTATAAGAATTCAATAATAAAAAGACAAATAGCCCAATTAAAAAATGAGCATATGAGCTGAATAGTCATATACCAGAGATATTTGAAAACACACACAAAAAAACTTGTACATGTATGTTCATAATGACATTATTTATAATAGACAAAAAGTGGAAAAAATAAAAATGTCTGCTACCTGGTGAATAAAACGTAGTTTTCCATACAATGAAACAATTCAGCTATAAAAGAGAATGAAGTACTGATATGTGCTATAACATGGATTAACTTTGAAAACATTATGCTAAGTGAAAGAAGCCAGACACTAAAGGATATATATTGCATGATTCTGTTTATATGAAATATCTACAGTAGGCAAATACATAGAGAATGAAAGTAGATTAGTGGTTACATACTGGGGTTTGGGAGTGTGGAAAGTATGGATTAGGTTGTAACATCTTTGGGGGACCTAATGGGAGGAAGGTTTGCATTTGAGAATGAGGTTTCTTTTTAAGGTGATATATAATCTGTAATTAGATGACTGCACGGCTCTATGAATGTAGTAAAAACCATTGAATTGCATATTTTAAATGCTTACATTTGTGGAATGTGAATTATATCTCAGTAAAAAGAAAAGTTAATTGAAAATACTATGAATATGGGCAGGGCTTTGTCCAGGGATAATTAGTGGTCTTCACTTTAGAGTAATGAGATGAAGAGACTATGTAAAAGGGCTTCCCATCCATTACCATCTGTAAATTTTCATTCTGGGTTTAATTCTTATCCATGTAAGTGAATTTCTAACTTCCTAGTATTCTTGACTGCTAACCAGAAGCCTGGCAGTTCACACCCACCAGCCACTCCTTGGAAGGAAGGTTGGGCAATCTACTTCCATAGTGATTGCTGTTGTTGTTGTTATGTGCTGTCAAGTCGGCCCCGACTTATAGCGACTCTTCCTTGGGTTTCCGAGACAGTATCACTATGGAATTAGATTGCCCCATCCTCCTTCCGAGGAGTGGCTGGTGGGTTTGAACTGCCAGCCTTCTGGTTATCAGTCAAGTGTCTTAGCCACTATGCTACCAGAACTCCTATGATACTGCCTTGAAAACCTGAGGAGGGGTGGCTATGAGTTGGATCCGAATTGATGGCATTGAGTGAGTGAGTGAGTATTCTGAACACCGAATAGAAGAAAGAGATTGGGGACTTCAGTGTTTACCATTTAGACTTTTCCACTCACCTAGATAGGCATCATACTCAGTAGTCCAGCTGTGTTCAGTCTCTGAATTCTGACTTCCTGATTGACCTTTTTAAGAATACAATATAGTGACTGAAGAGCTATGAATAGACAATCATCAAAAGGCTCAACATCAAGGAGAGGATATAGAGGTATAAATTTCTTCTTATAAAGACTTTTACCCCATTATTTTCCCCATAATTTAGGGTTCAGTGATCTGAACTAGCTTGCTTTTACACTTTTCCACATGTTGGCTAGGATTTTAACATTCTCTCTTCAGCTAAACCAGTTACCACTGATTTCTGCTTACAAATTTGTATTGCTATTATCGCTTCACCCTTGCTCTTTGACTTTATGAGTTAATGTTCTTTTTTATTCCTATACTGTCTAAAGTAAGCAGAATATTGGCCCCTCCCAAGACATCTGGTTTCTAAGCCCCAGAACCTGTGACTATGTTAAGTTATACATTAAAGAAAATTAAGGGTACATATTTAATTGAGAGCATCTTGACTACTAGCTGAGAGATTGATAGTTCAAACTCACCTGAAAGTACCTCAAAAGATTGGTTTAGCAATCTGCTTTAGAAAGATCATTGCCTTGAAAACTCTATGGAACCCACTTCTACTCTCCACACTTGGAGTCACCATGAGTCAGAATCAACTCCATGGCAACTTCAACAACCATCAGCTGACATTGAAATAGAAAGATTAACATCAGTTATATGGATGAACCCAATGTAACTACAACAGTCTATACAAGTTGAAGAGGGAGACATTAGAGAATCACAGGGAGATGTGACTATGGAAGAATGGTCAGGAGATGCAATATTGCTAAGGGAGCTGTGAGCCAAGGAATACAAACAGTTTCTAGAAGCTGGAAAAGGAAAAAAAAAAATAATAAAAGTTAATTCTCCCCTGGAACTTTCAGAAAGGAACACAGCCCAGCAAACACCTTGAGTTTAGCCCTGTGAAACCCATGTCCAACTACTTTTTACAGAACCATAATAAATTTATATTGTTTAAACTGCTAAGTTTGTGGTAACTTATTACATATTCTTGTCAGAGTGGCACTAGGTAACCAGAACATATGGTATTTAATTTTCCATGTTTAGCTAGAAAATTTTTCCTTTAATTCAACAATCCTAAACTGATTTATCATACCCTAAGTCTTCTCTATGGATTTGAGATTTCTTCCAACCTATCTATCATTTGATTTCTTAGTTCATTGTGTGTCATAACCAGAATAAGAATAATGGCTACTTTAATTTATGAATTGTTGTTTTCCTTTTCATGTTGTCAGGTTTCATTGAGTTGGTTCCGACTCAAAGCAACCCCATGTACAACAGAACAAAACACTTCCTGGTTCCGTGCCATCCTTACAATTGTTGCCATGCCACATCCCTACAGACACTGTGTCAATGGCACATTGTTACAGGCACTGTGCCAATCTGTCTCATGGAGGGTCTTCCTCTTTTTCAGTGATGGTCTACTTTACCAGCATGATATCCTTCCCTAGGAATTAGTCCCTTTGGACAACATGACCAAAGTGCAAAAAATGAAGTTTGGCCATTCTCACTTCTAAGCAGCATTCTTCTAAGATAGATTTGTTCATTCTTCTGGCAGTCCATATACCTTATCATGATTTCAGTACGCTTCTCCAACACCACAATTCAAATGCATCAATTCTTTTTCAGTCTTTGTTATTCATTGTCCAGTTCACACCAGCATATGAGACTATTGAAATACCATAGCCTGGGTTAGGTGCACTTTAGTCTTCAAAGTGAAATCTTTGCTTCTTAGCAGTTTAAAGAGGTCTTTTGCAGCAGATTTGCCCATTGCAATGTGCCATCTGATGTCTTACTGCTTCTCCCATGGGCATTGATTGTAGATCCAAGTAAAATGAAATCCTTGACAACTTCAAATTTTTCTCCATTTATCATGATGTTGTTTATTGGTCAAGTTGTGAAGACTTTTGTTTCTTTCATGTTCAGGTATAATCCATAGTTAAGACTATAGTCTTTGATTTTCATCAGTAAGTGCTTCAAGTCTTCACTTAACTTTTTCTCTTTCAGTAAGCAAGGTTGTGTCGTCTGTAATCACAGGTTGCTAATGAATCTTTCTCTAATCCTGATATCACATTCTTCTTCATATAGTCCAGCTTGTTGAAGTATATGCTGAGCATACAAATTGAGTAAGTACGGTGAAAGGCTTCAACTCTGATGCACACTTTTTCTGATTTTAAGCCATGAAGTATCCCCTTGTTCTGTTTGAACAACTGCCTCTTGGTCTATGTAAAAATTGTTCATGAACACAAGTAAGTGTTCTGGAATTCCCATTCTTCATAAAGTTATCCATAATTTGTTATGACACACCCAGGCTTTGTTGTGTTGTTTTTAGGTGCCGTTGAGTTGGTGTTGACTCATAGTGACCCTATGTACAACAGAATGAAACACTGCCCAGTCCTGCACCATCCACACAATACTTGATATGCTTGAGCCCATCATTGCAGCCACTGTGTCAATCCATCTTGTTGAAGGTCTTCCCCTTCTTGGCTGACCCTCTATTTTACCAGACATGATATCCTTCTCCAGGGAATAGTCCCTTCTGACAACATGACCAAAGTAGGTAAGACAAAATCTGGCCATTCTGGCATTTAAGGAGAATTCTGTCTGTGCTTCTTCCAGGACAGATTTGTTCCTTCTTCTGGCAGTCAACTGTATTTTCAATATTTGTTTCCAACAACATAATTCAACTCTTCTTCAGTCTTCCTTATTCATTGTCCAGATTTTACATGTATGTTTGAAAATATCATGACTTGGATCAGGGGCACCTTAGTCTTCAAAGTGTTTGCTTCTTAGCACTTTAAAGAGATCTTTTGCAGCAGATGTTCCCAGTTCAGTATAAAAGCTGATTTCCTGACTGCTGCTTCCGTGGCCTTTAACAGTGTATCCAAGTAAAATGACAACTTCAATCTTTTCTCCATTTATCATAATGTTGCTTACTGGTCCAGTTGTGAAGATTTTCATTTTCTTTATGTTAAGGTATAATCCATACTGAAGACTGCAGTCTTTGATCCTCCTCAGTAAGTGCATCAAATCATCTTCACTTGTAGCAGGTAAGATTGTGTCATCTGCATCTTGCAGGTTGTTAATGGTTCTTCCTCCAATCCTGACACCACATTCTTCCTTATATAATCCAGCTTCTAGGATAATTTCCTTAGCATACTGATTGAATAAATATGGTGAAAAGATACAGCCCTAAATGCTTTTGCACAGTCAACAAAACACAGTTAAATATCTTTGCCGTAGTCTTTGTTTTCAGCCAAGATCCATCTGATATCAGCAATGATATTCCTGTTTCACATCCTGGCTGGAGTCTGGCTTGAATTTTTAGCAGTTTCCTGTCAATGTATTGCTGCAACTATTTTTGAATTATCTTCAAAATTTTACTTGTGTATGATATTAATGATGTTGTTCAATAATTTCTACATTCTGTTGGATCAACTTTCAAATATGGATCTCTTCCAGTGAATTGGACAGGTAGCTGTCTTCCAAATTTCTTGGCATAAATAAGTAGGCACCTCAAAGACTACATCTGTTTGTTGAAACATCTCAATGGGTATTTAATCAATTCTTGAAGCCTTATTTTTGGCCAATTTTTTCAGTGCCACTTGGACTTCTTCCTTCAATACCATCATTCCTTGATCACATGCTATCTCCTGAAATAGTTGAATGTTGACTTTTTTTTTTTGGTGTAGTGAGTGTGTGTATTCTTTCCACCTTCTTTTGATACTTCCTTCATTGCTCAATAATTTGTCTATAGAATCCTTCACTTTTGCAACTCAAGTCTTAGGTTTTTTTCATCAGTTCTTTCAGCTTGAGAAATGCTCTCTTCAACATCTACATCCAATCTCATCATGGGAATAACCCACATCACAATTGCTAAAACCACACAGAATTGTGGTCCAGCCAAGTTGACACACAGCTCCAACTATGACAGTCCACCCCTTGTCAACTTAGCAGTCATACACATTTTGTTAATCTCTTGGTTTTCTAATTCCAGGTCTTTGCACATTTCATTTTAATACTTTCCTTTACTTTGTCTTTATCAGCTGCCTTTGAAATCTTCTGTTCAGCCCTGTTACTTCATTTCTTCCATTCACTTTAGCTATTCTCTGTTCAAGAGCAAGATTCAGAGTCAATTCAGTCAATTTTGGTCTTTCCTTCCTTTGTTGTTGTTTTTGTTACATGCCATCGAGTCGGACCCGACCCATAGTGACTCGTCCTTGGGTTTCCATGACAGTATCACTATGGAAGTAGATTGCCCAACCTTCCTTCCAACCTTTTGCTTTCTTTATGTGTGATGTCCTTGATGTCTTGTGTCAAATCTGTGCTTCAGATGGTCTCTAAATTTATATGGGATATATACACATTTCTATTTTTGCTCTTGTGGATTTGCTTTCATTTTCTTCAACTTCAACTTAAACTTGCATATGAGCAATTGATGATCTGCCCACAGTCAGCAGTCATTAAATATTTTCCATATTGCACCTGGCTATGAAATACAACAACCTTTCTTCCACTATGGAAATTAACTCAGAGTATTTTTCAGTCATGGAATGCTTTTCTTTTTCTTCCATATCCTTTTCATTATTTTCTTTTCTATGCAATCATCACCACTCTACTCCTATGCTTTGCATGAGGCATATTCTTGGCTTTTCAGCCATTCAGGTCTAAAATATGAATTGCTGGGATGCTCTTTTTCGAAGATCAGGAATTCAACTAATGCTTTCTAACTGACTATAAGATTCTCAAAGATCATAACAGATACTTCAAGAGATTGACATCTCTAAACTTGGCACCTATTAGCACTCTTTCAACACTTTTACTGCAAGATTCTCCTTGAAAAGTAATCTTAATTTAGCCTCTATCCTACATCTACACTGAAATTTTGATATCTGATGATCAGTGTGATTTTTTTTTAGCATGTTATGTCTCTGGTACTATGAGTACTTAATTTTCATAAATAATTATTTTTAACTGTGCTTACTCCCAGAGAAGCAATCAAACCCAATTGGACTCCTAGATTCTAAATCCTTCTGAATTATGAAGCCAAATTAAGACAGAATCATCTTCCTTGTGTCCTTTTGGAGTAAGAAAACCCAAATATTTCAGGGAACAGATTATACATATCTAGTATTCACATCTAATCCAAGTTTCAGAAATGTGTCCTTAAACTTGATTCCATCTTGAACATTGGTTGAAATACAGATACATTTGGAGCTTGTAACCATTTCTGAAGTAGTTTATTAAACACAATACCCAAATTCTCTCTTCTGACTTAGAAATAATAGTTTACCAACTCTTGACCTTTATTTAATTCTGCAGTGATTCTCCCTCATTTTCTTTGAATATCTCACCATTTAATCACAATGCAAGTTATTTGGGAACTTATGAAACACAATTATCTTGATGGTAGATCAGGTTTTGGAAAATAAACCATTTTTTTTTGCCTAAAATCTATTAACCCAAATTCCACTAAACCATGTCTATTGAATTAAATTCTATTAATCAAGTCACCTTTTAAATTTGCTCTGATGTAGAGAGAAGTGTTGTTATCTAAAACTTAATGCTGGGATATCTAGATTTCTTTGAAAAACTTCCAGGAGGCCCAGACTCCTGATGAACATGTAGGAATTTGTGAGAAATTTCAAGAACTATTTCTTTAAGAAAGTGAGAAATAAGGTAATAGATTGCTCAAAACATTGTGTGTTTTCTCTGCATTCTTATTCCTTGAAATCAGTGCTAATTAGGTGGGGGTGAAGAAACTTCTCTCCTTAAGCTTAGCAATTGCACACTGAAGATACCTGTACCTGTATTCTGGAACCACAACTGGAACTTTGTAAATACACATTCTTAAATATACTGAGTCCAAATTTAATTGAGAAAATCTTGGGCATGTATATTGAAAAGCTTCTTTGTGGTTGTGTTAGGCTGGGTTCTCTAGAGAAGCAAAACCAATAATGCTTATATATACATACAGAGAAACAAAAATTTATCTTAGAGAAATAACTCACTCTTATAGACGCTGGAAAGTGCCAAATTCTTGGATCAAACATCAAGCTGGAGGCTTTTCTTGACTTACAAAGCTGCAGGGGTTGATGAACTCAAGATTGGTAGGCAGTATACCAGCTGTTGACTCCAACGAATAATGAATACAAGATCTCCAGGCCAAATGGTGGATTGTTCGCTCAGACAGTTATAGGCACCACAACAGGATCCTATTTCACAGAAAAGTGTCTCTTTTCCCAGGATGTCCATAAATATATTGGAAGCAGACCACACCACTAGGGAAACACACTTTCAATGGATTGGCTGCTCAAAACACATACATCCAATCTCATCATGGGAATAACCCACATCACAATTGCTCAAACCACACAGTATTGTGGTCCGGCCAAGTTGACACACAGCTCCAACTATGACAGTCCACCCCTGGTCAACTTAGCAGTTGTACACATCTCATTAATCTCTAAATAAGGACAATTATAATGTCATATTTGCACCTAACATGATGCACTAACACGCATACAACCAAAATGCATTAACCTTATTTACATTTCACAATTCCTAACAGAAGGAGGCAAAAATACTTGAAGCATATATACAATGAAGAAATATAACAATCACAGTCTTCGTTTCTGCAACTGCTCACATGGTCGTAGCTGATATTCAGAACTACCTTCTTCCACCACCCATTCTGTATTTTCCTTGCCTTCAGCAAGCACCTGAGCTGGTTGTGGTTCTTTGCCTGGTAGGGTGACCCAAACCTTCATTCCTGAAGGTTATATAAGGATACTTATTAGTAGTCATATCAGAATTGGGTTGCTGTAATTTTCCATTGACTTTAATCAGAGGGCATGGTAGTAATAGGTGATGTCCTAAAGAATCTCCTGTATTCTAGACATATTCTTCTTTACCTCCATTATGTAATTCAGTTTCCCCTTGATAATCAGGATCTATCACACCAGATAGTACAGTAATGCCCTTCTTTGTCTGTTGCTCCAGTGGCATGAGGAAGCCAAAATGGATGGGTAGCATTCTAAACTTCCAGTTCTATGCAATCAGTATTGTGTCTCCAGGTGTGAGTGTTCCTTCCTTTGGGACTAAGATCTCCAGACGTGCAGAACATAGGGTAGCAGGGACAAGAGCAAAAATTTTTTGAGTGGGTCATTAGGGGTAATAGTAAGTGAGCACTACTTCTGTTTCCACCCCTTGGTTCCTAGATCCATGAATCCTGGCTATTGGAGAAACAGCACTGTATATTGGATGCAGTTTTAGAGTATATACAGCCTCCTGAGAACATTACTCCAACTCTTCAAGGTATTGCCACCAGCTGGCACTGTAATTGTGTTTTCAGTAGACCATTCCATCATTCTATCAAGCCAGCTGCTTCCGGATGTTGAAGAACATGGTAAGACCAGTGAATTCCATGAGCATAGGCCCATTGCTACACTTCATTTGATGTGAAGTGAGTCCCTTGATCTGAAGCAATGCTGTGTGGGATACCAATGTGGTGGATAAGGCATTCTGTAAGTCCATAGATGGTAGTTTTGGCAGAAGCACTGTGTGCAGGGAAGGAGAATCCATATCCAGAATAAGTATCTATTCCAGTAAGAACAAACACAGTCCTTTTCATGGTGGAAGTGGTCCGATGTAATCAACCTGCCGCCACATTGCTGGCTGAGCACCCTGAGGAATGGTTCCATATCGCAGACTTCGTGTTGGTCTCTGTTGCTGGCAGATTGGGCACTCAGCAGTGGCAGTAGCCAAGTCAGCCTTGGTAAGTGGAAGTCTATGTTGCTGAGCCCATGCATAACCTCCATCCCTCACACCATGGCCATCTTGTTCATGGGCCCATTGAGCAATGGCAGGAGTAGCTGGGGAAAAAGGATGGCTGGTTTCCACTGAATGTGTGGAATTCAGGTGGCTGATTGTTAAAGTCCTTGTGGTAGTTTGGTTTGTGTGTCAACTTGCCTGGGCCTGGTTGAGTGGCTGGGCAGCTGGTGATAGTTAATCCCCATGAGGAGACTGGCAATCAACTCCATGGTGGGATCTACCACAAGCAGCTGGGTAGCTGCCTTTGGGTATATGGTCTGCTTCCTGTATATAAGGAGAAATCTTTGGGTATGGTCTCTAGCATATGGCACGCCTGGACCCTGCATGTAACCTGTGTCATTGCTCAGCAGCCTGCTATGCTCTGCCGACCTTGGGACTTACAATGGACTTAAGTTAATGGCCTGCCATGTAGTTTGGTAACATCAGGACTGTGCCTTTTTACTTGTCAACCTTGGGTCTTTTCAGACTCAGCAGCCAGCAGCTGTTTGAGTGAAGAAATGCCTCTGGCTCCAGTGGGCCAGGAGCAGGAGACAGAGCTGGACCCCAAGGTTGAGGGGCTTTCACCCAGCCCCTAGAGCCTGGCACTTTGAACTTGGACTTAAAGCCTCCAGATTGTAAGAATAAACTCCTATTTGTTAAGGCCATCCCGTTTGTGGTGTATTCCTGTCAGAGTGGCACTAGGTAACCAGAACAGTCCTCCTCTGCTGAGGTCACCTTTTGGTGAACATTCACATGAGACACAAATATCTTTACTCCTTTGGCCCATTCAGAGAGATCTGTCCACATACCTCTTCCCCATACATTCTTGTCATCACTTTTCCAATCATGCCCTTTCCACATCCCAGACCATCCAGCCAAGCCTTTAGCCACAGCCCATGAATCTGTATACAATCACACAACTGGCCATTTCTTATTCCATGCAAAGTGCAGCCATATGCATAGCTTGAAGTTCTGCACATTGGGAGGATTACCCTTCACTACTGTCCTTCAAGGAACTCCCAGAAAGGGGCTGCAGTGCTGTTGCCATCCACTTCCAAGTGGTGCCTGCATATTGTGCAGAACCATCTATAAACCAGGCATGAGTTTTCTCTTCCTCAGTCAACTGATCGTAAGGAACTCCCCATGAAACCATAGGTGCAGACTGGGAGAGGGAAGGTAATTTGACTGGAGTGGAGACCATATGCATTTAGGCCACTTCCTCATGCAACTTACTTGTGCCTTCAGGTCCTGCTTGAGCCTGATCTCTGATACACCACTTCCATTTAATGATGGAGTGCTGCTGTGCACGTCCAACTTTATGACTCTGTGGGTCAGACAATACTCAATTCAAAATGGGCAGCTCAGGCCGCCAGGTGACTTGGTGGCCCTTAGTTAGGCATTAAGTCTCTACTAAAGCCCAATAACAAGCCAAAAGCTGTTCTCAAAAGGAGCGTAGTTATCTGCAGAGGATGGTAGGGCTTTGCTCCAAAATCCCAAGGGTTTACATTGTGATTCACAAGTAGGGCCCTGCCAACTACTCCAAACAACATCTCTACCTGCTACAGATACTTCAAGCACCATTGGATCAGCTGGATCATATGGCCCAAGTGGCAGAGCAGCCTGCAAGGCAGCCTGAACCTGTTGCCGAACCTTCTGTTGTTCTGGGCCTCACTCAAAACTAGCAGCTTTCCAAGCCACTTGATAAATAGGCTGCAGCAACACATCCAAATGAGCGATATATTGCCTCCAAATTCCAAAGAGGCCCACCAGACATTATGCCTCCTTTTCAGTTGTGGGGGAAGCCAGATACAATAACTTATCCTTCACTTTAGTAGGAATATCTCGACATGGCCCACACCATTGGACCCCTAGAAATTTCACTGAGGTGGAAGGTGCCTGAATTTTTGTTGGGTTAATTTCCCAACCTCTAGCATGCATATGTCTCACCAGTAAGTCTAGACTCATTGCTATTTCTTCCTTACTAGTTCCAATCAGAATAATGTCATCAATATAATGGACTAGTGTGATGTCTTATAGAAGGGAAAAATGATCAAGATCCCTACAGACCAAATTATGACATAGTGTTGGGGAGTTGATAGACCCCTGAGCAAGCACTGTGAAAGTATATTGTTGACCTTGCCACTTGAAGGCAAACTGCTTCTGATGGTCCTTTGAAATTGGTATTGAGAAAAAGGCATTGGCCAGATAAATAGCTGTATACCAAGTACCAGGAGATGTACTTATTTGCTCAATCAATGAAACCACATCAGGAACTGCAGTGGCAATTGGATTCACCACTTGATTAAGATTACAATAATCTGCTGTCATTCTCTATGATCCATCTGTTTTTTGCACAGGCCAAATAGCTGAATTAAATGGGGATGTGGTGGGAATCACCACCCCTGTGTCCAATTCCTGGATGGTGGCAGTAATCTCTGCAACCCCTCCAGGGATGTGGTATTGCTTTTGGTTTACTATTCTTTGAAGGTAAAGGCAGTTCTAATGGCTTCCACTTGGCTTTTCCTACCATAATAGCCCTTACTCCAAATGTCAGGGACCCAATGTGGGAATTCTGCCAATTGCTCCATATATCTATTCCAACTGTGCATTCTGGAACTGGGGAAATCACCACAGGATGGGTTCAGGGACCCACTGGACCCATGGGGAGATTCACCTGAGCTAAGACTCCATCAATAACTTAACTACCATATGCCCCCACTCTGACTGGTGGGCCACAATGATGCTTTGGGTCTCTTGGAATTGGTGTCAGTTCAAAGCCAATGTCCATAATCTCCAAAAAGTCTGAATATTTCCTTTTCGCCAATGAATAGTCACTTTCACAAAAAGCCTCATATCCCTTTGGGGAAGGCTGGGAGAAAGATTGACATTATAAATTTTTGGCGAAACAATGGAGTCCTTCCTCATGGGGACCTGGCCTCCCTTTCATTCAAGGGGCTGTGGGTCTGTAAGCTGGCACAAGTCTGGGAATTGATTGAGAGGCTCTGATTCTGTATTTTGGTGATTCAATATAGGCCACTGTTCAAATGACCTAGAATTCTTCTGTCTATATAGATCAAATAAATATTTAGTAGGTTTGGCATGTATTTCATTCATAGAAACACCATGCCTAAGTAACCAATACCATAATTTCACATGAGTCAGAGTATTCTGATTACTGTTCTGACTCTGCTGTCCATTATGGTAACCATGCCCACCTTGCCTTTATTGATTAATTGCTGCCACTTGGCCCTTACTACCACAGGGTCCAATCAGCCTCATCTTATTTAAGTGTCTTAGTTCAATTAGGGAAATTCCCACCGTCAAATCCGGCTTACATAATATAGCAATCACAGCAGTCTTCAGTGATGCTGGGGCTCCCTTCACAAATTTATTCCTCACCATCTGATTCCATCATTGTAACAACCCACATCACATTTGCTTAAACCACACAGAATTGTGGTCTAGCCAAGTTGACACACAGCTCCAACTATCATAATAATTAATGAAAAAATGTAGTCAAAATAATCCAAAATCCTAACCAATTTTTTAAAATAATATTTAAAAAGGCTGGGCAAGGCAAACTACTTGAATTTGAAATGGCAAATGGTTTTATGTTTTTGCAGAAATTTTGAATGGATATATGTTTGGTTGTGTGTATTGCTACCAAAAATAAATGAAACATTTTTTAAAAAAAATAATTAAGAGAAACACAGTTCTTAATTAAAGTTTCATCATTCCAAACCAAAGCAAACCCACTGCTTTTGAGTTGATTTCAACTCATAATCACCTATCATACCCTGGTCCTAAATAAAAAATAGTATATGTCACATAGAGTACTCAGCTCACAGTAGACACTCAACAAATTTGTCAGCTTCTCTCTCTTTCTCTTACTCCAGTTCTGAAGTCTCCACTATTAGGGAAGCAGTTTTTCCAACTATGCTTCATGATCACTGTAATAGTTGGAGCTGTGTGTCAACTTGGCTGAACCACAATTCGGTGTGGTTTAAGCAATTGCGATGCAGGTTATTCATATGATGAGATCAGATGCATATGTTTTGAGCAGCCAATCTGTTGAAAAGGAGTATCCCTAGGGGTGTGGCCTGCTTCCTGTATATTTATGGACATTCTGGAAAAAGAGACACTCTTCTGTGGATCAGGATTCTGTTGTGTTGCCTACAACTGTTTGTGAGCAAACAATCCACCATTCAGCCTGGACATCTTGGATTCATCATTCATTGGAGTCAACAGCCAGTATACTGCCTGCCAACCTTGAGCTCCTCAACCCTTGCAGCTGTGTGAGTCGAGAAAAGCCTCCAGCTTGACGTTTGATCCAAGAACTTGGGACTTGCCAGTTTCTATAAGTGTGTGAGCCATTTTCCTAAAATAAATTTCTCTTTCTCTATATATATAAGCTTTACTGGTTTTGTTTCTCTAGAGAGAACCCAGTCTAACATGATTATGTTTCTTAATTGTATTCAGAAATGAGATATTTAGATGGTTATTACTGAGTTCTTGAGTTCCTGGGTGGCACAAATGGTTAAGCACTTAACTACAACAAAAGCTTGGCAGTTCAAATCCACTCAGGGGCACCTCAGAAGAAAGGCCTGGCAATCTAGTCTGGAAGGTCCCTTTATGTAGTGCAGGTCTGGAAAACCCTATAATGCAGGTTTGCTCTGCACACATGGGGTTGACGTGAGTCTGATTTGACTCAGTGACAACCTATTTGGTTTATTTTTTTGGGAGTGCCTATGAATTTGTTATTGAAGATGGGATTGTGGACTTTTTAATTTCCCAAATGGGATTTGTGTGTCTAATGATTAAGTGCAGTGAGTCTAAGAAAATTTCTTTGGTCTGCATACTAGGAGATATGGATTTAGGCAAGTAAGTTAACTTTTCTAAATCTCACTTTCACAATCTTTAAGAAGGGATTGTATTAGTTTGAGTTTCCCTAAAGTTCCTGTGATTTTGAGATGGGAATTTGAGTGCATGTAATTTATTTGGAATAGCAGAGCAAGCAACAGGTACAGGAAGGTGCCAACATGCATTACTGAGCATTTAACATGTGAACACAAGAGTTGAATCCTACTGGTGGAATTTTGGGAGTCATTGTAGTTACCCCATGGGTGGGGGTGGGGCAAGATACCAGCTCTTATCAAACTTTGGAAGGAGGATGTTCTACCCAAAAAACCCAAACTCACCGCCCTCAAGTTGAATCCAACTCATAGATACCCCTCCTTGGGTTTCTAAGGTGTATCTCTATGGAGATAGAAAGCACAATCTTCCTTCTGAGGAGTGACTGGTAGGTTCGAATGCCCAACCTTCTGGTTAGCAGTAAAATGCCTTAGGCACTTTGCCACCAGAGGGGGTGTTAACTCTCTGGAATTTCTAGCCTACTACACAAGCTATTAACATGGATTTCATTGTTGTTATGTGCCGTCAAGTCAGACCCAACTCATAGTGACCCACCCTTGGGTTTCCAAGGCAGTATCACTATGGAAGTAGATTGCCCAACCTTCCTCCCAAGGAGTGGCTGGGGGATTGAACCACCAGCCTTTGGTTAGCAATCAAGTGCCTTAGGCATTACGCTACCAGAGCTCCCATGAATTTCATTAGCTAGAGAAAACCCTCTAGGCAAAGGTAAAGGATAAAGAAATGCAGTTGCTGGTGGTTGGACAAAGTGCACTAAATTGGTAAGAGGAAGGTAATATGAGTGGAAACCCAACAACCCTCAGTTCATAAGGTTTTTGGGATAATTGAATAAAGAAATGAATATCAAACTCTTAAATCATAGTGAATACTCAATATATCTTAATCCTTCAACTTCAGACAACTTACAAATTTCATATACTTTTTTAAAATATATGTAATATAAAACTAGTTGACACTTTATCATAACGTTTAAGTCTAACTGAAAAACTTTTTGCAACAATGTAACAAATGAAGTATTATTTAAGAATTAAATGACAATTATTTATTTTATTATTATTTTTTTTTAACTAAGAACTAAAAAAGTGGGAGTGATTCCATAATTATAATCTATTTCTGATGGCATTTTCAAGTGATGTTATAGTCAGGAAAATTACTGCATTTTTTTCCCTCTTTTGTACCTTCCAAAGACTGACTATTTAAGAAAGTTTGAAAAAATAAAAAAATTCTGTGTTCTTGTTACTGTCGTACAGCAAAGTCAATATAGCAGCAGAAGAATAAGCTGTGTTCCATTTTGTTTCATATATCAACAAAATGGTCCCCTGAGTTCAGACATGCTGTTGTTCATGATAGTTGAGGATAGATAGGCCTACAGATTATAACTGGGTTCCCAGGTTACGGGTTCAGTTTATGACAGATCTTTGTTTGATTTGTAAGAAGAGGTAAAATGATATGAAGGTATTGATAAGAAATACGTAACAGCAAGACTATTTCAACAATCCATTTTAGGCTATCAGGAGTTTCAAAAGATATTATTTGATCTGTTAATGCTTGACAAAGCTCTAAAAGCTAAGAAAAGCCAGGTTTCTTTCAGTCCATTGATTAAGACCCATGGCTACCTGAAGGGAAAGCTATTAGGAAGATAGTGCGGTTTTTATGGCATGGCTTTCTCCACTACTATTAGTAGCTTTGCTTTCCATGCCCAAAATATGAAAGATAATTACATGGGCCATATACAAGTTAGATGAAGGGTTCAACAGAGCTTTGAGTTAAGAGAGCTTCTATTATCATCTTCTGCTTCCTGGATCTCAACAGTTAAAGAGACTGAAAACTTTCAGAGGTCTACTTCATCTTGTCCTAGGGACATTGGTACACTGGAACCGAACTTCTCTAATCCTGGTAAGAATTCCCACTCTTTCTGCTCCATCCTCTTTCACCTCCCCACTAAGTCTTTTCAAAAGAAAATTTATGCTCCATTAGGTATGTGTTTGACATCCGTGGATGTCTGTCTACTTTTGCAGGAACAGAGAACAGGAAATAGTAAATGAGGCCCTTTGTTTCTTGTAGTTCTTTTTGGGAAAGCAAAGAGGTGATTCAAAGTAGAACTGGATAGGTATCCATCTTCAACCATTGCCAAATTCGAGTAATATTCTAGAAACAACTTAAACATAAATGCAGCTTGCTTTGATTTGGTTTAAAATGCTTGGAAGACCTTTGTAAAGCTGACAGATACATCATTAGTGACTTGAATCCTGAATGGAATTCAAGTATTTAAGAAAGCCCAGTAAAGTGTTTAGAGAGTTTTCTTTGGTGTTCCTTAGAGGAGCATAGGGAACAAAAAAAAAAAATGTTTCATTAATGAAGGTAACATGTACAAATTTGATGTTAATATGACAAAACATCTTTTGATATATAATATGACAAAACATCTCTTGATATATAATCTTGATATATAATCACTAAACAGAAGTTCTAAAGAAATTGATCTTTTGCATTTAAGAGAGATACTAATGTAAAAAATAAGCATGCAGCTTATTTTTTATGAAAATAACTACTAAGATATGTTTTGATCATCTAAAGAAAAGTCTCCTGAGTACTTCCCTTAGCCTCCAGCTAATACAGTATGTATACTTCTCTTCATTCATATTTAATCTAGAGCCTCAGCATCTTTCTCCTCATCTCATTTACTCATGAGTACTTCTCTAATGTATAATGTGCTAGAGGTTGTACATTTAAAGAACATCAGCAAATATGGTTGTACTCTTTAATCTATATATTTATAAGCAAGAAAGTAATATGATCAAATCTGTGTGAGAGCTATAACTCTCATGACAAGATAGAAAGAGGATAGTTGGCTCAGAGTAAAAGAAGGTTGGAGGAAGGTGCTCTAAAGTCCAGGAGTGATATTTTCAGCCTGAATTTAGGCAACAAGGTTGGAAATAAAGAAATGTGAAAAGATTGTAATATTATTTTTGTGTTAAAATCAATAAAACTTGGTGACTAATTTTACATGTTCAGTGAGAGAGAAATTATTTACAGTTACATTTCTCTAGTATTAACAGGAAAGCATACATAGCAGGTGATCCCACAGAATGTGGAAATTATAGAACAGTATCATTAATATCGCACACAAGTAAGATCTTACTGAAGATAATTCAGAAACGTTTGCAGCAGTCTATTGACAGAGAACTTCCAGAGGTTCAAGCCGGATTCAGAAGAGGACGTGGAACAAGGGATATCATAGCTGTTGTCAGATGGATCTTGGCTCAAGGCAGGGAATACCAGAAAGATGTTTACTTGTGTTTTATTGACTATGCAAAGGCATTTGATTGTGTGGATCATGACAAATTATGGATAACATTGAGAAGAATGGGAATTCCCGAGCACTTGCTTGTACTCATGAGGAATCTGTACCTTGACAGGAGGCTGTCGTTCGAACAGAACAAGGGGACACTACATGGTTTAAAATCAAGAAGGGAGTGCGTCAGGGTTGTATTCTTTCTCCACACTTATTCAATCTATATGCTGAGCAAATAATCCGAGAAGCTGGACTATATGAAGAAAAACGTGGTATCAGGATTGGAGGAAGAATCATTAACAACCTGAGATATGCAGACGATACAACTTTGCTTGCTGAAAGTGAGGATAACTTAAGGCACCTACTGATGAAGGTTGAAGAATACAGTCTGCAGTATGGATTACGTCTCAATATAAAGAAAACAAAAATCCTCCCAACTCGACCAATGAGCAGCATCACAATAAATGGAGAGAAGATTGAGGTTGTCAAAGAATTCACGTTGCTTGGTTCTACAATCGATGCCAATGGAAGCAGCAGTCAGGACATTAGATGACGTGTAGCATTGGGAAAGTCAACTGCGAAGGAACTGTTTCAAGTGCTGAGGAGCAAGGATATCTCCTTGAGGAGTAAGGTGCGCCTGACACAAGCCATGATATTTCCAATCGCCTGGTACGCATGTGAGAGCTGGACAATGAATAAGGAAGACTGAAGAAGAGTTGATGCTTTTGAGTTGTGGTGCTGGTGGAAAATGCTGAAAGTTCCATGGACTGCTAAAAGAACTAACAGACCTGTCCTGGAGGAAGTGCAGCCAGAATGCCCCTTAGAAGCAAGAATGGCCAGACTTCGTCTCACCTATTTTGGTCATGTTATCAGAAGGGACCATTCTCTGGAGAAGGATGTCATGCTTGGTAGGGTGGAGGGTCGACGAAAGAGGGGGAGGCCTTCAACAAGATGGATTGACACGGTGGCTGCGATGATGGGCTCAAGTATAGCAGGGATTGTGGGGCTGGCGAGGGATCGGGCAGTGTTTCGTTCTGCTGTGCATGGGGTCGCTATGAGTCGGAAATGACTCCACGACACTTAACAACAACTAACAACAACATACATAGCAGAGATGATGAAACTTCCTTTTGTAGAAACTTCAGGGGAAAAATAATAGGACACAGTATTTGTTTAACAGGGCTTCCTGGGTCTTTAGGAGGATCAAGTAGCATAATATTCATGAGATCAGTATATAAGTCATAAAGCACTACACAAATAAGTTATTATCATTGTTAACTTGATGAACAGTTTTTTTTTTTTTTTTTTTTTTTGCCAGTAACCATTAACGCAACTTAGTGCTTTATGGCTTATAAAGTGTTGTAGCATATATTATCTCATCTGGTGTCTCCTTTATATCCATATACCAACTTCTTTCCCACACAGTGTGATTACTTAAGCCCTTCCTCCTTCCAGGAATACTATCTCTTACACTCCTTAATTGTTGACTCTCCCTATTGTTCAAGTCTTAGTTTAAATGTCACTTTGTCATAAATGCCTCCATGATCCTACAATCTCAATTATACCTTTCTGTATACCCACCAACCACTCCTTGGGAGGAACATTGGGCAATCTACTTCCATAGTGATACTGCCTCGGAAACCCAAGGAGGGATCACTATGAGTTGGGTCCAACTCTACGGTACATAACAACAACATATCCTACCATGTTGTTGTTGTTGTTATATGCCGTCGAGTTGGCCCCCACTCATAGCGACCCCTCCTTGGGTTTCCGAGGCAGTATCACTACGGAAATAGGATTGCCCAACCTTCCTTCCGAGGAGTATCCTACCATAACATACAGAAAAATACTTCATCTTCAAAACACTTACAACTTGTAATTATGTATCTATACTTGGATGATATTATTAAATGCCTTCTTCTCTGTGAAATCCATGAAAGTAGGGTCTAATCTGTTTTGTTCATTAATATATACCCAAGATCAACTGCAATGTCTTACTTGTAGCAAAAGGTTAAATAAGTATTTTCTTTAAAGAATAAAGGAAAATAATAATTAAAATACTATCTTTGCATATGGAAGACATACACCACTTTTTTCACTACTTTCTATGTTTTGCCGTAGTCCTTGGATGGTGCAAATAGTTCATCTGTTCAGCTTCTAACCCAAAGGTTGGAAGTTGAGTCTACCAAGAAGTGGCTTGTAAGACAGGCCTGGTGATCTACTTCTGAAAATCTCAGCCATTAAAAATCCTACAATACCAAATCAAGTGACCAACACAATAATACTAAGGAAAAGGAAGACACAGAGAGGTGCCAAGAGGTACAGACAACAAAGATAAACACTTTTCCATACACAATACTGCATTGTCAGTAATAAAAGTTAAACCTTCAGGTGGATACAAAGGTAGACAGGATAAATGATCAGGTATATCGATGTAAAAGGGAATATATACATTACCATATGTAAGTCTAGGAGCTCTGGTAGCATAGTGCCTAAGGCACTTGATCGTGAACCAGGTGGCTGGCAGTTCAAACCCACCAGCCACTCCTCGGAAGGAAGGTTAGGCAATCTACTTCCATAGTGATACTGCCTCGGAAACTCAAGGAGGGGTCACTATGAGTCAGGTACGACTCAACAGCACATAACATAACATAACATAACATAACATAACATAACATAACATAACATATTTAAGTCTGGCAGAGAATATTTCTACATATGTATTTGTATGTCCTATAAGAATGCCCATATATATAATGGTACTAACAGGACAAAGTTATGACAACTTCTTACCCACAGCCAAACACCCTGGGGAAATGAGTCACTGGGCCCATGGGCTCAGGACTATGGTCACAGGGAATATCAAGCTCAATTGGCATAATATACTACACAAAAACATTGTTCTATATCCTACTTTGCTGAGCAGTGACTCGGGTCTTAAAAGCTTGCAAGAATGCTACAACTGGTTTCTCCCTATCCAGAGCAAAGAAGAATGAAGAAAACCAAAGACACATGGAAACAATTAGTCTAAGGGACTAGTGGTCCATGAGAACATCAGCCCACATGACCCTGAGACCAGAAGAACTAGATGGTGCCTAGCTTCTACTGTGAACTACTCAGAAAGGGATCAAAACAGATGCTGGATAGAGTGAGAAAATAATGTGGAACAAAACTCAAAACCATAAAAAAGACAAAGCTGATAGAGTCTGGTGAAACCCCCAAGACTATGGCCCCTAGTCACCCTTGTTGTTGTTGTTATGTGCCATCGAGTCAGACCCAACTCAAAGCGACCCCTCCTTTAGTTTCCAAGGCAGTATCACTATGGAAGTAGATTGCCCCATCTTTCTTCTGAGGAGTGGCTGGTGGGTTTGAACCATCAGCCTTCTGGTTAGCAGTCAAGTGCCTTAGCCACTATGCTACCAGAGTTCCCCTAGTCACCCCTAGGGATTGAAATTGAACTTATTCCCGTGGCTTCCAACCAAACAATATACAGGTATATAAAGTGTACATTCCTTAGAACAGTCAACCATTGGCAATCACAAGGGCAGTGTTTGCACAGGGAGATAGCTCAGAAGACAGGAATGCATAGGAAAGAAGGATACAGGGAAAGGTACCCCCAGGGAGGAAGTAGGAAGAGAGCTGTTACATTATGGGGATTGCACTCTATATCATGAAACAAAATGTGTATGAACTGTTGTATGGAAAATGTAAACTTTCATCCAAATCACAATTAAAATAAAACAAACAAACAAACAAAAAAAAACAGCCTACAGTGTACAGTTCTACTCTGATATATATGGGAGTCTTCTCACAGAGAAGTAGGCCATTAATAATATCATCACATGTATAAATACATAATTATAAGTTGTGTTTTGAAGCAGTTTTCTATATGTTATGGTAGGTTACATGGAAAGACATAATTGAGATTGAAGTCATTAAGGATTTCATTTTACTTGAATCCACAATCAATGCCCACGGAAGAAGCAGTCAGGAAATCACACAACATATTGCACTGGGCAAACCTGCTACAAAAACCTCTTGAAAGTGTTAAGATAAAAGATGTAACTTTGAAGACTAAGGTGTGCTTGACCCAATTCATAATATTTTCAATAGCCTCATATGCATGTGAGAGCTGGACAATGAATAAGGAAGACCACAGAAGAATTGATGCCTTTAAAATGTGGTGTTGGCAAAGAATATGGACTGCTAGAATAAAGAACAGGAGCTCTGGTAGTAGTGCCTAAGGCACTTGATTGCTAACCAGAAGGCTCATGGTTCAAACCCACCAGCCCCTCCTCAGAAGGAGGATGAGGCAATCTACTTCCATAGTGATACTGCCTTGGAAACCCAAGGAGGGGTCTCTATGAGTCGGATCAGACTTGACGGCACATAACAACAACAACAACAAGAAAGAACAAATATGTCTTGTCTGGAATCCTCCTTAGTAGTGAGAATGGCCAGACTTTGTCTCATCTACTTTGGTCATGTTTTCAGGAGGGACCAGTCTCTGGAGAAAGATATCATGCTTGATAAAGTGGAGGGTCAGAGAAAAGGGGGAAGACATGGATTGACACAGTAGCTGCAAGCTCAAGCATGGAAATTATTGTGAAGATGGCACAAGAGTGAACAGTGTTCTGTTGTATGTAGGGTCACTATGAGTCAGAACAAACTTGATGACACCTTACAACAATAACATGAGTCAGAGTCAACTCCACAGCAACAAGTATGTTTTGTTAGTATCATATCTGTTAACACTTACTGGCTTTTATTGTAATTCCTCTGGGTCCAATTTAGCTGTTGTTACTAGGTGCTCTGGAGTCAATTTTGACTCATAGTGACCCCATAAGACAAAGTAGAACTGCCCCGTGAGATTTTGTAGACCTTTATCTTTATAGTATCAGATTGCTATATCTTTCTCCCAAGAAGCCTTGAGAGAATTTGAACCACTAACACTTCACTTAGCAGCCAAGTGCTTAAGGATTGTGTCACCAGGGCTCCTCCAAGTCCACTAACACATGGAATCTTTGTGGCACTTTTTTTCACATTCCATTCATCTTTAGCACCTGCATCCTTACTCCAGGGCCTAAAACAGGGCATATATATATACTTTTTTGACCAAATAAGTCTTTGAGAGCCACAAGGAGACTTTCCAATAATTCAGGTGTGACGTTAGGATGATCGGCACTCAGATAATAAGTTGCAGGGACTGAGATCAAACAGAAACAGAGATTTTGTTGAGGTAGAAGAAATAGGACAGAACAATTAATCAACTAATTATACAAAGCAAATGAAAGGATACAAAGAATGAAAATTCAAAGGGAAAGGCTGAAGCCTGGGATGAAAGATATTACCTTTTATTAAGTTGAGCCATTTGAAATTCCTTTGTCTGTGGAGGAGGAGCTCTCATGGTGTATTAGGTAAAGCATTTGGTAGCATACCAAAAGGTCCATGATTTGAACCTATCAGCCACTCCACAGGAGAAAGATAAGCCATCTCTGTAAGGTTTTACAGCCTTGGAAAGCCTTACTCTGCCCTAAATTTTTTCTGAGAAAAAACTATCAGTATTGGAAATTTCATATGCTTCAACAGATACATTTGGTTTTTAGGATGCTGAATGTGAGATATTGGTTTCAATATAAATTCCACATTCAAATGGAAAATCCCAACATATTTTAAAATTTTAGGCTAGATTTTTACTTTGGGAGTCATTTGAAGTATATTTATGGGAGTATAGCAGCAAAAAGAAAAGAAATGGAAAAATCTGGGAGTATAGCAGTGAAAAGAAAATAAATCAGGGAAAAATCTTGAATAATGTAATGTTTGTATTGATGAACATTGAAGTTATCTCTAGTTTTTTTTTTTTTTTGATATGAACAATGCTTCAAATTTATACATATGCTTAAATAAACATGTTTGCTTTTGTCCTTTTTATTTACAATAAATTCCTAAAAAAGAAAACTAGTAAACAAAGCAAATAAATGAAGCAAGCATTTAACATGTTTAAATATATTGATAGATTTTCCTTCAGTAAAGTCTTTCCAACTTCCCCGGTTGACCACAGGTTTTCTTCACAAAAAAATTGCATACACTAAGTAAAACTTTGTAAACTATAAAAGTACATTAACTAATATTTTATCTTACTTCACAAAGATGTTCTTTGGAAGAGCGATTCTCAAACTTTTAGGTCTCAGAACACCTTTCCTCTCTTAGGAATTACTAAGAATCACAAAGGGCTTATGTTTCTATATACTATTAAAAATTAAACAAACAAAACATTGGCATGGAGTTGGTTCTTATTCATACATTTATTGATATTTAACATGTTATAAAGTAAAGGTGAGAAAATTGTAAATATTTGTTAATTCATTTTTAAATATTGATATTAAACCTATTACAAGTTAATATAAATATTGTTTTATTAAGATATATTCCAAGAGCAAAATTAATTTCATGAGAAAAGTGGTGTTGTTTTATTTTATTTTTCTATATTGTCTAGTTGAATAGAAAGCAGCTGGGTTCTTATCTCCGCTTCTGCATTCAATCTGTTTTGTTATATTGTTTTGGTTGAGTATATGAAGAAAATCCAGCCTCACAGATATGTGATGGGAAGAGGGAAAAGAATATGAACAGATTTCTCAAATAATTGTGGGTATACTTCTTTGATACTACTTCAAAACTTGATTAGTGTTAGTGTCTCAAAGAAGGTGGGTATGCAATATGGAATCTGAAACCATATCAATGAACTTTTCACATTACCTATTACATTTGAAAAGGGGGAAAAAAAAAAAGCCACTGCTGTCAAATTGGAGCTGACTCACAGTGACCCCTCCTTGGGTTTCCAAAGCAATATCACTAGGGAAGTAGATTGCCCAATCTTCCGTCTGAGGAGTGGCTGGTGGGTTTGAACCACCAGCCTTTTGGTTAGTGGTCAAATGCTTTAGGCACTATGTTACCAGAGGACGTGTACCTGTTACATTAAAACCCCTTAATCTATCTTGCACTAATGGATCATTTACTCTTAATGATTTTGTAAATGTATACATTTGGAAAATATAAGTTCATGGAGCTATGCATATCTTCCAAATGATGACATATTCTGTTAGAGAGTATCCAATAATTACATTGATTAATATTACTGCTAACCTCATAAAAAAATCCTTATATATTGGGCAGCTGTCAAGTTTATGGTGACAGATACATTTTACAAAAATTTAAGATATTCATTTGAAAGCTCAAATTTTATCACTGGCAATATATA
>NW_006921707.1:198289-206622 GCF_000298275.1 Orycteropus afer afer
CATAGTTTGTAAATTGCCATTTCAAGTAAAAATGGCGTTCCATTAAAAAAGTAGTTAGATGAGTTTGCAACTCAAATGCTAAGTGCTTTTCCAAATGAAAATCTTGTACTTCAGTATGTAACAAAAATACTTTATGTATTCTTTCCATTTCATCACATAAAATGCTAAAAAGATGTTTACTTAAGGTTTCAGATTTAAAAAAATAATTATTTTTACTGTTTTATCAAAGACATCCTTAAGTGAAACTGGAATTTTTCTTTTCTTTTTTTTTCCCTGCAAGTGCATAACCAAACTAGCAGGTAAAAATGCAATAACTACTGATACAACCTGATTCAAGTTAATTTCATGATTTGTTGGGACTGTGTGGTGTAGTAAATTACATGGCATGGCTTTTTTAGCCATAGTCTTTACAACTCTCACTTTGCTGTGAGCAACTGAGTAGCTGCTTGTTAAAGTCATCCACCTGGGGGAGCATAAAGTCATATTCTGAGAAAGTTTCCTCTCTCTCAGGTATGTAGAAAATTGATGTTGGGATTGGTTACTTTTGCCACTCTGACAGTCTTAACATGAGCAGTGCCTAAGGCATTTGACTGCTAACCAGAAAGTTGGCAGTTCAAACCCACCAGCCACTCTTCAGAAGGAAGGTTGGGCAATCTACTTCCTTAGTGATATAGACTCAGAAACCCAAGAAGGGGTCACAATGAGTTGGATCTGACTGGATGGCAGTGCATTGTGTTGTAGAGGCAGAGAGGAGCTCTCTGACTACTGGCTGAGAGAGATGCACTGCTGAGGGAAATGTGCTGTTGAGAGAGAGACTGAGAGAGACTATCAGCTGAGAAAAATTTCTGGCTGAGAGACTGAGGATATTCTTGAACTTGAATTGTAGCCTGTCGCTTCCCTAATAAACCCCATAATCTGGGAGTTCCATGTGCCCACTTCAGTGAATTATCGAACCCAGCAGAGAGGGTTTGAGTTCCATGAAAGGGATGGTTGGTGTTAAGGTTGAAAAGAGGGCTGGAGGGTAGCAGAATGTCTGACCTCATAAGAACAGGCCTTGGGCTGCTGGTGGTGATTCTGTCTTCCTCTTGTGAAGTTAGAGGAAGTCAGAAAATGCTGCCTCTTTGCTCCTTTAGTAGTTGGTGTCAGAAGCAGGATTCATTGCAGTGGCTCCAGATTCACAGAAGCAGGGAATTTGTAAAAGAGAGAATGGAGGAAGGGGTCTAGGAAGTGAAATTTTGGATTCTTGTTGTTGTATGCTGTCGAGTCGGCCCCAACTCATAGCGACCCCTCCTTGGGTTTCCGAGGCAGTATCACTACGGAAGTAGGATTGGGTTTGAATCGCCAGCCTTCTGGTTAGCAGTCAAGTACCTTAGGCACTATGCTACCAGAGCTCCTCTGGATTTTTAGGTGTTTGCTTTAGTTGATGTTACCTGTAACTGCAGAGTATAGAGACATTATGCTGCAGCTGAGAGGAGAAAGGCCTGAGGCAAGAGCTAGGCCAGTTATAGGAGATAATTGATCCCGGGGGAGGGCTTTTGGTGACACCCAGCCAAAGGCCCAAGGCCATACACCTAGAATGGAAAGATTATCAAGGTGAAGAGATGAAAATGAAATGTCTTAAATAGGATTATGTATTTTGGATTATGTGTTTATCTGAATGTACTCTGGTAGCATAGTGCCTAAGGCACTTGAGTGCTAACCAAAAGGCTGGCAGTTCACACCCACCAACCACTCCTCCGAAGGAAGGTTGGGCAATCTACTTCTGTAGTGATACTGCCTCAGAAACCCAAGGAAGAGTTGCTATGAGTCGGGGCCGACTTGAGGGTACATAACAACAACAACAACAACAAGGGTATTGAATGTTCTTTCACCTACACTTGTATGTTAGAAATGATTATTGGGTTTGGATAAAAGAGAGCAGGTAAGTCCATCTTCAGCCAACACTTGATTGGATATGTTAAAAGAGGAAATAGAATTTGTTCAGAAGAAACACTAGCTTTTGTTTCAGAAAAGGCTTAAGTAGAAAGTCTGAGCCCCACCCAGAATGTGCTGAGTGAATAAATTTGTATTTGAAAAGACACACACAGAACTACTGAGAGAACAGAAGATTTGCATTTGAAGACAGGAACTGCAGGAAAAACAAAACAAAAAATACTATGGAACAAGCAGTCAGGCTTTGGGTGCATGGAGGCAGGAAAGTCATGGCCCATGAGAGAAACCCCTTCCAGGACTGGAAGTTAAAGGAAACCAGCAATTAGTAGGCTTGTATGTTGCTCGCTTGAGACCACCTGGGTCCAATTGAGTGGAAGTGGGAGAAGTGCAGCAATGAAGAAATGGGCTGAGTTTAGTAATCTTTTGAAGGGTTAATAAAATCAAGCCTCACAATAATTTACTCTCAGCCAAAATGGAATGTCACAATAAAACGAAATTTCAGGCTATCAGATTTCTGAAAATATTTAATGACTACTGTCTGACTCTTGTAAAAAGTTATTTTATAGGGGTACCATGACCATAAGGAAAGAGCAAGCTGACTGAAAGGAAGGAAAGAGCCTATCACAAGATTTGGCCAACTACACATCTTAAACCCCGAGACAAAGAAATGAGTTCAGAGAGAAGAATAAAAATATTCTAATATCCTAATATCATTGGTTGGTCTCTCTAGTGTGGAGAGTCAGCCCATTTGCTTTGATGCCAGCATCTCTTAAATAAACTCTCTTTTCCTATTTCTCTGGCCTTGTTTCTCTTGGTATCGGCAACCCAACCCTGTATCTTTGACCAAGGCATGGAGACCGGGAATGAGAGGAAGGGCTGGCTGGTCTGAAGTGCAAGAAGTTGTGTGGAACTAGTCTCTGAGGACTGTGGGTGAGATAGAGAAGGTACTGGCTGGTCTGAAGTAAAGAGAAGAGTGTGACTCCCAATACTTGGCAGCTTGTACCCATGACCTAACTGGCTGAGCTGACTAGAACCAAACCAAATGAAGAGGAAGAAGTTTGTCACTGAGCTGGTGTTAAGTTGCTGCAGCTTGATGGCATGTGCTGGGCTGGATTTTGCTTGTGTATGGATGCAGATGCCCAAAGTTTCCAAGCAGAACAGAAGATTCTCCAAATAGAAAGGAAGATGCTTGTCTCCTTAGCATACTGTTTTGATTTGAAAAAACAAACCAAAGCCAAAATCACTGACATTGAGTCAGTTTCGAATCATAGTGACCCCTCCTTGGGTTTCTGAGGCAGTATCTCTACAAAAACAGATTGCCCAGTCTACCTTCTGAGGAGTAGTAGCTGGTGGGTTTGAACCACCAGCCTTCTGGTTAGCAGTCAAATGCCTTAGGCACTACACCACCAGAGCTGGCTATCTAAAATGGGAGGAGATAAAGGTATGAAGTGGCTGGCTTACATGCTTCCATGGGTGTGGTTATTCTTAAATTGATGGTGAAGGGGATGTTAATTTTTGAAGCGTGAAAGGGATACTGGCTAGAAAACCCAAGGGATGGCCTGTGGTATAGTGAATTACATGGTATAGCTTTTCTAGCCAAGTCTTTGTAACTTCCACTTTATGGTGAACAATTGAGTAGCTGCTTGTTAAAGTCATCCACCTGGGGCAGCATGCAGTAATCTTCTGGGAAAGTTCACTCTCTCTCAGGTGTATAAAATTCTGATGTTGGGATAGGTTACTTTTGCCACTCTGCCAGGCTTAAAATTAGCCCTCCTAGAGGCAGAGAGGATCTCTCTGACTACAAGCTGAGAGAGACACATTTCTGAGAGAGATGTGCTGCTGAAAAAGAGACTGCCAGCTGAGAAAGACTGTTGGCTGAGAGAGACTAAAGATGTTCCTGAATTTGAATTATACCCTGTTGCTTCCCTAATAAACCCCATAATCTGTGAGTTCTGTGTGGCCACTGCAGCGAATTATCGATTCCAGCAGAGAGGTGGTGGGTGCAGCGAAAAGGGTGGTTGATGTTAAGGTTGGTAAGAGGTCTAGAAGGTAGCGGCATGTCTGGCCTCATGAGAACAGGTCTTGGGCTGCTGATGGTGATTCTGTCTTCCTCTTGTGGAGTTAGAAGAGGTCAGAAGATGCCACCTTCCTGTCCCTTTTGCAGACTGATTCAGGATGGGTTTAAGCAAAACAGGAAATCTAGCCAAGTCTGTAGATTTGCAAGGCAAAAGTACAATTCTGTAAACAATTATTTGGAGCTATATCTTTAATTTGACAAGTTACTGTATCACTGTATTGTGGCAGAGGTGTGATTTATGTTACGCACTTTTTCATAGAGTAGATATTCAACAATGTCACTTGTGAAGTCTTTATTCATCTCATAGCTATCGTGTGCACTTCTTGAGCCAATATAATATATAACTCATACTGAAAGATGCTTCAGTGGCTTCTTTATTTCTTGTTACAAAAGCTGGCACAATGTCTAATGTTAACACATCATAATTACATTTAAAATATTCAGTTCAAAGGTTGGGCAATCCTACTTCCATAGTGATACTGCCTCGGAAACCCAAGGAGGGGTCGCTATGAGTCGGGGCCGACTCGACGGCACATAACAACAACAACAACAACAAGGAAAGATAGCTTTGTCTAATAATTTTTATTTTTTATTTACAATATTGCTCAATTGCCTTGGAGTAGATTTCTCTCATCCATTCGTCATAAAACTCTTTAATATATTTTTTTCCCAGCATTTCAAACATAGACACTACAACTGTGGAGAGAAAAGTCAAGTATTCTAATGCTCCTTTTTAATAAAATTATTCATCCTTAAATAATAAAAAAGTAGTATAAATTAGAATTATTTTAATATTACTTAATTAAGATAATAGTTGTATGTAAAATTTCTACACTGAGACATTTTCAAAAAAATTCATATGTTGATGTCAAACTAGAAAACAAAATATGCTTACTTTGTGAGGGGTTTCTATGTTAAACAAACAAACAAACAAACAAACTCACTCCCGTCAAGTTGGATCCAACTCATAGCGACCCCTCCTTGGGTTTCTGAGGCAGTATCTCTATGGAAGTAGATTGCCCAGTCTTCCTCCCAAGAAGTAGCTGGTGGGTTTGAACCACCAGGCTTCTGGTTAGCAGTCAAATGCCTTAGGCATTATGCCACCAGAGCTCCCTGTATAGGCATAAGAAAAACTGGCATTTTCAAATGATTGTATTTTACATCAAAATGAAATACCAGAGATTATAGCTGGTAAAAATATAGATGGCTAAAAGGAGCATAGTAGAAAACCCTGAGAGAAACATAAATTAATCTCTGTAAATATGCACATAGGTATGCACACTCACACAAACACACCTATATCTTAGTAAATTCTAGGGATATGTGAATATAAAACTATAAAACCATCAAAGCAATAATGTCCCACATGTCATTTAGCCTCTGGAAAACTCCATTGTACACTCATGAGAGAATGAAAGTGGAAAAGATAAAATAGGCAAAAAAACATCTTGGTATTAAAATAAAAATGCACCAACCACCAAAGCCAAAGATAAGGAAATTAAAGATTTCCTTCAACTTCTGCAGTCTGAAATTGACTGAACATGCAATCAAGATGTGTTGATTTTCACTGGTGATTGGAACGCAAAAGTTGGAAACAAAGACGAATCACCAGACATTGGAAAATATGATCTTGGTGACAGAAATAACACTGGAAATTGCATCATAGAATTTTGTAAGACCAATGACTTATTCACTGCAAATAGCTTTTTTCAACACCACAAACAGCAGCTATACCCATGGACTTCATCAGCTGGAGGACACAGGAATCAGATTGACTACATTTGTGGCAAGAGACAATGGAGAAGCTCAATATCTTTAGCCAAAATAAGGCCAGGAGCTGATTGTGGAACAGACTATCACTTGCTCACATGCAAGGTCAACTTGAAGCTGAAGATAGTTAAAATAACTCCACAAGAACCAAAATATGACCTTGACTATATCCCTCCTGTATTTAAACCAAACGAAAGCAAACCCACTGCCGTAGAGTTGTATCTGACTCATAGCGACCCCTCCTTGGGTTTCTGAGGTGGTATCACTACAAAAGTAGAGAGACCATCTAAAGAATAGATTTGATGCATTGAATACCAATGACTGAAAACCAGAGGAATTGTGGGATGACACCAATAGTATAATCCATGTTTCAAGCAAAAGGTCATTAAAAAGGCAGGAATGGAAAAAAAGACCAAAATGAATGTCAGAAGAAACTCTGAAACTTGCTCTTGAGTGAAGAGTAGCTAAAGCAAATGGAAGAAATGACAAGATAAAAGAGCTGAACAGAAGATTTCAAAGAGCAGCTTGTGCAGACAAAACCAATTACTATAATATAATGTGCAAAGACCTGGAGTTAGAAAACCAAAAGGGAAAAACATGCTTGGCATTTCTCAAGCTGAAAGAACTGAAGGGGAAATTTAAGCCTCGAGTTGCAATATTGAAAGATGCTATGGGCAAAATATTGAATGATGCAGGAAATATAAAAAATAGATAAAAGAGTTACTATACCAAAAATAATTGGTTGATGTTTATCCATTTCAGGAGATGGCATATGATTAAGAACTTATGGCAATGAAGGAAGAAGTTGAAGCTGCACTGAAGGAATTGGTGAAGAATTGACAGAATACCCATTGAGATGTTTCAACAAATGGATGCTGCACTGAAGGAACTCACTTGGTTTTACCAAGAGATTTGGAAGACAGCTACCTGGCCAATTAACTGGCAGAGATCTGCATTTGTACCCATTCCAAAGAAAGGTAATCCCACAGAGTGTGGAAATTATCAAACAATAGCATTAGTATCACATGCAAGTAAAATCTTACAGAAGATAATTCAAAAATGGTTGCAGCAGTATATTGACAGAAAGCTTTCAGAAATGCAAGCTGGATTCAGAAGAGGTTGTGGAACAAGGCATATCATTGCTGATGTCAGATGGATCTTTGCCGAAAGCAAAGCATGCCAGAAAGATGTTTACTTGTGTTTTATCAACTATGCAAAAGCATTCAATTGTGTGGATCATAGCCAATTATAGGTAACATTGAGAAGAATGGGAATTCTAGAACACTTAATTGTCCTCATGAGGAACCTGTACATAAACCAGGAGGTTGTCATTCAAACAGAGCAAGGGGATACTGCATGGTTTAAAATCAGGAAGAAAGTATGTTAGGGTTATATCCTTCCACTGTACTCATTCAATCTGTATGCTGAGCAAATAATTGAAGAAACTGAACTACATGAAGAAGAACGTGGCATCAGGGTTGGAGGAAGACTCATTAACATCCTGTGATATGAAGATGGCACAACTTTGCTGAAAGTGAGGATGACTAGGAGCACTTACTGATGAAGATTGAAGACTACAGTCTGCTGTATGGATTACACCTCAATACAAAGAAAATACAAATCCTTACAACTGGACCAAGAAGAAACATCATGATAAGTGGAGAAACAATTGAAGTTGTCAAGGACTTCATATTACTTGGTTCTGCAATCAACACCAATGGAAGCAGCAGTCAAGACTTCAAATGATCTATTGCATTTGACAAATCTGCTGCAAAAGACCTCTTTCAAGTGCTGAAGAGCAAAAATGTGTCCTTGAAAACTGAGGTGTGCCTGACCCAAGCCATGGTATTTTCAATCACCTAACATGCATGTGAGAGCTGGACAATGAATAAGGGAGACTGAAAAAGAGTGGATGCTTTTGAGTTGTCGTGCTGGTGAAGAATGATGAAAGTACCATGGACTGCTAAAAGAACTAACAAATCTGTCCTGGAAGAAGTGCAGCTGAATACTCCTTGGAAGCAAGAAGGCCAGACTCTGTCTCACCTATTTCGGTCATGTTGTCAGAAGGGACCATTCTCTGGAGAAGGAAATCATGCTTGGTGAAGTGGAGGATCAACGAAAAAGGGGAAGACGCTCAACGAGATGGATTGACACAGTGTCTGTGACAATAGCCTCAGGCATGCCTAGAATTATGAGACTGGCACAGGACTGGGCAGTGTTTCATTCTATTGTACATAGGGTCAATATTAGTTGGAGATGACTCAAGGGCATCTAACAACAGACTCCCAAATAATGCATAGAACACACTTTAAGAACCACTGCTTTAGAATACTGATATTTCCAAGACTTTATATATTAATGCCTCTGTCTGTTAATATATTACTACTCTTTCTTCCATTTTATTCTTGTGCAACATATGAAGAATTGTTACAAATACATAATAATAGAAATTAATATCCAAAAAAAGAAAGTGGCAACAGATAAGTATAGGCATTAGCAAAAGAAAACCTACCAGTTTACTCTAATATGAAAAGTTGTACAATTTCAGTAATAA
>NW_006921707.1:207062-208402 GCF_000298275.1 Orycteropus afer afer
TGTGAGTGTGTGTGTAAATACATGGACAAAAATGTGCACCAGAATGTTAACAGAATTTACTTACAGGTAGAGAAATTGCAGGTGATTTTTAATTTAGTTTCTTGTAAGCCAATGGTTCTTGCTGATGGGTAGGAAAGTCATTTTTTTCCTTAAGAGACATGTGATAATAACTGAAGACATTTTTGGTTGTCACATTGGGGGAATGTCATTGGCATCTAGTCAAACCCAAGGATCCTGTAATTATTGTTGTTAGGTGTTGTCCAGTTGGTTCTGACCCATAGTCACCCTATGTACACCAGAATGAAATGTTACTCAGTCCTATGCCATCTTCACAATCATTGCTCTGTTCTTTAGGGTTACTATGAGTTGCAGCTGACTTGATGGACAACAAGATCTTATAATTATTGTTCAAAATGTCAACAGTGTCAAGATTTTAATGTAATTTAAGCTAATCCAATTTCACAAATATTTATTGGGCAATTCTCATGTGCAAGGCTCTGGTAATACAGAAATAAACAAAACAGATATGATCATTGCCTGTAAGGAAATACTGATATTTATAATATCTGAATCTTAAATAATCACTTCTTTGTAAATTAGCAAAAATCATAAAGTTATGTTAAATAAAGGAAGGAGAGGAGTGAGCCTTAAAAAAATATGTTCTCCATTTGATCTTTTCATTCTGCTTATAATTTTTCATGAAGAAATAATAAAAAAAATTCTCAAAGATTTATGTACAGCATTGTTTTCTAGATTATTTATTTTAACTCAAGTTTGATGAGATCTCATTGTGCAAAAATAGGGGTGACAGGAGAGTTCCGGCAAGATGGCAGACTAGGCAGAAGGACTGCACAGACGCTCTTCAACAAAGAAAAGGGAAAACAATTAACACAGGCACAAAAGATAATCTTGGACCCCTGAGCCTTGAAGGGAAGGATACAGAAGTGGACTAAACCCCAACAAGCAGAAGAAGTTGCATGAAAATACCACAAAAGAAGACATATGGAGCTGCGGTCTGGCAGCAACCTGAGCGACCCTGATGGTACAGGCAGCATGGAGATTCCCGAATGGTGATAGGACCTAAGAATTAACCTAAAAATTACCCTGCTAGCCAGGGACTGCATGGACTGTGCATGGTGGCTGGGGAACAAACAGAGAAGGTGAAGAGAAAGATGGGTTGAGTTGTGGACTTTTGCTGGTCCGGAGGGCGCCAGCATTTTGTAGGTTTAAAAAGCAGCTTGACTATTTTGGATATTTAAGGAGACAGCACTCTCGCAGATTCCTGTGGTGGTAGGATTTAAAAAATAACCTAAAAATCACCCTGCTAGCCAGGGACTGCA
>NW_006921707.1:213765-224067 GCF_000298275.1 Orycteropus afer afer
AGAGTATGGAGGGATCGACACTGGGAAGAGATAAGTATGGGGAGGAAGTGAGAGGGGAGCTGTTGCATTGTGGTAAACTGTGGTCAATGACATGGGACAAAGTATATGTGAACTGCTGTATGGAAAGTGAATTTGCTCTGTAAATCTTCATCCAATCACAATAAAAAAAATTAAAATTAAATAAAAATAGGGGTGACATAAAATAAAATATAAAAACAATCCCCCTCTCTCCTCCCCAAGACTACCCTCCCCCGTTCTCCTCTCATCCATGTATTCCTGTCTATTCAGCCTTCCCTCTATGTGAGTGCTACCCCTCTGTTGTCTCATGGTTGGTTGAGTCAAGGGGTGCATCTCCCTAGAGTAAGTGGGTGCATCAACCTGGGATGGGTATGCTGTATGTAGGGCTTTCTACTGTTGGGCTAACAGCCAATCCATGTAAGTGAGTCCATTTATAGGCTCAAATGGTAACCCAGTGTGATAGTGAAATTTATGTGTCAACTTGGCTGGGGCTGGTTGAGTGACTGAGCAGCTGGATGTAGTATTACCCATGACGAGACCAGTAATCAACTCCATGGTGGAATCTACTGTGAGCAGCTGAGTAGCTGCTTTAGGGATGTGGTCTGCTTCCTGTATATAAGAAGAAACCTTGGGGAATAGTCTCTAGTTTATGGCATGCTTGAACCCACATGTAGCTGTGTCATTGTTCAGCAGCCTGCCATGCTCTGTCGACCTTGGAACTTTCAATTGGCTTCAATTAACGGCCTGCTGTGTGGTTTGGTAACATCAGGACTGTGCCTTTTTTCTTGTCAACCTTGGGCTTGTCAGTCTCAGCAGCCAGCAGCTGTCTGAGTGAAGAAAAGCCTCTAGCTCCAGTGGGATGGGAGCAGGAGGCAGAGCTGAAGCCAAGGTTGAGAGACTTTCACCCAGCCCTTAGAGCATGGCACTTTGAACTTGAACTTAAAGCCTCCAAACTGAAAGAAGATAAACTCGTTTGTTAAGGCCATCCCATTTGTGGTATATTCCTGTTAGAGTGGCACTAGGTAACCAGAACACCTGGGGCCATAGTCTCAGGAGTTCTACCAGCCTCTTTCCAGCCAGTAATTCTGGTCGCATTTTTGTGGTTTTGAATTTTGTTCCATATTCTTTATCCCATTCTATCCAGGATCTCTAGCTTTGATCCCTTTCTGAATGGTTGGCATTGGTAGCTGTGCACCATCTAGTTCTTCTGTTCTCAGGTGGTAGATGTTGAGGTTCTCATGGTCCATCTAATCTTTGGACTAATTGTTTCCAGATTACTTTGATTTTTTTCACTCTTCTTTGCTCCAGCTGAAAGGAGACCAATATTTGCATGTTAGATGGCAGCTCAAAAGATTTTAAGACCCTAATTGCTATTCACCAAAATAGATTGTAGAACAAAATTTTTATGAACTATGTGTGCTAATTGAGCATGATGTCCCCAGAGACTATGGTCCCCAGGCTCCAGGCTTGGTGCTTTTCTCTCACAAGATGTTTGGTTGTCTCTGTAAAATTACTCCCTCCCTGTCTTCTGTTGCTTCTGTAATGTATGTGGCTAATTTTGCAGCACAAGTGCATGTATAAGATTATCTTCAGCCAAATCTATCTTTGGTCTAAGGTGTATTCCTCTCCACCTACCGCCACCTGCTCTTCTCACCTTTCTATGCATTAATCTGTAACCTGGTATTTGGTGCTTGTGTTGTACCTGTAATAGTATTTGCCTGTGTTGTCTATATATTTTGTGTTCATCAGTGTTTTTCCTTTCTCCAATGCTTTTAAAACACACAGAATACAAAAAGTTAGTGCGGTGTGATGGTTATGTTTGTGTGTCAACTTGGCTGGGCCTGGTTGAGTGGCTGGGCAGCTGGTGGTAGTTATGACAATCAACTCCATAGTGGGATCTACCACAAGCAGCTGAGTAGCTGTCTTTGGGATGCGGTCTGCTTCCTGTATATAAGGAGAAGCTTTGAGAATGGTCTCTAGCCTATGGCACGTTTGGACCCTGCATGTAGCCGTGTTGTTGCTCAGCAGCCTGCTATGCTCTGCTGACCTTGGGACTTACAATGGACTTAAGTTAATGGCCTGCCATGTGGTTTGGTAACATCAGGACTGTGCCTTTTTACTTGTCAACCCTGGGGCTTCTCAGCCTCAGCAGCCAGCAGCTGTCTGAGTGAAGAAATGCCTCTATCTCCAGTGGGCCAGGAGCAGGAAGCAGAGCTGGACCCCAGGGTTGAGGGGCTTTCACCCAGCCCCTAGAGCCTGGCACTTTGAGCTTGGACTTAAAACCTCCAGATTGTAAGAATAAACTCCTGTTTGTTAAGGCCATCCAATTTGTGGTATATTTTTTGTCAGAATGGCACTAGGTAACCAGAACATGAATATGTCAAAATGACATACTTTCTATGTTGTTACATTATGGGATTTTTTTTTTTTTTTGGCAGTCCATATACTTTCCAGGAGCTTTGGTAGCGTAGTGCCTAAGGCACTTGACTGCTAACTAGAAGGCTGGCGGTTCAAACCCACCAACCACTCCTCAGAAGGAAGATGGGGCAATCTATTTCCATAGTGATACTGCCTCGGAAACCCAAGGAGGGGTCACTATGAGTCGGGTCCGACTTGACGGCACATAACGATAGCATATAAATAATATACTTTCCAAGTTGCCTACAATGGACATCAAATTATTTTTGTAATTAGGACAAAAGGTATAAAATATTGATTACTACTTACAATGCCCTACATTAGTATAGAAGAAAAAGGATGGGTATTAGTTTCCTAGGGCTGCCATAACAAATTACCACAAAGTCAGTGATTTAAAACAACAGAAATTTATTCTCTCACAGTTCTGGATGCCAGAAGTCTGAAATCAAGGTGTTGACAGGGTTTGTTCCATCTTGGGGATTTAGAGAGAGAATTTGTTCCATAACCTTCTCCCAGCTTCTGGTGGTCACCAGCAAACCTTGGTGTCCTTGGCTTGTGGTCGGATAATGCCATTCTCCTCATCCATCTTCACATGACATTCTCCTGGTGTGTATTTGTTTCTGTGTCTAGATATTCATTTTGTAAGGAGACTAGTCATTGAATTAAGGTGAGCCCTAATCCAGTATGACCTCATCTCAATTTAGTTACACTTGCAAAGGCCCTGTTTTCATATAAGGTCACATTCTCAGGTACCTGAGATTAGTATTTCACTATATCTTTTTGGGGAACACAATTCAATCCAAAATAGGACATATAATTTTTCTACCCTTTGGGACCTTATATATAAATTTGGGCAGTTAGTTGGGTAGTTTGTGGTTAATAATAATAAATGCAAGAGTAAAAGAAAAGAAAGAAATCACTTATTGCAAATGCCTACTATTCTGGCACTTTGCTAAGTGCATTCACCCACCTTATCACATTTCCCTGTCTGAACAGTCCTATGAGGATGATATTATTATCCTCTTTTTGATAATGAGGAATTGAAGCTCACTGAGATTAAGTAACCTGCTCCAGGTCAGCCACATATATTAAGTGCTGGTATGAGAATTCATCTCAGGCCTGAGTCATTTCTGTGAAAAATTATCATTTCCACTTTGTATGCTATTCCATTTTGAGGGCATAAGAAGAGATTATGATAATCATTAACTTAAGAGTTTCAATGGGAGTCATGCAAATTCACTCTTTCTCCAGAGGCAAAGATAGTCACTAACCAGAAAAGCTGAAAAATAAATTCTAATTCCTTCAGAGAATAGTCCAGTAAATGTCTTATGTGCTCAGTGTATTACAAATACAGAATTTTTATGTTTCTGATATTTTATTGCATTAAAAGTCATAGTGTGAATCTCACATAATCATCAATTGCTTCTGCAAAGGAGGAATTCTTAAACACCAAAGGTGTGGCTGTGAGATATGATTAATAACCGCCAGCCGTATTACTTCTTCAGACTGTGTCTCCTTATCTACAGTGATATCATTTGGCAGAAACTCAGAAAATGGATGTTTTAATCAATCCTTTCCTTTGTGACAGATCCCTGCCTGAGAAGGAGTGCACAGGTCTGTGCCTCTCCTCTGCTATATCTGTGTTCTAGGGTTTTGGTCTCCATTCTCTCTGACATGGAGAGGGATTTATTCAAAATAATGGTTGTCATTTAGAGAAGAGTTACATCTGTTGCTATGCCCAAACAGTAAAACCAATCTAATTCCCTCTCTCTATTAAACAAATAAAATACTACTTTTGTGTCTGTTACTGAAAATGTCTCCCAATAGCTCAGAATTCATTAGTTTATTGAAGCCCATGACTACAAGAAATCCAGACTTTCTTCTGATGGTTAACTCAGAATGTAAAAGGGTTTGGGGGAAGAGAAGAAGAAAAATATAGGATGTGTTTTACTTATGAAAAAAAAATTAAAGATACTTTCTTCTGCTTTAACTTTTATAAATTCAAATGTAAGTTGATGATCATTAGTCTCATTATTTTAAGGACTATTTTTTTTTATTCTTCCTATAATGTGATATTAAATGACTTGTGAAATAGTTTCTTCACTCTCAGAGAAACTGTCATCTCATTTGTGATTTTGCCAGTGTAGCCAGTCTCCTGAAATAATATATGGAGTTGATTTTCTTATTTTACTATGGTAATAACAACAACATTTATATAAGTGTCTACCTTAAACTCCGGTAGCGTAATGCCTAAGGCACTTGACTGCTAACCAGAAGGCTGGAGGTTCAAACCCACCAGCCACTCCTCGGAAGGAAGGTTGGGCAATCTACTTCCATAGTGATACTGCCTCGGAAACCCAAGGAGGGGTCTCTGTGAGTCGGGTCTGGCTCGATGGCACATGACATGACACCTTAAATCCCACAAAATAAGTATTATTTCTCACACTTTCTAAATGAAAATATTGACACTCAAATGAGTTATATAAATTTTACTAGGCCATTTGGTGGTCTTTATTTGACTTGGAATTATAAACCAGTCTAAGTACAGAGTCCAGGTTCATTTCCTTATAATATGTCAACTTTCATGTCAAATATAATTATTGAAAACATGATAAGAGTTTGCAAAGCCATTTCTCTGACATATATTAGAAGTTGAGCTTTGATATTTTCACAACAATAAAGTTGTATTCCAAATATCACACAAAATGATGAGACATGCTCAAGACTGTATTGGATGGGACGAAAATGTCTAGTTAGAGAAAGCCAAGATAAAGACATCAATATGACTCACATACACTTGAGAAATCTTAAGTCTCATAGAATTCAATCTAATGGCAATCAGATTAATTGAAGGAAGTTAAGAGAAACTTCACTGGGGAGGTAGACTTTTTAGAACATGCAACTCAGGTGAAAAAACAGGATATGTGTGTGCATTTAAAGCTTTTGATTATCTACTTATAGTTATAAAAAAGGACTAACCATGTCAATTTGAGGTTCCGAATATCACTCTTGTACATATGTGGTCCTTGAGCTTTGTTGCTAGGCTTCAACCCACAAATAATCATATAACCATGCATTGTCAATATTGTCAATTGTCATATTATCATAAGTTTCCCTTGATGAGTATGTTTTCAACAACTAGAGAAAATTTTAAATTAAATCCAGAGATGATGAAGTATATTAACTCCAGATCCTTTATGCTTTAAGCTCAAGATCTGGAATAAAGTTTTAAATTATTAGAGTAGTTTTATGTATTTGGTATTCAAATGATTTATAATGTTTAAAAGAATGTAGTATATTAAAAGATCTGAGCATAAATCAAAATATGTGATGGATTCTGGAATGAAGCTTTCAAACTAAAAATACATAAGACTAAGTTTCTAAAAGTGAGAAAACTGGAGATGCATTGAATTTACAAGCTTGTTCTATTATATTTACAAGATTGTTTTAAATGCATAGGAAGAATTTTCTTGTTAAGGTTTTAATTTTGAGCTGTCAGGTAGCTGAAATGCATAAAAAAACCTAAATATACAAAATTTGTAAGTAGAATCTAAAATATTTTGTAAAATGTTAGTAAATTTATCAATGAGGTCCATTACTTATAGTAATTTATTTGTTTACTTACTTACCTTAGCTCTGACACTCTTAAGATGCTTAACCCTTACCAGCAACTGCCTCCTCTGATCATCTCATTAAGGGAGAAAAATAGATCCTTGAGTTTTTATGGCATTGTTGTCATCCTCTTTCCAAGCAATCAAATGCAATTCCCATCTTACTGTTATCCATCTTGCACAAAGGGTCCCAAATAGGGTTGATGGTTCAACCTTGGTTGCCATTTACTTGAGGATGATCAAGTTGTTTTCATTCTCCATCTTCCAAGATCACAACAATAGTCTGGGAATAAAACATAACCATCTCAGTGCCTGACTGTTTCTTCTGTTGTCAGTTGTGGTGATGCTAGGTATAGCTCTGGAAAATCTTGGGTAAAAAAAGAAAAGAAAATTTCAAACATATTCTTGGTAAGGCTCTTTTTAGGTGAGCCAAGAATTCTCTCCCTCTTGGAATCATTAAGGTATCTGACATCTTAAATAAAAGTGATCTTTATTAACTGACCCCTGCAATGTTTCTCAGAGAATTGGAAGTGTGATTAATTACCATTAACTATAACCTAAAGTTGTAGTAGTGAGGTACTATCTTACCTATGCCTATGAAGCCCACTACCTGGAGTGATCTGGGATTCCTGAATTTTCAATTTTCCCAACACTTAATTATTCAGTGTAGAAGAAAGACATGACTGAGATAAATGGCTGGCTCCCTCACTTAATTTTAAGGAGAATTTGAACAAGTTAACAGTATAGTTTAGTAGCTATATGTACTATGGTGCTGCTAAGTGGTTAAAAGTACAGATTCCCAACAATAAGTACAGAATAAGGAGTTGGTGTTATTGCTTACCTCATAGGCCAGTCCATTGTTTGGCTGAAAGTTAAGCCACAAAGGTTAATTCACTTCTGAGCTTAACAGATGACTAAGGGGCATAGAAAATAAGCTCTGGTGACATAGTGGGTAAGGAACATTTGGCTGCTAACCAGAAGGTCTGTGGTTCAAATCCACCAGTTAATCCACGGGAGGAAAGATGAGGCAATCTACTTCCATAAAGATTTACAGCCTTCAAACGGAGCTCTATGAGTCAGAATCCACTCAATGGCAGTTTTTTTGGTTTAAGAGCCACAGGCTTGAAGATTCCACCAGTCTCTATCAGACCAGTAAGCCTAGTCTTTTTTACTATTTTGAGTTTGTGGTGGTTATGTTTTTGTGTCAACTTGGCTGAGCCTGGTAGAGTGGCTGGGAAGCTGGTGGTAGTTATTCCCCATGATGAGACACAATCAGCTCCATGGTGGGATCAACCACAGACAGCTGAGTAGCTGCTTTGGGTATGTCGTCTGCTTGCCATATATAAGAAGCAGCTTTGGGAATGGTCTCTAGTTTATGGGACGCTTGGACCCTGCATGTAGCTGTGTCATTGTTCAGCAGCCTTTTATGCTCTGCCTGTCTTGGGACTTATAATGGACATGAGTTAATGGCCTGCTGTGTGGTTTGGTAATATTGGGACTGTGCCATTTTATTTGTCGACCTTGGGCTTGTTAGCCTCAGCAGCCAATAGCTGCCTGAGTGAAGAGATGCCTCTAGCTTCAGTGAGCCAGGAGCTGGAGGCAGAGCTGCGCCCCAAGGTCAAGGGGCATTCACATAGCCCCTAGAGCCTGGCACTTTGAACTTGGACTTAAAGCTTCCAAACTGTAAGAGAATAAACTCCTGCTTGTTAAGACCATCCCATTTGTGGTATTTCTTGTCAGAGTGGCACTAGGTAATCAGAACAGAGTTTGTTCCAAATTTTTCTTCCAAACTGTTTAGAATCTCCTAGTGTGATCTTTTTCAGGGTGCTTGGAAGAATAAGCCAGATACCATTTAATTTTCTGGTCTCAGGATCATGGAAGTTGAGGTTCACATAATCCAATAGTTCCTTGGACTAAATGTTTCAATGTGTCCCTGATTTTCTTCACTCTTTGCTCTGTGTGAGGAGAGATGAATAGTTGTACCTAAGATGGCTGACTGCTCACAATTTTTTAAGATTCCTGTCAGTACTTATCAAAGTAGGATGTTTTTGGGGACTATGTTATGTCAATTGACCTTGATGCCCTCTGTGACTATGGTGCTGAGCCCTGAGGTCCAGCAACCTACCTTATCAAGTGTTTGGTTATGAAGTTTTCATAAATTTTCCCCCTGTTAGCTCTACTATGTACATGAATATTTTTACAGCACATACAAATACATATGTACTAACATCATCTGCCAAACCTATATATAATTATGATTATAGCCTATCCTTATCTGATTGTCTTCTCTGCCTACTTATGTATGCACTCATAGATTAATGTTTGTTATTACTGATAATGCAAGATTGTATATGTATTAATAATTAACTTTGGGGTCTGTAACTTTTGTGCACCTCTCTGTGCTTTTCTTTTCCTTAGTGATGTTTTGGTCACTCACTATTTGTATATTACCTTTCCCTTCACCCAAATCAATACACGTCTTTTACTAGTTAATAATTTTCCTCCTCTTCCCCTCCCATTCCTGGTCAAAATCAAAGAATGTTGTTTTCCAAATGTAAATCTTTCCTGTGCTATATTTGGAACTGTGTGTCAACTTGGCTGGATCACAATTCTGTGTGGTTTAAGCAATTGAGATGTGGATTGTTTCAATGATGGGATCAGATGTACATGTTTTGAGCAGCCAATTCATTGAAAGGGAGTTTCCCTAGGGGTGTGGCCTGCTTCCAGTATATTTATGGACATCCTGAGAAAAGAGACACTCTTCTGTAAAACGAGATCCTGTTGCAGTGCCAACCACTGTCTGTGAGCGAGCAATCCACCATTCAGCCTGAAGATCTTGGATTTGTCATTCATTCAACAGTCAGCAGCCAGTATACTACTTGCCATCCTTGAGCTCCACAGCCCCTGCAGTTGTGTGAGTCGAGAAGAGCCTCCAGCTTGATGTTTGATCCAAGAACTTTGGACTTGCCAGCTACTGTAAGTGTGAGAGCCATTTTCCTAAGATAAATTTCTTTTTTTCTCTATCTCTATATATAAGCTTTACTGGTTTGCTTCTCTAGAGAACCCAGTCTAACATATCTGGTACCAGGAGTGGTTCTAGAGAGACAAAATCATAAGGAAGGGCTTCCTAAATTGATTCTCCAATTTGATTAATCATAAAGGCACTGGTGACCCTGCCTCCATTAGTAAAGAGGGCCCTGCTAATCAGTAGTGTGAGGTGGCAAAATTAATATGCAAAATAGCAGCACCAATAGATCAAGTACTTTTGAGAAGCGAGGTTCTGGGTGATCACATATTTGATACTTTTCTCCAATTTTGTCAGCCTGAGGAGTATAAGGAAGCTGGTTGGTTGGTCCTACTTACACTAGACAAAGTGGTGAAAGAGAGAGATGAGCTCAGAGCTGCTGAGTCACAGCTTAAGCACTGCATAAAAGACCTCAACGTTTCCAGTTGTGCTCTGAAAGAAAGCTTTATTTCTTCTAGTAATAGAGCTAATATTGCTGAAAACCAAACCCAGAGTCTTATTGTAATGGTGGCTGAATTACAACGACAAATAAATTACCAACACAGAATGGTGTCTGAAGTTAAAGTGAGGGCATTGATTGAGATCCTGAAACCTGAAATGGGGATATATTGGCAGATAGTCAGGAAGATCAGAATATGGAGCCTGTAAATTCTGTTGAATCCTTCCCATCTGAATGGATTACTGTAAAACCATTATCCCCTCCAACTCAGTTTGATGGGATTAACCCAATTGTTCCTGCTGGGTTATTGCCTGAGGCAGAGGCCATGGAAGACATTGCTGAATTTTCTCAGGAACTGCCCCAACCACCCATTGTTGCTGCTAGACCTATAACTAAAGTTAAGTCCAAGCAAGGCCCAAAAGGTGAAATACAAAGTGTGACTGAGGAGGTGGTATGCTGCACCTGAAAAGACCTACTAGATTTTGCTAACATGTACAGACAGAGAATATGTATGGGAATGGCTACTGAGGGTGTGGGATAATGGCACAAAGAATGTAACATTGGACCAGTCTGAGTTTATTGAGTTAGGCCCACTAAGTATGGAGTCTTCATTCAATGTTTCAGCTCAAGAGGTTAAGAAAGGTTCTAATAGCTTATTTGGTTGGCTTACTGAAGCATGGCTTATGCGGTGGCCTACCTTAAGTCAAGTTGAAGTACCAGACCTGCTTTAGTAAAATGCAGAAGAAGGTATCCAGACTTTCAAGCCAGATTCAGAAGAGGACATGGAACAA
>NW_006921707.1:225088-234713 GCF_000298275.1 Orycteropus afer afer
GGATTGACACGGTGGCTGCAATGATGGGCTCAAGTATAGCAGGGATTGTGGGGCTGGCGCGGGATCGGGCAGTGTTTCGTTCTGATGTGCATGGGGTCTCTATGAGTCGGATATGACTCAACGGCACTTAACAACAAACAAACAACAGAGGCTTAGGGAAATTGGCTTGTTAGAATGGATTTATCAGATTAGACATCTAGAGCCAGAAATGAGGAGTCCAGAAGACATGCATTTCACCAATATGGTGAGGAATAATTTTGTGAAGAAAGCTTCAGCATCCTTGAAGACTGCTGTGATTGCTATTTTATGTAAGCTGAATTTGACAGTGGAAACTGGCTTAATTGAACTGAGACACTTAACTAAGTTGGGGCTGATTGGACCTTGTGGTAGTAGGGGTCAAGTGGCACCAGTTTATATGCAAAGGGAAGGTGAGCTTTGTTACCATAATGGAAAGCAGAGTCATAATAGTTATCAGAATATTCTGACTCATGTGGAATTATGGCATTGGCTACTTGTGCATGGTGTTCCTAGTAGTGAAATACATGGCAAACCTACTAAGTATTTACTTGATCTGTATAGACAGAAGAATTCTAGGTCATGTGAACAGCAGCCTAGATTGAATTGCTAAAATGCAGACTCACGGCCTCTCAATCAATTCCCAGATTTAACATCAGTTTACAGACCACAGGGAGCTCTGGTAGCATAGTGGCTAAGACACTTGCCTGCTAACCAGATGGCTGGTGGTTCAAACCCACCAGTCATTCCTCGGAAGGAAGGTTGGGCAATCCTACTTCCGTAGTGATACTGCCTCAGAAACCCAAGGAGGGGTCGCTATGAGTCGGGGCCAACTCGACGGCACATAACAACAACAACAACAACACAGACCCACAACGCCTTGAATGAAGGGGAGGCTGGGTCCCTTTGAGGAAGGACCCCATTACATTGCCAAAAATTTATGTCAATCTTTCTCCCACCTTTCCCAAAGGGATTTGTGGACTTCTACAAGAGTAACTCTTCATTGGGGAAAAGGAAATAATCAGAATTTTTGGAAATTACTGGACACTGGCTCTGAACTGACACTAATTCCTGGAGACCCAAAGCATCCTTGTGGCGCACCAGTCAGAATGGGGGCATATGGAGGTCAAGTTATTGATGGAGTCTTAGTTAAGGTGCATCTCACAGTAGGTCCTGTGGGTCTCTTAACCCATTCTGTAGAGATTTACCCAGCTCCAGAATGCATAATTGGAAAAGATATACTGAGCAGTTGGCAGAATTCCCACATTGGGTCCCTGATACGTGAAGTAAGGGCTATTATGGTAGGAAAAGCCCTTGGAAAACATTAGAACTGCCTCCACCTACAAAAATAGTAAACCAAAAGCAATACTGCATCCTTGGAGAGGTTGTAGAGATTAATGCCACCATCAAGGACTTGAAGGATGCAGGGGTGGTGATTCCCACCACATCCCCATTTAATTTGCCTATTTGGCCTGTGTAAAAAACAGATGAATCTTGGAGAATGACAGTAGATTATTGTAAACTTAATCAGGTGGTGACTCCAATTGCAGCTGCCATTCCTGTTGTGATTGCATTGCTTGAGCAAATGAGTACATCTCCTGGTACTTGGTATGCAACTATTGATCTGGCTAATGCCTTTTTCTCAATACCAATTTCAAAGGATCATCAGACACAGTTTGGCCTTCAGCTGGCAAGGCCAACAGTACACCGTCACAGTGCTTCCTGAGGGGTATATCAACTCCCCAAAACTAGGTCATAATTTAGCCTGTAGGGATCTTGATCGCCTTTCCCTTCCACAAGACATCACACTGGTCCATTATATTGATGACATTATGCTGATTGGAACTAGTAAGGAAGAAGTATTGATGACTTTAGACTTATTGGTGAGACATATGCATGCTAGACATTGGGAAATTAAGCCAACAAAAATTCAAGCACCTTCCACCTCAGTGAAATTCCTAGTGGTCCAATGGTGTGGGGCATGTTGAGATATTCCTACTAAAGTACAGGATAAGTTATTGTATCTGGCTTCCCCCACAACTAAAAAGAAGGCACAACATCTGGTGGGCCTCTTTGGATTTTTGAGGCAATATATCACTCATTTGGGTGTGTTGCTCCTATTTATCAAGTAACTCAGAAAGCTGCTAGCTTTGAGTGAAGCCCAGAACAACAGAAGGCCCTGCAACAGGTTCAGGCTGCTGTGAGGCTGCTCTGCCACTTGGGCCATATGATCTGGCTGATCCAATGGTGCTTGAAGTGTCTGTAGTAGATAGAGATGCTTTTTGGAGTCTTTGGCAGGTCCCTATTGGTGAATCACAATGCAGACCCTTGGGATTTTGGAGCAAATCCTGCCATCCTCTGCAGATAACTACTCTCCTTTTGAGAAACAGCTGTTACCTTATTACTGGGCTTTAGGAGAGACTGAATGCCTAACCATGGGCCACCAAGTCACCAGAAGGCCTCAGTTGGTGTTGAACTGGGTGTTGTCTGACTCACAAAGTCATAAAGTTGGAAGTGCACAGCAAGACTCCATCATTAAATGGAAATGGTATATCAGAGATTGGACTTGAGCAGGACTTGAAGCATCTCATGTAACAAGTAAGTTGCATGAGGAAGTGGCCTAAATGAATATGGTTTCTACTTCAGTCAAATTACCTTCCCTCTCCCAGTCTATATCTATGGCCTCCTGGTGAGTTCCAAACGATCAGTTAACTGAGGAAGAGAAAACTCATGCCTGGTTTACAGATGGTTCTGTGCCATATGCAGGCTTCTCTTGAAAGTGGACAGCAACAGCACTGCAGCCCCTTTCTGGGACTTCCTTCAAAAACAGTGGTGAAGGGAAATCCTCCCAATGGGCAGAACTTCAAGCTGTGTATATGGCTGTTCACTTTGCATGGAATAAGAAATGGCCAGATGTATGATTATATACAGATTCATGGGCCGTGGCTAATGGCTTGGCTGGATAGTTTGGGACTTGGAAGGAGCATGATTGGAAAAGTGGTGACAAGGATATATGGGGGAGAGGTATGTGGATAGATCTCTCTGAATGAACCAAAGGAGTAAAGATATTTGTGTCTCATATGAATGCCCACCAACAGGTGACCTTGGCAGAGGGGGATTTTAACAATCAGGTGGATAGGATGACATATTCAGTGGAAACCAGCCATCCTTTTTCTCCAGCTACTCCTGTCATTGCTCAATGGAATCATGAACAAGATGGCCATGGTGTGAGGGATGGAAGTTATGCATGGGCTCAGCAACATGGACTTCCACTTACCACCGCTGATTTGGCTACTGCCACTACTGAGTGCCCAATCAGCCAGCAGCAGAGACCAACACAGAGTCTGTGATATAGAATCATTCCTTGGGATAATCAGCCAGTAACCTGGTGACAGGTTGATTTCATTGTACCACTTCCCTCATGGCAAGGACAGCGTTTTGTTTTTACTGGAATAGATTCTTATTGTGGATATGGATTTGCCTTCCCTGCACGCAATGCTTCTGCCAAAACTACCATCAGTGGACTTACAGAATGCCTTATTTATCATCATGGTATCCCACACAGCATTGTTTCAGATAAAGGGACTCACTTCACAGCAAATGAAGCGCAGCAATGGACCTATGCTTATGGAATTGACTGGTCTTACCATGTTCCCCATCATCCTGAAGCAGCTGGCTTGATAGAATGATGGAATGGCCTAATGAAAACACAGTTATGGCACCAACTAGGTGGCAATACCTTGAGGGGTATTGCCTTGAGGGGTATGTTCTCTAGGAGGCTGTATATGCTCTAAACCAGTGTGCAATATATGGTGCTGTTTCTCTAATAGCCAGGATTCATGGGTCCAGGAACCAAGGGATGGAAATGGGAGTGGTAACACTTACTATTACTGCTAGTGACCCACTCAAAAAATGTTTGCTTCCTGTCCCTGCTATCCTATGCTCTGCACATCTGGAGATCTTAGTCCCAAGGGAAGGAACATTCCCACCTGGAGACACAATACTGATTGCATTGAACTGGAAATTAAGAATGACACCAGGCCATTTTGGCTTCCTCATGCCTTTGCATCAACAGATAAAGAAGGGCATTACTGTATTATCTGGTGTGACATATTGATTACCAGAGTGAAATTGGATTGACATTACATAATGGATGTAAAGAAGAATATGTCTGGAATACAGGAGATTCTTTAGGATGTCTCTTAGTGCTACCATGCCCTGTGATTAAAGTCAATGGAAAATTACAGCAACCCAATTCTGATATAACTACTATTGGCCTAGATCCTTCAGGAATGAAGGTTTTGGTCACCCCCAAGGCAAAGAACCACAACCAGCTGAGGTGCTTGCTGAGGGCAAGGGAAATACAGAATGGGACATGGAAGAAGGTAGTTCTGAATATCAGCTATGACCACGTGACCAGTTGCAGAAATGAGCACTGTGATTGTCATATGTCTTCATTGTATATATGCATCAAGTATTTTTGTTTTCTTCTGTTATGAACTATAAAATATAAATAAGGTTAATGCGTTTTGGTTGTATGTATGTTAGTGTGTCATGTTAGGCACAAATATGACTTTATAATTGCCCTTATTTAGAGATTATATATGTCAAGAAGATGTGTGCAACTGCTAAGTTGACAAGGGGTGGACTGCGATAGTTGGAGCTGTGTGCCAACTTGACTGGACCACAATTCTATGTATTTTAAGCAATTGTGATGTGGGTTGTTCCAATGATAGGATCAGATGTATACGTTTTGAGCAGCCAACCCATTGAAAGGAATTTTCCCTAGGGGTGTGCCCTGCTTCCAGTATATTTATGGACATCCTTGGAAAAGAAACATTCTTCTGTGGATTGGAATTCTGTTGTGCTGCCTATAACTGTCCTTGAGTGAACAATCCACCATTTGACATGAAGATCTTGGATTCCTCATTTGTTGTAGTCAACAGCCAGTATACCGTCTGCCAACCTTGAGCTCCTCAGCCCCTGCAGCTGTGTGAGTCAGGAAAAGCCTCCAGCTTAATGTTTGATCCAAGAACTTTGGACTTGCCAGCTTCTATAAGTGTGTGAGCCATTTTCTTAAGATAAATTTCTCTTTTTCTCTATCTCTCTCTATATAAAGTTTTCTGGTTTTGTTTCTCTAGAGAACCCAGTCTAACACACCTTGACTTTTTATAATAGAGGACTCATACAATATCTGTGTGTTTGTAATTGACTTGTTTCACTCACCATTATGTCCTCCAAGTTCATTCACATTATGAGGTATTTCACAGATTCTTCATTATTCTTTAATATTGCATCATATTCCATTGTGTGTATGTACTATAGTTTATCCATTCATCCATCAATTGGCACTTAGGTTGTTGCCATCTCTTTGTTATTGTTAATAGTACTGTTGCAGTGTAGTAAATTACCTGGTATGGCTTTTCTAGCCATAAGTCTTTGTAAACTCCATGGTGGCATTTGCTGTGAGAAACTGCTCCTGATTGTTCAAATCATCCACCTGGGGTATTTCTGTTGGGACCAGTACAAAGTAATGTTTTGGGAAGTTCACGCTCTCTCAGGTGCTTAGAATTCTGATGTTATGGTTGGTTAGTATGGCCATTTTGGCAGGCTCAAAAGGAGTCCTCCTAGAGGCAGAAGAATTCTGACTGCTGGCTGAGAAGGATGTGCTGGTGAGAGAGACATGCACTCCTGAGCGACATGTGCTGCTGGGAAAGAGATGCAAGAGACACTCATTGCTGAGTGAGACTGAGCATTTGTCCTGAACTTGAACTGTAACCTAGTGCTTCCCTAATAAACCCCATTATCTGCATAATCTGTGAGTTCTGTGTGGCCACTGCAACAAATTATCAAACCCAGCAGAAAAGTGATGGGTGCTGCAGGAGGAACAGTTGGTGTCAGGGTTGGTGAAAGGGCTGGAGGGAGGTAGCATATCTGGCCTCACAGTAATGGGCCTTGGGCTACTGATAGTGATTCTGTTTTCCTCCTGTGCAGCTAGAGGAGGTCAGATAATGTGGCCTCCTTGTCCTTTTAGCAACTGTGATGAAAATGGATGTACATATATCTGTTCATGTCCTGGCTCTCTTTATTTAAGATCTATACTTAGTAGTAGGATTACTGGATCAATAGGATCAGAACAATATTTCTATTTCCAACTTGTTAAGGATGTGCCATACTGTTTTCCACAGTGGTTGCACCATTTTACAGTCCCACAAGTAGTGTAGTAGAGTTCCAATCTCTTTACATCCTAGTCAGCATTTGTTGTTTTCTGTCTTGTTGAACTTTGCTATTGTTGCTTGACTGAGATGATATCTTATAGTTTTGATTTGCATCTATCTAAAGGCACCGGACTGTACAGTGTTTTGTTCTGTGGCAAATAGGGTTACTATTAGTTGCAGCCAACTTGATGGCACCTAACAACAGCTGACAAGGAAGGCTAATGAATAAATGCCTGATGCACACTTTTCCTGATTTTAAACTATGCAGTGTCCCCATTCCAAAGAAAGGTGATCCAACAGAATGTGAAAATTATCAAACAATATCATTAATATCACACACAAGTAAAATCTTGCTGAAGATAACTCAAAAATGGTTTCAGCAGTGTATTGAGAAGGAATTTTCAGAAATGCAAGCTGGATTCAGAAGAGGATGTAGAATGAGGGATATCATCTCACTTACTTTGGTCATGCTGTCAGGAGGGACCATACCCTGGAGAAGGATATCACATTTGGTAAAATGATGGGTGAGCAGAAAGGGGAAGGCCCTTGATATGATGGACTGACACAGTGGCTGCAATGATGGGCTCAGGTATAGCAAGGATTGTGAGGCTGGCACAGGACTGGGCAGTGTTTTTTTCTACTGTACATATGGTCGCTATGAGTCAGAGCCAACTCAACAGCACTTAACAACAACAACAATATCTCTTGTTCTCTTCAAATGACTGCCTATTGGTCTATGTACAGGTTTTTCATGAGAACAGTTATGTGTTCTGGAATCTCATTCTTTGTAATGCTATTCCTAATTAGTTATGATCTACACAGCTGGATACCTTTGCATAGTCAATGAAACACAGGTAAACATCTTTCTTGTATTCTTTATTTTCAGCCAAGATCCATCTAACATCAACAATGATATCCCTCTTTCCATGTGCTCTTCTAAATCAGGCTTGAATTTCTGGCAGTTCCTTGTTAATACACTGTTGCAACCTTTTCATTTCTTTAGAATATTCTGTTATTACCCTTTTTATTTCAGTTGGTTCTATTGTGATGTCACCTATTTCATTTCTTTTTAGTGTTATTTGCATTTCCTCCTTCATTTCCTTAAATTTCCAGTAGTTTGTAATTTTTTAAAAAGACATTTTATTGAAATATAAATTATGTACAGTGAAATACACAAAACTAAAGTGACATAAGTCAATGCTTTTTTTTTTTTCAGTGTTCACTCCCCTCTCCTGCCATCCCAGGCAACCAACAAAGTTTCCCTCCATATATAAACCTTTCCTTGACCCTCCACAACAATGAACTAACACTATATTTGTCCTTCTGTGATTGAGTTATGTCACTCAGCATAATGTCCTCCAAGTTCATCCATATTATGCAGTGTTTTGCAGACTCTACATTTTCTTTAGTGCTGCATAGCATTCCATTATGTGTATGTACCATAGTTTGGTCATCCACTCTTCTGCTATTAATCTTAGAGATAAATCCCTTGTCAGATATGTAATTATCAGCAAATATGAATTTGTTGCTGTCATTTTTGTTATGTGCTTTTTCATGGTGTCGATTTCTTTGTTCCATATAATTTTCTATGCTGAGCTTGTTTTGTTTATGAATCATATTATCACTTCCTTCATTGCTATTATATTAGTACTTGCTGAATATTTATGCTGGTCCTCTTTTTTGATGTGAAGTTTTATCATTTTCATTGGAGGTTAGCTTGTGATTTATAGTTTTCTTCCCAAGTTTAGAACAGTCCGTTCTACTTTGTAGTTGTCTAGACTTCCCTACCATCTAGAAGTTCTGTAATGACACAGTTTTTTCCCTCTTTTTGGTTTGTAGTTGTCCTCGTTTGTCAATTGATGTGTCTGGATCCCTGTTTACAATCTTGTAGTCTTCTTTACTTTGGATAGTTCCATAGCTGGGTTGGTTTCTGGGTTATATCATCATGTGTGTTAATGGTCAGTTGTTGTTGGCTGTTATTCCTTCTCTATCCAAAGGGTTCCCTTTACCATCTCTTGTAAGGTTGGTCTGGTTTTAACAAATCCCCTTAATTTCTACTTATCTGGAAATGTCCTAATTTCACCATCATATTTGAAGGACAGTTTTGCTGGGTATATAATTTTTGGTTGGAAATTTTTCTCTTTCAGGGTTTTATATATATCATCCCATTGTCTTCTTGCCTGCATCATCTGTCAAGAAATCTGATCTTAGTCTTATTGATTGCCCCTTGTAGGTTACTTTTCATTTTCCCATGCTGCTCTCATGTTTCTTTCTTTGTCTTCGGTTTTGGTAAGTTTGATGATGATATGTCTTGGATTTTAAAGTGACAGCATTCTCATTTGGATTCCAGGGACCTAAGAATAGGCTCTGTTTGTAAGGTCAGCAGGGACATACGAGAGGTTGACAACAGGAAAGGAAACAGGTGATGAGTGTATAAGTGCTGTCAACTAGTGAATAGAGGAGTACACTATTCTGCTTGCATGGGTGATTTTCTTTTGGTGTCCATCCTGTTTGGGGTTCATTGGACTTCCAGTATGGATATGTTCTCATCTTTCATCATAGCAGGAAAATTCTCTTCCAACAAATGTTAAACAATTTTCCCTGTGGTTTTGTCTCTTCCTGTTCTGGAATTCCGATTACACATAGGTTACTCCTTTTGATGGTATCCTACATGAACCTTAGGCTTTCTTCATTTTGTTTTGATCTTTTTTCTGATTGATCACTTTCCAAAGAAGTATTTAGATATTTGCCTTCAGTCTCACTAATTCTTTTATCGATTTAATTCTGCTCCTTTGCCCATTCAATGTCTAATCTATTTTTGAAAATACAGTATTAATCTTCTAGATTTCTATGTGTACATTTTGTATCATTTCTAATTTTTCATTTATTTTGTCATTTTGTTATTGTATTGTCTTTTGAAATTTTTCTAGGGTTTTCTCTGTGTTTTCCTTGATCTGTTGAAGATACTTAAAAATAATTCTTTTGAATTCCTTATCAGGGAGTTCCAATGCTGTGTCTTCCTCAGAGATGTGTTTTGGGTCTGTATCCTGGTGCCTTATTTCTCCTGCTTTATCTTGCTTCTTTGTGTGGACTGTGATGCTCTGTAGTCTCTGAGGCATTGTGATGGTTTTGTGTTTATATTTAATTAGTTATTGTATGTTGGAGTGACTTGCCCACGATTTCTGTTTTCTTTATATGTTATCTACGCAAGCAGGGTAGTGTACTCCTCAATTCACTAGTTGACAGCCCTTATCCACTCACCACCAGAGCCTTTTCTTAGGTCCCTGGAATCCAAATGAGAATGCTATCACTTTAAAATCCAGAAGGGTTGCCACTTATAAAAATTCAAAATGGCTGCACCCTCTGTCACTTTATTTTTATTTTTATTTTAT
>NW_006921707.1:240097-278011 GCF_000298275.1 Orycteropus afer afer
ATCTCTAAGGTGTGTCTCTTGTAGGCACCAAATTGATGGGTTTTGTTTTCTTACCCAATCTTCAACTCTCCGTCTCTTGAGTGGTGCATTTAATCCATTAACATTCAGTGTAATTATTGACAAGTATGTTTTGGTTGCTGTCATTTTGTTATGTGTTTTTTCACGGTGTCCCTGGTTTCTTTGTTCTGTATTATTTTCTGTGCTGAGCTCATTGTGTTTATGAATCCTGTTTTCATTTCCTTTGTTGATGTTGTTTTCATATTTGCTGGGTATTTGTGCTTGTCCTCTTTTTTATTGTAATATGAAGGTTTATCATTTTTCTTTGAGATTACCCTATGATTTATACTTTTCTCCCTGAGTTTAGCACAGTCTATTCTGTCTTGCAACTCTCTTAACTTCCTCACCATTTAGAAGTTCTGTAACTACACAGTCTTTTCCCTCTTTTTGTTTATAGTTGTTCTTGCTTGCCAATTGATGTCTCTGGTTCCCTGTTTACAATCTTGAAATCTCATTTTATTTTGGATATGTTCATAGCTGTGGTTTCTGGGATATGTCATATTGTGTATTAATGGTCGGTTGATATTTGCTATTTTTCATTTTCTGATCAAAGTACTCCCTTTAGCATCTCTTATTAGATTGGTCTGGTTTTAACAAATTCCCTTAGTTTCTGCTTATCTGAAAATCTCCTAATTTCACCATCATATTTGAGGTACAGTTTTTCTGGCTATATAATTCTTGGTTGAAAATTTTTCTCTTTCAGGGTATTATATATACCAACCCATTGTCTTCTTGCTTGCATAGTCTCTGCTGAGAAATCAGAGCTTATTCTTACTGGCTGACTTTTGTATGTAACTTTTTGTTTCTCATGTGCTGCTCTCAGGATTCTGTCTTTTTCCTTGGCTTTGGTGACTTTGATGATGATATGTCTCGGTGATTTTCTTTTGCGGTCTGTACTGTTTGGTGTTGGTTGGACTTCCTGAATTGATATGTTCTCCTCTTTCCTCATATCAGGGAAGTTTTCCTCCAGCAAATCTTGGATGATTTTCTCTGTGGTTTTATTTTTCTCTTCCTGTTCTGGAATTCCAATGACATGTAGATTATTTCTTTTGATGGTATCCCACTTGAACCTTAGACTTTCTTCATTTTCTTTTGATTTTTTTTTTTGTGACTGATCCCTTTCCAAAGTATTCTGGTATTTGTCTTCAATCTCATTAATTCTGTCTTCCATTGCATGAATTCTACCCCTTTGCCCTTGCAATGTATTATCTATTTCTAACAATTTAGTATTAATCTTCTGAATTTCTATCTGTAGATTTAGAATCATTTCTAGTTTTTCATTTATTTTGTCATTTTGTTATTGTATTTTCTTCCAAAATTCTTCTAAGTTTTTTTCTGTGTTTTCTTTGGTCTGTCTCTCAATCCTTTGACGATACCTAAAGATAATTCTTTTGAATTCCTTATGAGAGAGTTCCAATGCTGCTTCTTCCTCAGGGATGTGTTCTGGGTCTGTATCCTGCTCCCTTTTTCTACCACTTTATCCTGCTTCTTTGTGTGGATGGTCTGTTGTTTCCGAGGCATCGTGCTATTGTATTTAGATCTCTGTTAACTGTTTGTGAAGAACAGCCAAGGGTGATTCAGGCTCTTCTTGGTGGCTTTTTATCATTGGTCTGATGGTGGAGAAGGAGGTGTTAGCTGTTGCTCAGCAAGTGAAGTTGCAGGAGGTGTGGGTGTACTTGTATCTTATGGGGACTGCTGTTGTCTCCCACTCATTTAGGCAAAAATTACAATTGAATAACTATTGAAAAAACTAAAAGCACATGGACAAAAAATACACCCTGAAATGACACAAGAAAAGAATCCCCCCCCCAAAAAAAAAAGGGTAGAAAAGAAAAAGAAAACAGGTAAATATGAAATATCTGGGGCTAGGTCACTAAGAGATAAAAGATGGAGAAGGAGAATAATGAATAAAGAAAATAAACTAGCAAACAGAAAAGAGAAAACAAACAAAAAGAAAGAAAGAAAAAAGAAACAAACAAAAAAAACCCAACAATTTAATCACAAGAGAAGGAAAAAAAAAAAAAAAGGTATAAACTAAGACCTTTTCAGTCATGTAGTGCTGGTCCAGAGAGTTCTTGGGGTTACTGGACAGCAGAACCTCTACTTAAGCCCTTGGAATCTGGTAAAGCATTGTCTTTTTAGGTTTTCTCTAGGTGCTGGTTACGTGTTGATTTGTTTTGTCTTGGTTTTATGGTTTAATATTTTGAAAAGGTGAAGCTGGTGTGTTTTATCTTATTATTTATTCAGGTGTGTTGGTTTGCTCTGCTGTTTTCTTTGTGATGGTGGGTCACTGTGTGTAGTGTGGATATGTGTTTCTGTTTTTTGTACAGAGGGTTTAGAGTTCAAAGCATGAGGTTTTATTGTAATTGGCTGAATATGGTTACTTCTACTGAATGAGTGAAGTTATTGGTGGAGAAAGTGGGAGCAGAAGAAGGAAGCTTGGTGTTGCTAGTGTCGGTTTCTAGGGCTTTGACCTGAGTATTATTGATGACGTATTTATTTGCAAGACCATGGCTCAACCTCAGGAAAAATTCCTCTTGTTAGAGGGTCACAAATTTCTGCCAATTTCAGGCACACGTAAAGACTCCGCCTCTGCGGCCCCACAGCGCCAAAGCATGGCTCCAAGGCAAAATTCACGAGACCAGGCTCAGCTGCAGTTACTTTGTTCTACGTGCCCTGTCTGCCCACGGTGGTGACCGTGGTGACACAATCCCGCCCAATCAGTACTGGTCAGCTCTGGAGTTTGTCTGTGATACCGTCCACCTGTGGCGCCAAATATGCACACAATTTTAGCTGTGGTGGAGTTAGGGGAGTATCTGCCAGTGACCTGCAGTCCTGATAACCATGGCAAAGAAAAGTACGATGTCTCCCAGTCTGACCCAAGCCCACTCTGTAATCTGCTGGGAGGGGAGGGAGGTAGCCTTTCTGGAGCACCAGTGAGATCTCCACCTGAGTCTCAGCAATGGTATCTGTGTCTGGCTGCACCCTCACCACCCAAATTACTAACAAAATCAGCCACTGGAGACAAGTGTCTGCCACTGCCTGCTGGAATATTGTATTGGTCGCTGGTAAGCTGCTATAAGTGATCTCGTTCTTGGCTCAGGGATCTCAGGTGGCTACCTTCGCCTGGGAGACAGTGAATGCTCCAGAAAGGTTTCCATTGGTCTCACTCAGGTGCTCATTTGTCTTCCATAAGTAGCTCTTTCCTAAAAAATCTCCCTGTGCCTTTCCTCCAAATCTGCTCTTCTGTGTTTGGTGAACTCTGATTCAGTGAGCTGTTCAGAGCATCAAAGATCTCAATTCAATTGTTGTACCTCGTTCTTAAAGTCTTTAGATGCCAGAGGGAAAAATAAATGTGGTGCTCACTGATGATACTCCATTTTGAACATCTACCCACAAATCATTTATTTCAAAGAATGAAGAAGATTCTAAGTTACTATTATGACAATGTCATCTTAATGACTGTACTTTACTTCATACTTTCTTCTGTGGCAGATATTTCTGAATTTGAACACATTGTGATGTGTGACAATCATCCATGAAGATTCCCTTTCCAGGAGTATTTTCCAAGGAATGCCAAATGACACGGAGAGTGAAAAGATTAAGTAGTAAAGTAAAACAAATGGTTCACTAGCATATCCCATTATGTTGGCTTCTAGCATAGAATGTTATTTCTAGGTAGACCTAATAACATTGATATTCCTGCATTTCTCTTTCTTGTCAAAATAATACATGAAATACTAAGGTATGAACATTTTTGTTAAAAGTTTTGATGATTTTGATTGTATATTATTCAATAGAAGTCAATTAAGGAGTACAAATTTTCTCCACTTTCAAATACTAATTCTTTAAGAAAATTTTTATTTAGGGTAGAGTAAAAAAGTGTAGGATAGGCCATGTGTATAATCTCTAAGTAATGGTGTGCTGATCAATATTTAACAACTAGTTATCCATGGGGGTGGGGACCTTGATTGTAGTATTTGCAGATTTCCATGGACTGAATAATCTCACAAGGTCCTATTTTAAATTTTCAACACAGATGTGTAAAACTGTACAACTGGCTTAGGTGTGAACCAGCTCCAGCACAGCACTATCTCTAAATCTATAGCTCCTGTTCCTTTATTCTAACAACTGTTCATGTCCACAAATAAAATAAAAATAAAAACTATTTAACCATGTTGATTCATTTTACATGAATTACCATGGATTTCAAGTGAATCTTTACATAATTTTACAAAGAAATAATATTAGATAAACAAAAACCAAAAACCAAACTTACTGCCAGAGTCAGATCCAACTCATCCCGTCCTCTCCTTGGGTTTCTGAGGCAGTAACACTATGGAAGTAGATTGCCCAACCTTCCTTCTGAGGAGTGGCTGGGGGGTTTGAACCACCAGCCTCCTGGTTAGCAGTCAAATGCCTTAGACACTATACCACCAGAGGTCCGAATCATATTATATACCCCTACTCTACTCATTCTCCCAGTATACTAGACAATTATTGTAAACCTTCTCCTTTCTCCTCAACTCCAAACAATGTCTCCTCTATTTTCACAGACTATCTGCTGCTATCTAAAACCAATTCCTACACTTGTGGATCAGAGTCCATTCTGTGTTTTACTCAAGGCATTATTCATGTAATTCTTCTAACTTGCCTGTAAAGCACCTGTTTCTAGCTTTCTACTACATTAATATCAGTTAAAATGTTACAATTGCTATAATTTTTTTAAGCTTCTCTCACGCCACTTCCTCCATCAGCTAGATTTTTTTAGTAGAATTACTCTCAAAAGAGTTGTCTGTACTCATCTCTATATCTCTCCCCACTTGGATCCACTTACTCCCAAATCCACTTCCAACTGGCTTTCACCATAATCACCACTCCAAGAGTGCTCCATCAAAATGCTATAGTAGCCCTCCCATTTCATTATTGATAGTTCAATCTGAAAATGACTAGAATTGGCATCTCCGTCTGAGAGTTAGTCCCAGATCCTAAGAAAGTAACACATACATTGGAGGAAAGCCAACACTATCTTATTGGGAGCTCTGGTAGCATACTGGCTAAGGCGCTGGACTGCTAACCAGAAGGCTGGTGGTTCAATCCCAACAGCCACTCCTCAGAAGAAAGATGGGGCAATCTACTTCCATAGTGATACTGCCTCAGAAACCCAAGGAGGGGTCGCTATGAGTCAGGTCTGACTCTACAACACACAACAGCAACAGCAGCAAAATATTAGTAGTCCCAAATTTGAAAAAGCATTGAATAACCTACAATTTTTCCTAAAAGGTCATTAATTCAACAAATCTATTCAAAATTTATTTGTTGAATAGATTTATTGGGGGTCTATTTTCTGCCAAGATTTATTATTGACCAAACATTTCTTTTAAAACATTTTATTGTGACTTTGGTGAAGTTTACAGAACACATTAGTTTCCCATTCAACAAAATTATATATCTTTTGTTTTGTGACTTTAGTTGCAATTCCATGAATGTAACAGCACTCTTCCCATTTCCTCTCTGGTTTCCCCATTTGCACTCATTCTTCTTTCCTGCTCCTTCCTCCTTTCTGACAAATGTTGCCCTTTTGGTCTTATACGGTTGATTTTTCTGAGAAGTATGTTCTTTACAAATTATTATTTTTCACTTTATAGGCTTGTCTATTGTTCGGCTGAAAGCTGATCCCCAGGGGTGGGTTCAGTTCCATATTTTCCATTTCTGTGCACATGTAGCTCATATTCTGGAACTGCAAGTAGTTTAAAATGACATAGGTAGCCACTTGTATAGTTTTACAATATGACAGAAGTGTTCTCACTCACTTCCACTTCTAAACAATCCTATGAAAGGAAACATTATTACCTTCATTTTAAAGAAAAGGGATATAAAGAGAGTAGAGTAACATGCCCAAAATCACATAGCCAATAAATAGTAGAGAAAGCACTTGAACCAAAGCTGTTCGGCTTCAGAGTTTATGATCTTGATCACTAGAGTAGAGAGGCTTCAAAAACAAAACTGGAAATGTTACCAATTAAATAACTAAACCAATTTCTGTCCAAATTAAATTGATTTGATACAATGACCCTTTGTCTCAGATTGCAGAAATTTTTACTATGATTCTAACTGTTTTAGGAATTTTTGCTAATAGATTAATCATTCAGTAAGTGTTCATGAATTCCTCATAGTGACCCTTCCTTGGGTTTCTGATGCAGTATCACTTTGGAAATGGATTGCCTAATCTTCCTTCTGAGGAGTGACTGGTGGTTTTGAACCATCAGCCTTCTTGTTAGCATAACTTAGGCGTTATGCTACCATGAAGTCCCTAAAACTCAAAAAGCTCACTGCCATCATGTTAGATCCAACTCATAATGGCCCCTCCTTGGGTTTCCGAGGCGGTATCACTATGGAAGTGGATTGCCCAATCTTCCTTCCAAGGATGGTGGGTTTGAACCACTAGACTTCTGGTTAGCAGTCAAATGGCACTACACTACCAGAGCTCCCATGAGGCCCCAGGTGAGTTAAATAGTTTGCAATGTACTGCTAACCTAAAGTTTGGTGGTTCAAACACACCTAGTGGTACTGCATAAGAAAAGACATGGCAGTCTGCTTTAGTTAAGATTACAGCCAAGCAAACTCTATGGAGCCATTCTACTCTATAAAACATGGGGCTGCCATGAGTCAGAATCAACTTAAAGGCAACTAAGAGCAAGTGTCTTTCAGTATAGAATTAAAGTAATTACAGGCATCAGATGATACTATAAAGAAGACATTCATCAGCTTGTCATTTCTGAAAAGCCAGAGAAAATTAATGAATCAGATATGTCTATACAGTGATTTAAATAATACCATAAAGGGATACTATAAGGGTCAGTTGAGAATAAACAACCACATTTGATCAATCCACAGGAAATAAATTATTTCTATTGTTGTTTTTACAACACGTGTCATGTGTTAATATATGACTCAGTTCAATTTCTTGTCTAATTTAATGATTACAAAGGTAATAATATGAGAGCTATGTGAAAATTTGGAGTTCATTGACTTCAGTTTCCTCAATTTATAAATCAATAAAAAGAAATGCAAATAAATTCATTGACTTTTCCAAAATGAAAGAAGCAAATCTTGTCAGAGCTATAATAAAATGTTACTGACAACTAGTTCAAAATAGTTCAAGCATTTTTCTCATTATTACCTCAAGGAATTAAAAGTTTCTTTGGGGAAATATGCAAAATGTTCCCATTTAACTGTGCATAAACAGCCACTATGGTACCCAACATGGTGTATTATACCTATCTGGTAGAGAGTAAGTACTCAATATATATTTTCTGAAGATATGGTAACTTTGCAGGAAATTGTTGCCCAAAATTATGTGCTGAAAATTTTAATGTTATTGTAAGTTAGAAACCAGAATAATTGGTCAAAATGTTGCAAAAAGGTTTCACAGAAGTAAGACACTGGTTATGTAATGAAAGAACATTCTTTTTTTCCTTTTGAATTGTGATTTGGGTAAAAGGTTACAGAGCAAATTCATTTTCCATAAACAGTTCACATACACTTTGTCTCATGACATTGACTACAATTTACCACAATGCAACAGCTCCCCTCACACTTCCTCCCAAGAGTTACCTCTTCCCTGTGTCCATCCCTCCATGCATTCCTGCCACATGAGCTGTCTCCCTGAGCACAACAGCCAGCCCTTCTTTCTCCCATGATTGTTGTCTTCAAGGAGTGTATCTACCTCAGGTAAATGATCAACTCATATGCTGTCTTTTGTTTGGCTGGAAGCCACAGGCTTGGGTTCAATTCTAGACCTGAAGGGCAGCTAGGGACCATAGTCTCAGTGGTTCCACCAGGCTCTGTAGGACCAGCAAACCAGGTCCCCCCCCCTTTATTTCTCTCCAAATAATTTTGAGTTTTGTTCCACATTGTCCTTCCTCTTTACCAAGGATCTCCTACTAGATCCTCTTCCAAGTGGATAACAGTGGTAGCTGGGCACCATCTAGTTTTTCTGGTTTCATAGTTGTATAGGCGACAGTTAGGATGGTGTACCAGTCACTAGGACTAATTGTTTCCATGAATTTTTGGTTTTCTCCATTCTTCTTTGCTCTGGACGAGGAGAGATCCATCATTGCTTCTAGATGGCAGTTTGCTAGCTTTTAAGATCCCAGTCGCTACTACCCAAAGTAGGAGGTGGAACAATGTTTTGTATAGTATGTTATACCAATTGAGCTTGATGTCCCCTGTGATTATGGTCCCAAGCTCACAGGTTCCACTACTCGGTTCCTCTGGGTAGCTGGTTGTGACCAATAAATGACTACAAATTTGTCCCTTGTCTGCTCTATTATACACCTGGGAATTCTTACAGAACATAGAAATACACTTGTAGGACCATTGTCTGCCACCCTTATATATGGACTTGGATATACTCCCCACTGCATAGACATACCTAATAGTTCAGCCTGTCCACCCATCTATCTACCCATATGCCCATGTTTGCCTTCATTGACAATGCAGTACCATATTTGCAAAAGGGTTCATCTTTGTTGTCAGTACCTCCCATGTACCTTTCTATGTCTTCCTCTTCCTCAATGGCACCATGTTGATCACTCACATTTGGTACATTGCCCTTCTGTTCACCCAAATCAATACTTATCTCTACCTACCTAAGTGTTCCCTCCCTTCCCCTCCCACCCCTGGTAAACAACATATATAAACCTTTCCTTGACTTTTACAATAATGGACTAATACAATATTTGTCCTTCTGTGATTGGATATCCATTCCTCAGTTGATGGACACCTAGGTTGTTTCCATCTTTTTGCTATTGTCAATACTGCTGCAATGAACATGGGGGTACATATGTCTGTTCTTGTCATGGCTCTCACTTCTTTAGGATATATACCTAGTAATGGGGAGCTCTGGTAGCATAGTGCCTAAGGCACTTGACTGCTAACCAGAAGGCTGGCGGTTCAAACCCACCAGCCACTCCTCGGAAGGAAGGTTGGGCAATCCTACTTCCGTAGTGATACTGCCTTGGAAACCCAAGGAGGGGTCGCTATGAGTTGGGTCCGACTCGACAGCACATAATAACAACAACAACAACCTAGTAATGGAATGGCTGGGTGAAATGGTATTTCTAATTCCAACTTTTTAAGGAATCACCATACTTGAAAGAACATTCTTCAATACAGAAATAATTTCCAAATTTGCAGTGTTTAGATAATGCAAAAGTTTTCTTATCAAAAGATTAGTTGGAAAATCCAGTGCAATAGAATAAAATATAGAGAAAAATCCCAAAATGTATATAATATTATATAATATAATAAAACGGTAGCATAGTGCCTAAGGCACTTGACTGCTAACCAGAAGGCTGGCGGTTCAAACCGACCAGTCACTCCTCGGAAGGAAGGTTGGGCAATCCTACTTCTGTAGTGATACTGCCTTGGAAACCCAAGGAGGGGTTGCTATGAGTTGGGGCTGACTCGATGGCAAATAACAACAACAACAACAACAATAATAAAATGGGCATTTACTATAAGTGGCATAAAATTTGAAAGTGTTTCTTGATTCACTCTTTACTAGGAGAAATGGGAGATTATTATTTCAGCCATTAACAAAACAAAAGAACAAACAAATAAAAAAATGTGTTGAAGACTTCTTTTAAGAATAATATGAACTTCTCAAAATCTGGAAGAGAATAGAAACAAATATTTACAATATACCTAAATATTGAGAGTAGAGAAGGCTTTTCTAAGTATGCAAATAAAGACAGAATCCATAGATAAAAATGCTTATAGCTTTTATTGTGTAAATTACAAATAAAGTCATAAGCTAAACGATGATATAAAAGCATCATATTATACACACACACACACACACACATACACATTGTTGTTGTTGTTAGTTGCTGTCGAGTCAGACCCGACTCACAGCGACCCATTCTTGTGTTTCTGAGGCAGTATCACTATGGAAGTAGATTGCCCCATCTTCCTTTCAAGGAGTGGCTGGTGGGTTTGAACCTCCAGCCTGCTAGTTAGCAGTCAAGTGCCTTAGGCATTATGCCACCAGAGCTCCATATACACACATATATATGTATATGTGTGTGTGTGTGTGTGTGTGTGTGTTATGTGTATGGAAAAAATACCCTTCTTGTAAAAAGAGATCTTCAAGTATGAAAAACATGATAATAGGCAACATAAAATAATAAATATAAAATAATAAAATGCCATCTTACATATTGTATTTTTACATACATTATTTCAATTGGTGCCTCGTAGCAAACCATATAATACAGCAAAAAAAAAAAAAAAAATCAAACCCAAACCTGCTACCATTGAGTCCAATCTGACTCACAGTAAGCCTATAGCACAGAGTACAACTAACTGCCCCACAAGGTTGCCAAGGCTGTAAATATTTACAGAAGCAAACCGCCTCATCTTCTCCCATGGACCAGCTGGTAGGTTTAAAACACTGACCTTTTCATAATAGCCCAATGCTTTAACCATAGTGCCACCAGAGTTCCTCATTATCCATTGTTTTTTTTTTTTTTTTTGCTGTTCTTGTTAGGTGCCGTCAATTGGCTCTGACTCATAGTGATCCCAAGCACACCAGAAAGGAACACTGCCTGGTCCTGCACTATCTTCACAGTTCTTGCTATATTTGAGCCCATCGTTACAGCCACTGTGTCAATCCATCTTGTTGAGGGTTTTCCCATTATTCATTAACCTTCCACTTTACCAAGTTTGATATCCTTCTCCAAGGAATAGTCCTTTCTCATATGACCAAAGTAGATGAGACAAAGTCTGGCCATTCTCCCTTTTTTCAAGAAGCAGTACTTCTTCCATGACAGATTTGTTAGTTGTTCTGTCAATCCATGGTACTTTCAGTATTCTTCCCCAACCCCACAATGCAAAAGCATTAACTCTTTTTCAGTCTTTCCATTCATTGTCCAGCATTCACATACATATGAGACTACTGAAAATACCATGACTTGGGTTAGTCTTACCTTAGTTTTCAAAGTGGTATCTTTGCTCTTAAACACTTTAAACAAGTCTTTTGCCAAAATTTACCCAATGCATATTGTCATCTAATTTCTTGATTGCTACTTCCATGGATGGTGATTGTGAATTCAAATAAAATGATGTCCCTGACAACTTCAATCTTTTCTCCATTTATGATGTTGATTATAAGTCTGTTGTGAGGATTTTCATTTTTATATTGTGGTGTAATCTATATTTAACAGTGTACTGTTTGATCTTCATCAGTAAGTGCTTCAAATCATCTTCACTTTAAACAAGCAAGGTTGTTTCATCTGCATATTGCAAGATTTTAGCATCATGGCCCAACCAACTTGACACACAACCTTAACTATGACAGTTATCAGGGAGGGCAAAGGTTGGGAGGAAGAAGTACTTCCTACATAGTAGACAAGAGTTAATTTTGGTAAAGGGAAAGGCAATACATAATATGTGGAAAGTCAGCATAATGTGGCCAAGATAAAGAAGACGCTGAGAGCTACTTAAGAATAAAGGACATCTACAATGATGTCACAGTGAACCAGCCTCAGGAGCAGTGGAAAGTGGGAGTTTGTGTGTGTGGAGGCAGGCCTCAGTGAGCCAGCCCCAGGAGCAGCAGAGGCTGGAGTTTGCATTCAGGGAGGCAGGATGTGGTGAGCCAAACTGGGAGCAGTAGAAGGCAGGTGTCTGCACCCCAGAGACAGACCAGGTAAGCAACCAGGGCAGGGGAGACCAGTGACTGAGCAGAGCATTTGGAACAACTAAAGGAGACAAACTTGTCTGTCAGTTCATCATACTATGGTGGCTTGAGTGTTGATGTGAGGCTGGAGGCTATGCCACTGGTGTTTCAAATGTCAGCAGGGTTACCCATGGTGGACAGGTTTCAACAGAGCTTCCAGAGTAAGACAGACTCGGAAGAAGGAAGAGGCCATTCACTTCTCAAAGAATTGGGTAGTGAAAAATTATGAATAGCAGGGAAACACTCTCTGATATATTACCAGAAAACTTTATGAATAGCCCTGAAACACTGTGCAATATAGTGCCAGAAGATGACCCCTCAGGTTGGAAGGCACTCAAAATGTGACTGGAGAAGAGTTGCCTCTTTGTAGAGCCAACCTTAATGATGTGGATAGAGTAAAGCTTTTGGGACCCTCATTTTTTGATGTGGCATGTCTCAAGATGAGAAGAAACAACTGCAAACATCCATTAATAATTGGAACATGGAATGTAAAAAGTAAAAATCTAGGAAAATTAGAAGTTGTCAAAAATGAAATGGAACACATAAAGATCGACATCCTAGGTATTAGTGAGCTGGAATGGACTAGTTTTGGCCATTCTGAATCAGTCAATCATATGATCTACTAGGCCAAGAATGACAAATTAAAGAAGAATGGTGTGGCATTCATCATCACAAAGAATGTATCAAGATCTATCCTGAAGTACAAGGCTGTCAGTGATAGGATAATATCCATATGCCTACCAGGAAGACCAGCTAATACTACTATTATCAAAATTTATACACCAACTACCAAAGCCAAAGACAAGGATATTGAAGATTTTTACCAACTTCTGCAGTCTGAAATTGACTGAACATGCAATCAAGATGTGTTAATTATCACAGGAGATTGAAATGCAGAAGTTGGGAACAAAGAAGAATCACCAGCTGACTATGGAAAAGACCATCAACTGCTCATATGCAAGTTCAAATTGAAGCTGAAGACAATTAAAAGAAATCCATGAGAGACAAAATAAGACTTTGCTCATATCCCTGCTGAATGTAGAGACCATCAAAAGAATAGACTTTATGCATTGAACACCATGACAGAAAAACAGAGAAATTGTGGGAAGACATCAAGAATATCATCCATAAAGAAAGCAGGAGGTCATTAAAAAGACAGGAAAGGAAGAAAAGACTAAAATGGATGGCAGAAGAGATTCTGAAACTTGTCCTTGAATGAAGAGTAGCTAATGCAAATGGAAGAATCGACAAGATAAAAGAGCTGAACAGAAGATTTCAAAGAGCAGCTTGAGAAGACAGTCAATTAATAATAAAGTGTGCAAAAACCTGGAGTTATAAAACCAAAAGGGAATAACACACTTGGCATTTCTCAAGCTGAAAGAACTTAAGAAAAAAATTAAGCCTCAAATTGCAATATTGAAAGATTTTATGGGCAATATGTTGAATGATATAGGAAATCCAAAAAAAGATGGATGGAATACATAGAGTCACTACACCAAAATGAATTGGTCAATGATCATCCATTTCAGGAGGTGGCATATGATCAAGAACCTATGATACTGAAGGAAGAAGTTGAAGCTGCACTGAAGGAATTGGTGAAAAACAAGGCTACATGAATTGATGGAATACCCATTGAAATGTTTTAACAAAAGGATGTGACCACTGGAGATACTCATTCAGCTATGCCAAGTGATTTGGAAGACAGCTACCTGGCCAATTGACTGGAAGGGATCCACATTTGTGCCCATTCCAAAGAAAGGTGATCCCACAGAGTGTGGAAATTATCGAACAATATAATTGATATCACAAGCAAATAAAATCTTACTGAAGAGAATTAAAAAATGGTTGCAGCAGTATATTGACAGAGAACTTCCATAAAGACAAGCTGGATTCAGAAGGGGACATGGAGTGAGGGATATCATAACTGATGTCAGATGGATCTTGGCTCTAAGTTAATAAAATCTGTGTTTTATTAACTATGCAAAAGCATTCGATTGTGTCAATCATAACAAATTGTGGATAACATTGAGAAGAATGGGAATTCCAGAACACTTGATTGTACACATGAGTAACCTTTACATAGATCAAGAGGCTGTCATTTGAACAGAACAAGAGGATACTGCATGGTTTAAAATCAGGAAGGGAGTGTGTCAGGGTTGTATCCTTTCACCATACTTATTCAATCTGTGTGCTGAGCAAATAATCCGAAAAGCTGGACTATATGAAGAAGAACATGGCATCAGGATTGGAGGAAGCCTCATTAACAACCTGAGATATGCAAATGAGACAACTTTGCTTGCTGAAAGTGAGGATGACTTGAAGCACTTACTGATGAAGATTAAAGACTACAGTTGGCAGTATGGATTACAACTCAATCTAAAGAAAACAAAAGTCCTAACAACTGGACCAATAATTAGCATCACCATAGATGGAGAAAAGACTGAAGTTGTCAAAGACTTCATATTACTTGGTTCTACAATCCATGCCAATGGAAACAGCAGTCAAGACATCAGACGACGTATTGCATTGGGAAAATTTGTTGTAAAAGACCTCTTTCAAGTGCTGAACAGCAAAGATATCTCCTTGAAGATTAAGATGCACCTAACCCAAGCCATGGTATTTTCAATTTCCTTATATGCATGTGAGAGCTGGGCAATGAATAAAGAAGACAGAAGAAGAGTTGATACTTTTGAGTTGTAGTGTTGGCAAAGAATGCTGGAAGTACCATGGACTGCTAAGAAACAAATAAATCTATCCTGGAAGAAGTGCAGCCAGAATGCTCCTTGGAAGTGTGAATGGCCAGACTTCATCTCACCTTCTTTTGGTCATGTTGCCAGAGGGACCATTCTCTGGAGAAGAATATCATGCTTGGTAAAGTAGAGGGCAATGAAAGAGGGGAAGGACCTTGACAAGATGGACTGACACAGTGGCTGCAGAGATGGGCTCAGGTGTAGTAGGCATCGTAAGGCTAGCACAGGACCAAGCAGTGCTTCATTCTGTTGTATATAAGGTTGCTATAAGTTGAGACGACTCGATGGTACATAACAAGAACCACAACAATAATGCTATAACATGTACAATCCTGCAACAGTAGTAATAACCAAAAAAAAAAAAAATGACATATGATTCTGACTCAGAGTAACACCCATTGTGTTTTTCAATGCTGCAAATCTTCCTCCTGAGAAGGTGAGAAGGAGCTTGTAAGTTCAAACCATTGACCTTCTGGTTAGCAGCCACATGACTACTCATTATGTCACCAGCATCCTTGCAACTGTAGTGATAACTAACAATAATTTGTAATAAGATATATAGATAAATGTTTTTAGGTGCCATCAAGTCAGCTCCAAAGCACAGCAAATCTATGTGCAAAAGAACAAAACACTACCTGGTTCTGGCCATCCTCACAATCCCTCATATGTTTGAACATATCATGGGAGCCACTGTGTCAATCCATCCCTTTGAAGGTCTTCCCCTTTTCTGCTGTCCCTTCACTTTACCAGTCATGATCTCTTTCTCTAGGGCATCGTCCCTTCTGATGACATGACCAACTTTGGTGAGATGAAGTCTGGCCATTCTTTCTTCTAAGGAACATTCAGGCTATACTTTTTCCAGGACAGATTTGTTTGTTCTTCTGTTTTTCCATAGTATTCTTCTCCAACACCACAATTCAAAGGCATCAACTCATCTGTCATCTTTGTTTATTGTCCAGCTTTCACACATGTAGGCGATTGAAAATACCATGGCTTGGGTTAGGCTCACCTTACTATTCAAAGTGACATCTTTGCTCTTTAACACTTTAGGGAGGTCTTTTGCAGCACATTTGCCCAGTGCAATACATCATCTGATTTCTTGATTGCTGCTTTCATATGAAATCCCTGAGAATTTCAATCTTTTCTCCATTTATCATGATATTGTTTATTGGTCCAGTTGCAAGGATTTTAACTTTCTTCTGTTGAGGTAGTCCATACTGGAGACTTTTATCTTCATCATTAAGTGCTTGAAGTTATCTTCACTTTCAGCAAGGAAGGTTGTGTCATCTGCATGTTACAGGTTTCTTCCACCAATCCTGATGCCACATTCTTCTTCATACAGTCTTTAATTATTTGCTTAGCATACAGATTGAATAAGTATGATGAGAGAATACAATGCTGATGCACACACTTCCTGATTTTTAATCATACTATACCCTTGTTCTCCTCGGAAAGAAGGTTGGGCAATCCTACTTCCGTAGTGATACTGCCTCAGAAACCCAAGGAGGGGTCGCTATGAGTCGGGTTTGACTCGATGGCACATAACAACAACAACAAATACCCTTGTTCTGTTTGAACAACAGCATCCTGGTCTATGTATAGGTTTTTCACGAGCACAATTAAATATTCTGGAATCCCCATTCTTCAAAATCTTATCCATAATTTGTTATGAACCACACAGTCAAATGACTTGGCATAGTCAATAAAACACAGGTAGACATCTTTCTAGTATCCTTTTCTTTCAGCAAAGATCCATCTGATAGCAATGATAACTCTCATTCCATGTCCTTTTCTGAATCCAGCTTGCATTTCTGGAAAGTCCCTGTTAATATACTGCTGCAACCATTTTTTAATTATCTTCAGTATGATTTTAGTAATATAAAATTTAAATATATTTACATAGCTAAATATATATGTTAAATAGATAAATGAGGCTGTAAGACAGCATACCCACATAACACAAGACTGGAAGAATTAGATGATGCCAGTTTACCACTACTGACTACTCTGAACAAAGTCAAAATAGAAGGTCCTGGTTAGAATGAGAGAAAATTCTAGAATAAATTTCAAAGTAAAACAACAGTATAAAGAAAGGAAAAAACAAAACAACAATTAAAAAAAAAATTCAACAAGACTTATGGGTCTGAAAGAAAGTAGAAAAAAATCTCATGATTATTTCTCCAAGACTACCTTCTAACTGCCAACTGAAGACACTCCTGGAGGCCACCTTTCAGCCAAATAATAGCATGGGATATATAAAATAAGTATACCTATGGAGAATGTGCTCCTTAGAACAATCGACTATATGAGACCAAGAGGACAATATCTGCCCAAAACCAAAGAAGAGAGGACAAGGAAGAACAGGGAAATTGGACAAATGAAAATTGGGAACCCAGGGAAGAAATAGGGAGTGTGATAACACATTGTGGATATTGCAACCAATGTCATGGAAAAATTTGTGTATAAACTATTGATTGAAAACTAATTTGCTATGTAAACTTTCACCTAAAGAACAATAAAATGATTTTTTTAAAAACAATAGGAGAAAAGAAATTAATGAAGACAAAAAGAAAACTCAATATAATATGAAAGAGTTGAAATATAAGGGCAATTGATAAAGCTAATTTGATAAAATTATCATCTTTCATAAACCCTCACAAGACTAAAGAAACAAAACATAATCTACCAATAACCAGAATTAAAATAAAAAGAGATATACTTATAAATTATACAGCTATTACAAGAGTAATAAGGAAATATTGTGAACAACTTCATACCAACCATTTTGACAATTTAAATGAAATGGACAAATTCTTTAAAAACACACACTTTCAAATCTGAATCAAAACAAAACATGAATAGCCCTATATATTTTTTTCCTCAAGAAACTAACATTTAGTAAACATCTTCCCTTAAATATGGGAATATTCTCTCACAAATACAGGTACAAACATGCTGAAAAAAATTAGCAAATAAAATCCAACGACATATAAAAATTATAATACATTGACCTAAGAAGGTTTACCCCAAAACTCCACCACTCACCTGTCAATTTGTTGTACTGGGGTGGCTAACATGTTGCTGTGAGTCTGGAGTCTGCAGGCTAACTGCAGGGTCAACCATGGTGTGTGGGTTTCAGTGGAGCTTACAGACAAAGACAGACTCGGAAGAAGTAAGGAGCCATTCACTTCTCCAAGAAATGGCCAGGGAAAACCTTATGAAGAGAAATGAAACATTGTCTGGTATGTTACTGAAAAGCTGTATGAATAGCTCTGAAACATTGTCTGATATTATGCCTGAAGATGAACCCCTCAGGTCAGAAAGCACTCAAAATACAACTGAAGAAGAGCTGCCTCCTCAAAATAGAGTCACATTTAATCACATGGATAGAGTAAAGCTTTGGGGACTTCCATTTGTTGATGGGGCATGATTCAAAATGGGAAGAAACAGCCACAAACATCCATTAATAATTGGAACATGAGATGTATTAAGTATGAATCTAGGAAAACTGGAAGTTGTCAAAAAATGAAATGGAACACATAAAAATTGATATACTAGGACTTAGTGAGCTGACATGAACTGGTATTGGTCATTTTAAATTAAACAATCATATGATCTACTATGCCAGGAATGACAAATTGAAGAGGAATGGCATAGCATTCATCCTCACAAAGAATGTTCCAAGATCCATCGTGAAGTTCAATGCTGTCTGTGATAGGATAATATCCATACACTTACAAGGAAGAATAGTTGATAAGACTATTATTCAAATTTGTACACCAATCATTAAAGCCAAAGATGAAGAAACTGAAGATTATTACCAAATTCTGCAGTCTGAAACTGATCAAACAAGAAGTTAAGATGATTATTTGTGACTGAAATGTGAAAGTTGGAAACTAAGAAGAATCATTGGTAGAAATTATGGCCTTGGTAATAGAAATGACATGGAGATTGCATGAGAGAATTTTGCAAGACCAGCAATAACTTATTCATTGCAAATACCTTTTTTCAATAACATAAATGGTACCTATACACCTTGCCAGATGGAATACACAGGAATCAGATCTACTAAATACGTGGAAAGAAGTGATGGAAAAGCTTAGTATCTTCAACCAAAACAAGGCCAGCAGCTGGCTGTGAAACAGACCATCAATTATTCATATGCAAGTTCAAATTGAAGCTGAAGACAATTAAAACAAGTCCATGAAAGCCAAAATGTTACCTTGTTTATATCCCTTCTGAGTTGAGAAACCATCTGAAAAATGGAATTAATACACTGAACACCAGTGACCAAAAACTAGATGACTTGTGGAATGACATCAAGAACATCATCCATGAAGAAAGCAAGAAGTCATTAAAAAGACAGGAAAGTAAGAAAAGACTGCAATGGATGTCAGAAGAGAATCTGAAACTTGCTCTTGAATGGAGAATAGCTAAAGAAAATGAAAGAAATGAAAAGATAAAAGAGCTGAACAGATTCAAAGAGCAGCTTGAGAAGACAAGTCAATTATTAAAATGAAATGTGCAAAGACCTGGAGTTAGAAAACCAAAATGGAATAATATGCTCAGCATTTTCTCAAGCTAAAAGAACTGAAGAAAAAATTCAAGCTTCAAGTTGTAATATTTAAAGATTCTATGAGCAAAATATTGAATGATGGAGGAAGCATCAAAAGACAATGGAAGAAATACACAGAGTCACTGTATCAAAAAGAATCAGTCAATGTCCACCTATCAGGAACTGGCATATGATCAAGAACCAGTGGTTCTGAAGGGAGAAGTTGAAGCTGCATTGAAGGACTTGACAGAAAATAAGGCTCCAAGAATTGACAGAATACTGTTGAGATGTTTCAACAAATGGATGCCTCACTGGAGGCACTTACTCGTCTATGATAAGAAATTTGGAAGACAGCTATATGCCCAACTGACTGAAAGATATCCATATTTGTACCCATTCCAAAGAAAGGTGACCCACAGAATATGGAAATTATCATTAACACCATACACAAGCAAAACATTGCTGAAGATAATTCAAAAACATTTGCTGTGGTATACTGAGAGGGAACTTCCAGAAATGCTAGCTGGATTCAGAAGAGGATGTGGAACAAAGAATATCATTGCTGATGTCAGAAGGATCTTGGCTGAAAGCAAAGAATACCAGAAATATGTTTACCTGCATTATATTGATTATGCAAAGACATTTGACTGTGTGGATGATAACAAATTATTGCTAAAATTGTGAAGAATGGGAATTCCAGAACACTTAATTACACTCAAAAGAAACCTGCACATAGAAAAGGAAGCTGCTGTTCAAACAGAACGAGAAGATATTGCGTAGTTTAAAATCAGGAAGGGTGTGTATTAGGGTTGTATCATTTCACCATACTTATTCAGTGTGTATGCTGAGCAAATAGTCTAAGAAGAGGGATTGTTTGAAGAAGAACGTGGCATCAGGATTGGAGGAAGATTACTTCACAACCTGTGATATGCAGATGATACAACCTTGCTTGCTGAAAGTGAAGATGACTTGAAGCACTTACTGATGAAGATTAAAGACTCCAGTCTTTGGTACGGATTATACCTTAACATAAAGAAAATGAAAATCCTCACAACTGGACCAATAAGCAGCATCATGATAAATCGATAAAAGATTGAAGGTGTCAAAGATTTCATTCAACTCGGATCCACTATAAACATCTGTGGAAACAGTAGTTAAGAAATTAGAAGTATTGCACTGAGCAAATCTGTTGCAAAGATCTCTTTAAAGTGTTGAAGAGCAAAGATGTCACTTTGAAGACTAAGGTATTCCTCACTTAAGCCATGGTATTTTCAATAGCCCCATATATGTGTGAATGATGCACAATGAATAAGGCAACCAAAGAAGAGTTGTTGCTTTTGAATTGTGGTGTTGGCGAAGAATACTAAAAACACCATAGACTGACTGCAAGATGAACGACTAAATCTGTCCCGAAAGAAGTGCAGCTGGAACACTCCTTGGAAGTGAGAATGGCCAGATTTCATCTCCCCTCCTTTTCATGTTGTTGGAATGGACCGTTCCCTGGAGAAGGATATCATGCTTGGTAAAGTCGAAGGTCAGCAAAAAGAGAAAGATCCTCAGTGAGATGGATTGACATCTGTGAAAAAACACAGTTTTGTGAAAAGTGCTTGCTGCATTGAACATTGATATACACATTACTTTTTGTTCATTTCATTAGGAAAGAAAAATTCTATTGCACAATTTCTATCTACTTTTGAAAACTAAAACTAAAAAATCAAAATATGAAAGTTACTGCAAATGTAACTATTAAGAACAAAGCACTTACGGGTCCAGTGCAGTGACCATAGCAAAATAGGACTCGAAATGGTTCAAATCAGTTCAGTTAAGGCCAATGAAGTGAAATTGGAACAGACCAGAATTTGTAAATTATGGGTGTGCCAGGACAGTAACTGGAATACAAAAAATTATGGCTTGAAGCCTGCAATGGCAGACTTGGACGAGTCATAGTGAGCTCTTACAGGAGCCCAATGCAAGAGATTGAATTATGGCCAGGACTGTGGAAAGCAATACACATTCAAAGCAGTGTGTTTGGGCACAATCTTTGACCTAGGCACCACTGTTTCTGTCTCTGCCTGTGAAGAGGCTTTGTTGCTATGCAATGTGTATGCTGCCCTTGTTTTCTAAGAGAGAGATTAAGTGTTAGCAGGGCATTGGCCTGTAATTTTTCCCATTCTGGATATTGTTCTGGTACACTCAGATTCTACAAATTTGGGTCCACTCTGGTTTCATTTCATCAGCCATGAGTGAACTGAGAAGAACAAGTTTGAAGACGTGTTTCAAAATATAAAAAGAAAATTGTAAATTTAATTACAACAAATCATCAGTTTACAAATTTAAGGCAAAATTTTTCCCAGAGTTTAGCTCTTCTGCCTAAAAATTTCAACTCTTCACTCTCTTTTCCATCTATTAGCTGAGTTATCAAGATATAGCCTGTAATTTTCCTATACAAGGGTTCATTATCAAAGAAAGGAGTATAGAAATCTTTGCTGAAAATGGTGCATGGGTATAGAGTAAGTCAATATTGTCATATAAAAGACGAGCTCTGGCAGCATAGTGCCTAAGGCATTTGACTACTAACCAGAAGGCTGGTGGTTCAAAACCACCAGCCACTCTCGAAAGAAAGGTTGGGCAATCTATTTCCATAGTGATACCACCTCAGAAAATCAAGGAGGGGTTGCTGTAAGTCAAGTTTGACTCGACGGAAGTGAGTTTAGTTTTATTATTATTATTTTGGTTAGGTCATATAAAAGAAAATAGACAATATTATTGTTCTGGTTACCCAGTGCTGCTCTAACAGAAATATACCACAAATGGGATGGCCTTATCAAACAGGAGTTTATTCTCCTACAGTTCAGGAGACTAGAAGTCCAAGTTCCAAGTGCCAGGCTCTAGGGGCTGGGTGAAAGCTCCTCAACGTTGGGCTTCAGCTCTGCCTCTTGGTCCTGGCCCACTGAAGCTAGAGGCATTTGTTTACTTAGGCAGCTATTGGCTGCTAAGGCTAACAAGCCCAAGGTCCACATATAAAATGGCACAGTCCCAATATTACCAAACCGTAAGGCAGTCCATTAATTCAAGTCTATTGTAAGTCCCATGGTTGGCAGAGCATGGCAGGCTGTTGAACAATGACACAGCTACAGGCAGGGTCCAAGTGTCCATAAGCTGGAGACCATTCCCCAAGACTTCTCCTCATATACAGGAAGCAGACCACATTCCCTAAGGCAGCTACTCAGCTGCTCCCAGTAGATTCCACCAGGGAGTTGATTATCAATCTCATTATGGGGAATACAACATCCAGCTGCCCAGCCACTTAACTAGGCCCAGCCAAGTTGACACACAGACTTAACCAAAACACTTATCTTCCTTTTATTTCTTTCCTTTTCTTTCTCCTCCTCCTACTCTTCTTTCTTCTCTCCTACATATTATATAGGGTAGTTTTCTCACCATAGAAGAGTCACATCATTCCATAATTCTTTGTTTGTCCAACTTTCAATATGCTACCTCCATAAAACAGTGCCTTCAGGAATAACTGATGTAATTGCAATAAATGACCATTCTGGAAATCATCTACTCTATTCTGTATATTTTCAAGTTTACTATATTGATTCTTCCTTCTATAAGACAAAAAAAATTTTGCCAGTGGAAATAATGCCAAGAGTCCTTGTTATAAAGAAAGAAAAAAAAGTAGTTTTGAAAAACAATAAACAAATTAAATTTTAGCATTCTTTTACAGTCTTGTTTTTCTTCCTAATTGGCCAAATGATGTTGTTGTTAGGGGCCATCGAGTCATATCTGACTCATAGCAACACTCTGTATGGCAGAACGAAACATTGCCCTGTCTCATGTCAACTCCACGATCCCTACTATTCCTGAGCCCATTGTTGCAGCCACTGTGTCAGTCCATCGTGTTGAGGGCCTTCCCCTCTTTTGTTGACCCTCCACTTTACCAAGCATGATATCCTTCACCAGGGAATGGTCTCTTCTTACAACATGACGAAAGACAAAGTGAGACAAAGTCTGGCCATTCTCACTTCCAAGGATCATTCTGGCTGCACTTCTTCCAGGACAGATTTGTTTGTTCTTTTAGCAGTCCATGGTACTTTCAACATTTTTTGCCAACACCACAACTCAAAAGTCTTGACACTTCTTCAGTCTTCCTTACTCATTGTCCAGCTCTCACTTGCATATAAGATGGTTGAGAATACCATGGCTTGTCTTAGAAGCACTTCAGTCCTTAAGGAGACATCTTTGCTCTTCAGCACTTGAAAGAGGTCTTTTGCAGCCAATTTGCTCAGTGCTACATGTTGTCTGATAGCTTGACTGCTGCTTCCACTGGTACTGATTGTAGAACCAAGTAATATGAAGTCTTTGACAACTTCAGTCATTCCTCCATTTTTCATGATGCTGCTAATTGATCCAGTTGTGAGGATTTTTGTTTTATTTGTATTGAGGTGTAATCCATACTGCAGACTGTAGTCTTCAATCTTCATCAGTAAGTACTTCAAGTCATCCTCATTTACAGCAAGCAAAGTTGTGTCATTTGCATATCACAGGTTGTTAATGATTCTTCCTCCAATCTTGATGCCAAGTTCTTCTTCATATAGTCCAGCTTCTTAGATTATTTGCTTGGCATACAGATTGAATAAGTATGGTATAAGGATACAACCCTGATGTACTCCCTTCTGATTTTAACCTATGCAGTATCCACTTGTTCTGTTTGAAGGACAACCTCCTGGTCTATGTACTGGTTCCTCATGAGTACAATGAAGTGTTCTGGAATTCCCATTCTTCTCAATGGTATCCATAATTTGTTATGATCTACACAACTGAATGCCTTTGCATAGTCAATAAAACACAAGTAAACATCTTTCTGGTATACTTTGCTTTCAGTCAAGATCCATCTGACATCAGCAATGATATCTCTTGTTCCACATCCTCTTCTGAATCCAGCTTGCATTTCTCAAAGTTCTCTGTCCATATACTGCTGCAACCGTTTTTGAATTATCTTCAGTAAGATTTTACTTGCATGTGATATCAATGATACTTTTTTTTTAATAATTTCTGCATTCTGTGGGATCACATTTCTTTGGAATGGGTATAAACATGGATCTCTTCTAGTCAGTTGGCCAGGTAGCTGTCTTCCAAATGTCTTGGCATAACCGAGTGAGTGCCTCCAGTGGGGCATCTGTTTGTTGAAACACCTCAATGGGTATGCCATCAATTCCCAGCACCGTGTTCTTTGCCAGTTCCTTCAGTGCAGCTTCCACTTCTTCCTTCAGTACCATTGGTTCTTGATCATATGCCACCTCCTGAAATGGATGAAGATCAACCAGTTCTTTTTGGTACAGTGACTCTGTGTATTCCTTCCATCTTCTTTTGATACTTCCTGCATCATTCAATATTTTGTACATAGAGTTTTACAATATTGCAGCTCGAGGCTTAAATTTTTCCTCAGTTCTTTCAGCTTGAGAAATGCTGAGCATTCTCTTGCCTTTCGGTTTTCTAATGCCAGGTCTTTGCACATTTTATTATAATAATTTGTCTTCTTGCTCTGGTCTTTGAAATCTTCTGTTTAGTTCTTTTGTTCTGTCATTTCCTGTATGTGCTTTAGATACTCTTTGCTCAAAGGCAAATTTTAGAGTCTCTCCTGACATCCATTTTGGTCTTTTTTATCCTTCCCTGTCTTTTTAATGACCTTTTGTTTTCTTCAGAGATGATGTTCTTGATGTCATCCCACAATTTCTCTGGTTTTTAGTCATCGGTGTTCAATGCATCAAATCTATTCTTTAGATGGTCTCTAAATTCAGAAGGAATATATTCAAGGTCATATTTCAGTTTTTGTGGACTTGTTTTAATAGTCTTCAATTTCAACTTGAACATGCATATGAGCAGTTCAAGATCTGTTCTGCAATCAGCTCCTGACCTTGTTTTGGCTGAAAATATCGACCTTCTCCATCACCTCTTGCCACAGATGTAGTCAATCTGATTCCTGTGCACTCCATCTGGCAAAGTCCATGTGCATAGCTGCCATGTGTTGTTGAAAAAAGGTATTTGAAATGAATAAGTCATTGGTTTTGAAAAATTCTATCATGAGATCTCCAGAGTTATTTCTATCACGAAGGCCAATTTTTCCAACTACATGTGATTCTTCTTTGTTTCTTACTTTTTCATTCCAACCACCACTGTTAATCAACACATTTTCATTGCATGTTTGGTCAATTTCAGACTGCAGAAATTGGTAAAAATCTTTAATTTCCTCATCTTTGTCATTGGTGGTTGGTGTGTAAATTTAAATAATAGTAGTATTAACTGGCCTTCCTTGTAGGCATGTGGATATTATCCTATCACTGACAGCATTGTACTTCAAGGATTGATCCTGAAACATTCTTTGTGATGATGAATGCCACTCCATTCCTCCTCAATTTGTCATTCCCTGTATAGTAGATGATATGGTTGCCTGATTCAAAATGGCCCAAACCTGTCCATTTCAGCTCAATAATGCCTGGCATATCAATCTTTATGCATTCCATTTCAATTTTGACAACTTTCAATTTTCCTAGATTCATACTTTGTACAGTCTATGTTCCAATTATTAATGGATGTTTGTAGTTGTTTCTCCTCAGTTTGAGTCATGCCACATCAGCAAATGAGGATCTCAAAAGCTTTACTTTATCCATCTCATTAAGGTCAGTTCTACTCTGCAAAGACAGCTCTTTTCCAGTCATATTTTGAGTGTCTTCCAACTTGAAGGGCTCATCTACCAGCACTGTATTGGACAATGTTTCAGGGTTATTCATAAAGTTGTCCAGTAATGTATCACACACTGTTTATCTGTTATTCATGAGGTTTTCCCTGGTTAATTCTTTGAGAAGTGCCTCTCCCTTCTTCCAAATTTGTTTGGAATTGTCTTGACCAAATAGGAATTGTATTTTAACCCCAACCTGTTTATCTTTAATAAAATATTTAGAATTCATTACTCCAAACAACTCTACTTGTTGCAGAAAGGCAGACATAGCTTAAGTTTACTTGTTAAGTTTCATGAAGCATTCAGCATATAGGATTGACTCTAAGGACAGTGTAGTTCCATCTAAAGCAGACTTACAAAGACAAAAATTTGTGGACTTTTAATGGATATTTCATGCAAAGGCAGTTTTGGATTGAAATAAGCTAATCGAATTAAATAAATCTAAAAGAATACATATATATATATATAATTAAAAGAATGAGGATACATATTCTTTTAATTTTTTTTTAGTTTGTTTAGTATATATTTATAGCAAAACATCTTGCAGACATTAATATGTGAATCTAAAAAGACAAGATTTCTCAGCTTATTTGATCATGGAATAGGTTATTGTCTTTATTATTTTATTGTGGAGAGTGCTGTTTACTGACATATTTTATTTATATCAATTTATGGTTTTTTGGGTTTTATGTTGCAAAGGACTCAATTTGGGAAAACATAATCCAAGGGTAAGAGACAAAATTGAGAACAAGTTCAAAGTTTGTTTTCTGTGCCTTCTGTTTTCTTTTTCTGCCTAAGTCATAATTGAACATGATCTTTATTGTGCTTTCAGGAGTATTTTATTTGTACGAATTTCTAATTATGGAATGGAGTTCTTTCTCATGTATAGGAACTTATGAATAAGGGAGGTTGACATGGGAGTGTAGGGAAATCAATACCAGGACCACTAATGATCTGGAAAGAGTTTAGTCAACTGAACAGGTTCAACATACCTCTGTCAACTGAATTTTCTATTAGAAAATAAAAGTTGGTATCAGTGCCAATCTAATTATTACTTTCTGTTGCTTTGAATTAAAGACCCAAGAAATTCCAAAATGTTTTGAAAGGCTGCTCTCTGATTTCTGCATGGGATGCTCCCTAGACTGGTCCTTGTAGACTGTATTGTGATCATAAGGAAAGCTGCTGGTTTCCAACCACCAGATTTGAAGACTTTTTTGGTCCACCACTTCTCTCAGCACTTCTGCTTTCTCCTATCATGTCCTTTGGGCTCATCCCCATCTTGACATGTTATTTGCAGGTAATAAGGAGCCAAGAGAACTGAATTAGCCTAGTCTTTAATATTGGCTGTCATTGCCCTATCCATGTTGGAAGACTGCTCCTAGCTAATAACTTCTATCTATTATTCCTGGAGAGACATAGTACTATCCCTCTCATACCTATTTTCATGTTTCTACAGCCTCCATCTTTCTTTGAACAGAACAAAGGGATACTGTATGGTTTACAATCAGGTAGTGTATGTGTCTGGGTTGCATCCTTTCACTATATGTATTCTATTTGTATGCTGAACAAATAATCCAAGAAGCTGAACTATATGAAGAAAACGCAGTGTCAGGATTGGAGAAAGACTCATTAACAATCTTTGATAGCAGGAGAAACAACCTTGCTTGATGAAAGTGAAGATGACTTGAAGCACTTACTGATGAATTTCAAAGACTTGAGTCTGCAGTATAGATTATACCTCAACATAAAGAAAAATGAAAATCCTCACAACTGGAACAATAAGCAACATCATGTTAAATGGATAAAAAATTGAAGTTATCAAATATTTCATATTACTTGGTTCCACAATCAACACCAATGGAAGCAAACATGAAGAAATCAGACAATGTATTGCACTGGAAAATCTGCTGCAAAAGACCACTTTAAAGTGCTGAAGAGCAAAGATATCTCTTGAAGACTAAGGTACGCTTAACCCAAATGATGGTATTTTCAGTCGCCTCATATGTATGTGAAAGCTAGACAATTCATAAGGAAGACCGAAGAAGAGTTGACACTTTTGAATTGTGGTGTTGACAAAGAATACTGAAAATACCATGGACCACCAGAAGAATGAACAAATTTGTTCTTGAAAAGTGCAGCCGGAATGCTCCTCGGAAACAAGAATGGCTAGACTTTGTCTTACCTACTTTGGTCATGTTGTCAGAGGGATGCTTCCCTGGAGAAGGATAACATGCTTAGTAAAGTGGAAGGTCAGGGAAAAAGATGAAGACTCTTCAACAAGATGGATCGACACAGTGGCTTCAGCGATGGGCTCAAGTATAGCAAGGATTTTAAGGATGGTGCAGGACCAGGCCACATTTCATTTTGTTATACATATGGTCTCTATGAGTTGGAGCCAACTTGACAGCACTTAAGAACAACAGCCTCCATACCAATTAAAGAAAACAAACTAACTAACTAACTGCTGTGGAGTTGATCCCGACTCATAGCTACCCTTCCTTGGGATTCTGAGGCAGTATCTCTACAGAAGTAGATTGCCCAACCTTCCTTCCAAAGAGTGGCTGGTGGGTTTGAACCCCCAGCCTTCTGATTAGCAGTCAAGTGCCTTAGGCACTATGCCACCAGAACTCCCAGCTTTTCTTAAAGTAAAGCTGCATGACAAACTAACAAGCCTCAGAAATAAATAGCATTACATGTTTCTTGCTTACATGTCTGGAGTTAGCTGTGAATCAGCTGGGCATTCTTGATTGGACTCACTCACACATGTAGGCATTTAGCTGGGTGTCACTGGTCAAAGCTACTTTATCAAATGCAAGGCAATGCAGTTCTCCCCATATCTTTCATACTATAGTAGAATCACCAGGCATGTTCTTCTGGCAATGGAAGAGATAAAAGAAAACAAGCAGAGACAGAAGCCTTGAGTCTTGACTCACTTTGTAACTGGTAACTGATACTTCTGCCTCATTCTATTGGCCACAACAAATCAGTTGTTGAAGTCAAAATCATGGGGGTAAGTCAACCCACTCACAGTGGGTGGTCATTGTGAAGCTACATGGCAAAGGGTATGGATACAGAGAGAGGTGAAGTATTGGATAGAAATGATACAAATTTCCAAATGCATATTTGGTATTGAGTGAGGATGAACCACAGCCTTGGTGTTTGATCTTCTTACTTTTTCTCCTCAGCTTTGTAGCTTCATATTTCTACTATTCCAAATTCTCACAAAACTTGAACAATCAGCTTTTTTTTTTTTAAAAAAAAAGCAGTTAGTGGAAAAACTTCATTCCTATGCAGATGAGAAAGGAGATATTTAGAGACAAAGACTTCTATTCACTACAGTTCAAATCATACAAAGAAATCACAATACAACTTCTAAGGCAAGTCCTACTAGGGACTAAAACACTGTCTCTACAAAAACAAAGGATCCTGGAGAATTCTGACTCTTGAAGGAGGAAAATCAAGAAGCAAATATACTAGTTAGTCTAATCTATTAGCACCTACAATGGCTGATTGATTAAAAGAAAAATGAGAGTATGTTTAGGATAGAGGACAAGATCAAAGGAGGGAAAATAAAATATGTAAAATTGATATAAAATAGTAATAAAGGCAGCTAGTACAATTTTTATCAATAAATTGCTTCAATTTATTGCATTTAAGTGTTTCATGGTAGCTCTGGTAGCATAGTGCCTAAGGCACTTGACTGCTAACCAGAAGGCTAGCAGTTCAAACCTAATAGCCACTCCTTGGAAGGCAGGCTGGACAATCTATTTCTGTAGTGATACTACTTCGGAAACCCAAGGAGGGGTCACTATGAGTAGGGTCCGACTCTACGGCACATAACAACAACAAGTGTTTTATGCGTTATAATTCATCCCCCACTAATCCTCACAAATATACTACAAGATAAGCATTATTATTCCAATTTCTAAAGATATGAATAAAATGATTTTTCCGAAAGCACACTTTCTCCAGTGGCTCCATGTATTGGTGACTTGATGGCTAGAGCTTTTGTATATCTCACTGGCAGCTGGACATTCCCAACACAACTAGATGGTACACCAAGTGGCTGGTTGAGAAAACAGTATTCTCTCCCTCTCCTCCATCAACTGAGTTACCAGTCTCTCCCCACTCCAGTGGGAATGCACATTGTTTATTCAGTGAGTCCTTTGAATTCTGTTGTTAGAAAGAAGATGCTAGTTGCATTGTATCTAAAATAAGGTATAGAAGAGAGAGGAAGGCTATTGCTCATCATTTTCTGATTAACCATCAGTTAAAGTTGTAATTCTATCAGACTAGAAATATGGTCTTTTTTTAAGCTTTTGAATTTTATTCTAAATTTATTTTTTCTCCCTCTCTGTCTAGACCTTTCTATTATGAGCTTGATCAGAGTAGTCAGTAGTGATGGCAGGCACCATCTAGTTTTTTTGGTCTCCAAAAGAAGTCTGTGGTTCACATAGTCCATTAGTATTTTGGACTAATTTTTTCCTCGAGTCTTTGATTTTCTTCAATCTTTTTTGCTCCAGATGAAGAGACACCAATAATTGCATCTTAGATGGCCATGTGTAAAATTCTAAGACCCCAGTCACTACTCATTGAGAGACTATAGGGACCCCTGAGTCTGTGGCCCTTAGACATCTTTCAAGACTGGATCTGAACACACCTCCACAAATCAACTTTCAGCCAAACGATAGACAAGACTAAGAACTGAAGAATAACACTAGGGAAAAATGTACTCCTCTATATGATCAACCATATAAGACAAAAACAGCAATATTTTTCCAAAAACAAAACTGAAAAAACAGATACAGGCAGGAAAAAACAATTGAAAATGGAGAATCTAGGGAGGATGTAGAAAAAATGTTGTTTGTTACACTGAGAGAATTGCAAACAATGTTATGAAAGAAAATGTGTATAAACTACTTAATGGAAAACTATATACTCTGGAAACTTTCATCCAAGCTACAATAAATAAATAAAGTCAAAATTCTGTTTCCTGCAAATGTGTGTTATAGTATTTTTTTTCAATAATCTAAGAGCTCTGGTGGCGTAGTGGATAAGGCACTTGACTGCTAAGTGGAAGTTAAGTGGTTCAAACCCACCAGTGCTCCACAGAAGGAAGACTGGGGGATCTACTTCCTTAAAAATTTACAGCCTCAGAAACTCAATGGATGTCACTATGAGTCACTCCTAGGGAGGAAGACTGGGCAATCTACTTCCATAGAGATATCGCCTGGGAAATCCAAGTAGGGGTCGTTGTGAGTAGGATCCACCTCTACAACAGTAATTTTTTTTTTTTTTTTATGACTCAGAAATGACTGATTTTTTTTTTTTTTCAATCAGTATAATGTTGTTGCTATTAGCGTTGAGTAGATCCAACTCATAGCAACCCTACCCTATGTATAACAGAATGAAACACTGCTGGGCCTGTGCCATCCTTACAATTGTTGCTATGCTTCAGCCCGTTGTTGTAGTCCCTGTGTCAATCCATCCTGCTGAGGATCTTCCTCTTTTTTACTGACCCTCTTTTCCAAGCATGAAGGTCTTCTTCAGGGACTAGTCCCTCCTGATAACATGCCCAAAGGATGTGAGATGAAGTCTTGCCTTCCTTGCTTCTAAGAAGCATTCTGGACCTACATCAGAAGAATACTGATGCATAAAATTTTGAAACACAGGGATTATGACTCATATATGAAATAAATATTTTGGTAATTCTAGCAAAGTATTCACTTCTACAGATTATACTAACAAAAACATATTTGTTCCACATTATATTTGCTTTTCATGTGTAACTATCATGGGAATGTTTTCTAAGGAAAAAAGCAAAACTTCTAATCTTAAATAGATATAATTTTGTATCATGCAAACATCAATTTCTATAAATGAAGACTTTCAGAGTACAATTGCCATAGCATTTGTTATCTTGAAGGATTATAATTACCTGCTTAAAGTAGATATCTATGGCAAATAATAATGCTCTCACCTTACTGAATTACACCTGCAAATACCTGGTCATATGTATCCATAAACCCAATATTATAAACTTTTCTTCTTTAATGATCTTTTTCTGAAATAAAAGATAGCTCGTTTAAAATAGAGAGATTATTTGGAAGCTTTTAGAACAAATAGTTATTAGTGCCTAAGTCATTTGACTGCTATCCAGAAGGCTGGTGGTTCAAACCCACCAGCCACTCCCCAGAAGGAAGATTGGGCAATCTACTTCTGTAGTGATACTGCTCAAGAAACCCAAGGAGGGGTCGCTATAAGTTGGATCTGACTCCATGGCAGTGAGTTTAGTTTGGTTAAGCTTTTCATATGCTCATAATGAAATGGACAACAAAAAAGAAGAAAGAAAACGTACATTTTCACAGTACATTACTCATTAGAATTTCAGCAGGAAAAAGAATGATATAAAAATATATAGTTTTTTGAATTAGAGGCTACATTGCAGTGTCTACTCACCCTTAAAACTTTAAAAATTATAGAAATAAAATTGTCTCATGGTAATTAAGATTGTAAGGTAAATTTACAGATGGTGAAGTCACCTAAAAACACAGAACTATCAACACAGACCATGATATTTCCAATCGCCTGGTATGCATGTGAGAGCTGGACAATGAATAAGGAAGACTGAAGAAGAGTTGATGCTTTTGAGTTGTGGTGCTGGCGAAGAATGCTGAAAGTACCGTGGACTGCTAAAAGAACTAACAGATCTGTCCTGGAGGAAGTGCGGCCAGAATGCTCCTTGGAAGCAAGAATGGCCAGACTTCGTCTCACCTATTTTGGTCATGTTGTAAGAAGGGACCATTCCCTGGAGAAAGATGTCATGCTTGGTAGGGTGGAGGGTCGACGAAAGAGGGGGAGTCCTTCAACGAGATGGATTGATACAGTGACTGCGATGATGGGCTCAAGTATAGCAGGGATTGTGGGGCTGGCGCGGGATCGGGCAGTGTTTCGTTCTGCTGTGCATGGGGTCGCTATGAGTCGGAAACGACTCGACAGCACTTAACAACAACAACAACATCAACACAGACATTCTTGATTGTTTCCTGATAGAATATATCAGAAAACAAAAGACGTATCTGTAACTACAGAAGCCTCAGTATGAGGCCTGGAAGCAGAATTAATAAAAAAAGAATGACAGGGCCAAGCATTCTCAGTACTCATCTAAGTACTCTCTATAGAGAGAGAAGCCTTAGTGCATAGACTTAAGTTACTTGATCCCAGTGTTGAATCAGTTCTATTCACTTGACTTGTCAATTAAAACCCTTTGTTTAGCCCATTCTTACTAAGCAATTTTCTGATTCAAATTTGTTGTCCCATTTTAAGCTTACACATAGAGAAAGTTACAGTACTCCTATAAGCACTGCTATTTCAATCTATGTGAACATTGTATTTCATTTTTAAAATAAAGAACTATTTCAGTAATATTGCACTGATCCTACAAGCATTGTTACTTCTGTACATATGAAAATTATATTTTGCTTCAAAAATAAATACTGAGCTGTTCTGTTACTATCTCAGTTTTGAGGGTTTCATTAATTAGAGCCCAACACTGAGTAATAGATCCAAATCTACATAGTACTACCAATGTAATAAATGACCCTGTGAGGTCCTTTGATATCTGTCTAGACTTATTTTTATCTCAGTGGTTATAAGAAACTTTACTTTTTTTAACAGTCAAGGCATTTCAATATAATATGAACTGAGCCTTGATTTCCCACTTCTAAAATGACAATAAAATCCTTAATTAACATTTTACCAATACTGTGTGTGGTGAACACTACTGGTCCCCAAACTTAAAAGTCATCTGTATCTTACTCTGATCCCCTGCCCTCAACTTCTTGGCTTGAAGAGTCTTCTTCCAATGATAGAAAGTGAATGTTTAGATAACTATAAAAAATTGCTTTCTTAACTTCCTTTGAATGCAAGGCATGGGGATGTTATTGACTCCTGGACAGTAGAAATCTATAGCCAACATCTTGTAAAGATTTTCTTAACTGATTAAGAAAGAAAGAAAGAAGAAAAAGAAACACATGAAGTGCTGAAAATATGCCTTTTCTCTACCCTTGAATACTTCTGTGTAAGACATGATGCATTAAACTGGAGCAATAAACTGGAGCAGTGATCCTGTAACTATGAGCAGAAAAGACTGGAGATGAAAGCCAACTTGCTGAGTCTGGCAAGGTAGAAAGATGGAAAGACTCTTTATCCTTGATGACATTGTTATACTTCAGCATCAAACTTGGAACTCTCCTGCCCCAGCATTCCAGACATATGTCAGTAACAGAGGTACTTTTAATCATGGCATTTCTAGTTGTGTTTTCTATCCCTTACAGGTGAAAGAATACTATTGATACACTGACTTTATCCAGAAATATTGAGGGATTACTTAGACTATCTTGATAAAATTCTTTATGATGTGAAGAAAAGTATAAATCTGACAATTTGGTATATCTTGAATAATATCATGAATCCTGTATATAATAATACATATAAATTTAATTACTGAGTCCAGGAAGATAGTGTTGTACCTATAAACCACATGACTGATCCCTCTTTCAACTTAATCCTTGAGTAACTAGGTAAAGCAGATAGAAATAATGACACTGGAGTTATGAACACCTAAGGAGAAAATAAAGTATCAGATGTAGTGAAGATGGAGAAAAAGACCTGATTAAACAACCTGGGAAAAATAAATGAACCTGCCTATCTGGTGGAGATAGAGACAGATAGAACTCATCAGAAATACAAAAGAGTTCAGTGGAGAGAAGGAGGGAAAAAAATGTCATGGAACCCAAAGAGGCATTGGGAACTCAGAATACCCACACAGTGATGAGTGGCGACCTCATGTTCTGAGTGAGTATGATAATCTTACCAGGAAACAGATCAAGACCTCACTTGGATTGGGCTGCTGCAAAGTTCAGAAAGGAGTAGGGTAAATGCAGAAATGCCCTCTGAGTATGCAGAGCCCTGGATGAGTGCACAGCAGTGGGCTGGGGCTTAACTCTTTCATGACCCCTTTTAGCACAGAGTACAAGTACCACAGGTACTGGGCTTTTGCAGCTTTTCAATCAAAGTGGAAAGTAGTGGCCCTCTACACATTGGGATCTCTGTCAGTTTTGAATCATGGGTCTTTGACTGACAATAGGACATCATCATTAGTAGATGTCTCTGAAGGACACAGACTACTATACTTGTGCCTGCATTGCTGACTGAACTATCTCACCCCAAAAGCAGAAAACTTCTACCTTTTTATCCGGGGGCTCGCTTCTAGCACCTTTTGTGTTTGTTTGTTTCTTTTTCTTTCTTCCTTTTCTCCCCTGCCTCAATGATGGAAGCAACACATTAAACCTCCACCAGGCAACAATAGCTATTAAACTAAACACCTCATCTAATAGACACCAATAACTCCTGTGCCACTGAATCAACACAAGATGGTGGACAACACCTGTTCGTCCCAACTCCAAATCCTCTTCACAACAAACAGAGACGAGAACCCATATCCCCATCAGTGATTCCACCAACACAGAGAGCTGGAGAGTGACCCAGTACAGGCGAGTTAATAACCAAAAAAGTACACCTGCTCCACACTTTCCAGTCTAGTAAAACATAAAATCAGGGTGAAACATATCAATGCATAATTAGTAGTTAAAGACAACAGCTTCAACGTGTGTAGGAAACAACAGAAAACCTCAAATCAAACAAAAACAGGACTAGACAATAGAGATAAAAGTCCAGGCTAAAGAACTCTCTACCATGAAAAAAGAACAAGGAATAGAACTATCTGAGAAGGAATTAAGAAGGTATATATATAAGATTCTCTAAGAGCTCAAGGAAACCATAAACAGAACCAATGGGAAGACAGACAGTACCCTGGAAAATTTCAGGAAAATCATTGAAGAACACAATAATAAGATAAATACACAATTAGAACTCATACAGAAATAGCAATTAGAAATCCAGAAGATGAGCACTAAAATTATAAAGATAGACAACAGAGTGCAAGGACAAAAGAGTGGAATAGAATTGGCTGAAGAACACATTTCCCAACTAGAAGACAAATCCCCTGATGCCAGCCTATATGAAGAAAAATCAGAACAAAGATTTAGGAAAAATAAAGAGAACCTAAGCATTACATGGTATGACATGAAAAGAAACAACATATGCCTGATTGGAATACTAGAACACGAGGAGGCACAAAAAAAAAAAAAACACTGAGAAAATTGTGGAAGACTTGTTAACAGAGAATTTCCCCCATATCATGAAGGAAAAAAAGATATCAGTCCAAGAAGCTCAATGAACCCCATACAGTCTAAATCCCAAGGGAAAGTCATTAAGACATAATCAAACTCTCCAGAACTAAAGACAAAGAAATAATTTTGCAAGCAACTCAGGAGAAAGGAAATGTCACTTACATTGTACAACCAATAAGACTGTTCTGATTTCTCAGCAGAAACCTTGCAGGCAAGAAGACAATGGATGGCATATACAAAACCTTGAAGCAAAAGAACTTCCAACCAAGAATTATATATCCAGATAATTGTCCCTTAAATATGAGGGTGAAATCAAGATATTCTCAGACAAACAAAAATTAAGAGAATGTTTGAAAACTAGAGCAACCCTACAAAAAATGCTAAAGGGAGTCCTTCCAATAGAGAATCCACAACAGAGAACAGCAAATTAAAATCAAGATATTTGACATTACACTTAGAAACCAAACCAGAAATAGATGTTCAAAATAAGCTCATAAAATAATGGACACAGAAAAATAAGGGGGGCAATCTGCAGATAACACCAGCAACAAAGTAAATAGAGGAAAAAACCTTCTAATTACAAAACATCCAAATGGAGAGGAAGACAGGACAATGTCTTTATGTAACTGAGTGTTTCAAACTAAGGGAGATAAAAATTTACTTCAGGGTAACCACAAAGAAAACTACCAATTTTCCTAAGCAAACTGAGAAAGAAGAATAACATATGGGCTTAGTAAGCACAAAACCAACAATAATGATAAGAAGAGAGGAAACATTTGATAACAAAATGAGCTCAGCACAGAAAAATATTTGGAACAAGGAAATCATCAACAACACAACAAAAAACACAATAGAAGGATAGCAATAAATTTATACCTATCACTGATTGCACTCAATATGACTGGACTGTGGTAGTTAATTTTGCGTGTCAACTTAGCTAGGCCTGGTTGAGTGGCTGGGCAGCTAGATGTAGTATTCCCCATGATGAAACTGATAATCAACTCTATGGTGGAATCTACTGTGAGCAGCTGAGTAGCTGCCTTAGGGTATGTGGTCTGCTTCCTGTATATAAGCAGAAGCCTTGGGAAATAGTCTCTAGCTCATGGCACACTTGGACCCTGCATTTAGCTGTGTCATTGCTCAGGAGCCTGACATGCTCTGCTGACCTTGGGACTTACAATGGACTTGATTTAATGGCCTTTGGTAACATCGGGACTGCCTTTTTACTTGTCAACCTTGGACTTGGCAGCCTCAGCAGCCAGCAGTTGTCTGAGTGAAAAAATGCCTCTAGCTTCAGTGGGTCAGGAGCTGGAGGCAGAGCTGAGGCCCAAGGCTGAGGGGTTTTCACCCAGCCCCTAGAGCCTGGCACTTTGAACTTGGACTAAAAGGCTCCAAAGTGTAAGAGAATAAACTCCTGTTTGTTAAGACCATCCCATTTGTGGTATTACCCTGTCAGAGTGGCACTAGGTAACTAGAACGTGGACTAAAGGCACCAGTCAAGAGAAAGAGAGTGACAGATTGGATAAGAAAAGAAGACCCATTGATATGCTGCCTACAAGAAACCCATCTTAGACAAAAAGATAAAAATAAATGAAAAATTAAGGGATGGAAAAGAATATACCAAGCTAAAACAAAACTCACTGCTGTCAAGTCAGATTCAATTCATAGTGACCACCCTCCTTGGGTTTCCAAGGCAATATCACTATGGGAGTAGATTGCCCGATCCTTCCAAGGAGTGGCTGGTGGGTTTGAACCTCCAGCCTTCTGGTTAGCAGTCAAATGCCTTAGGCACTATGCCACCAGAGCTCCTGTGT
>NW_006921707.1:278811-294394 GCF_000298275.1 Orycteropus afer afer
TTCCAAGGAGTGGCTGGTGGGTTTGAACAGCCAACCTTCTGGTTAGCAGTCAAGTGCCTTAGGCACTAACGCTACCAGAGCTCCTAACTGAATATTACACTGCTCAAAAACTACTGGGTAACAGAAGAAATGAAGTGTGAAATAAAACAATTCCTAGAAAAAAAAAATGAGAATGATACAATTTACCAAAACCTTTGGGACACAGAGAAAACAGTACTCAGAGGTCAATTTATGGCAAAAAAAAAAAAAAAAAAAGCACACATCCAAATAGGATTGAATCAAAATCAACACTTTAACTCAACAACTCCAACAACTAGGAGAAAAGCAACAAAAGAAACCTATAATATGCAGAAGTAAGGAAATAATGAAGATCAGAGCAGAAATAAATGAAACAGAAAACAAAAAGACAATAAAGAAAATCAACAAAACAAGAAGCTGGTTCTTCAAAAAGTTTAACAAAATTGATAAATCACTCTAATGGATTTGAGAACCTGGAAGAGATGGACAAGTTTCTAGAAACACAAGACATACCTTAACTAACCCAGTTGGAAATAGAATACTTGGACTGAACCGTAATGAAAAAAGAAATTGAGCAAGTCATAAAAAAAAAATACCCACAAAAAAAAAAAAGGCCTGGCCTAGACGGTTTCACTGAAGAATTCTACCAAAGGTTCAGGAAAGAATTGACACCTATACTACTCAAACTATTCCAGAACAGAGAAAAAAATGGAATAGTCACAAATTCATTCTATAAAGCAAGCATAACACTGATACCAAAACCAGGGAAAGACACCACTAAAAAGGAAAACTACAGACCTATATCCCTCATGAATATACACATAAAAATATTCAACTAAATCCCAGCCAACAGACTCCAATAACATATCAAAAACTAATGCATCCTGACCAAGTGGGATTCATACCTGGTGTGCAGAGGTGGTTCAACGTCAGAAAAACAATCAATGTAATCCACCCCATAAACAAAACAAAACAAAAGAACCATATGATCTTATCAATTGATGCAGAAAAGGTATTTGATTAAACCCACCTCCCATTCCTGTTCAGAACTCTCAGCTCAGCAAAATAGGGATAGAAGGGAAATTTCTCAACATAATAAAGGGTATACATGCAAAACTAACAGCCAGTATTATTGTAAACGGAGAAAGACTAAAAGCATTGGCCTTGCTAATGGGAACTGGACAAGGGTGCCCTCTATCATCACTTCTATTTAACATTTTATTGGAAGTCCTAGTCAGGCAATAAGGCAAAGAGAAATAAAAGGCATCCAGATTGGCCAAGAGGAAATAAATGTATTTCTATTCACAGATGACATGATTTTATACATAGAAAACTCAAGAGATTCAGCAAAAATATTACTGGAATTAATAGGTTCAGCAAAGTGGCAGGATACAAGGTCGACATATAAAAATCAGTTGGATTATTCTGCATCAACAAAGAGTCCTCTGAAAAGGAAATAAGGAAAACAATTCCATTCACAATAGCTACCCAAAAGAAAAAAACATCTAGGAATAAATCTTACCAGAGACACAAAAGACCTATACAAAGAAAACTATAAAATACTACTATAAGAAATTGCAAGGAATCTATGTAAATGGAATAACCTGTGAGCTCTGGTGGCCTAGTGCCTAATGCATCTGACTACTAACCAGAAGGCTGGTGGTTCAAAGCCACTGGCCACTCCTCAGAAGGAAGGTTGGACAATCTACTTCTATAGTATTACCACCTCGAAAACCCAAGGAGGGGTCGCTATGAATCAGATTCAACTTGATGGCATTGTGTTTTTTGTGTGCCTTGTTCATGGATAGGAAGCCTGAATATTGTGACAATGTCAATATTACCCAAAGCAATCTACACATTCAATGCAATCCCAATATGGATACCATCAACACTTTTTAAGGATATGTTGTTGTTGTTGTTATGTGCCCTAACTTTACATGGAAAGGAAAGGGACCTTGGATAAGCAAAGCACTGTTCAGGAAGAAAAACAAAGTGGGAGGTCTCACACTTCCAGATCTCAAAACCTACTATGCAGCTACAGTAGTTAAAACAGCGTGGTATTAGTACAATGATAGACAGATAGACCAATAGAATAGAATTGAAAACCCAGAAATAGACCCATGCATCTGTGGACAGCTGATCTTTGACAAAGGCCCAAAACCTATTAAATGGGGGAAAGATAGCCTCTTTAACAAATGGTGTGGGAAAAACTGGATATCCACTTACAGAAAAATGAAACAAGACCCATACCTTACCCCATACACAAAAACAAACTCAAGTTGGATCAAAGACTTAAATGTAAAACCCAAAACTATAAAGCTCATCAAAAATAAAATATGGCCAAATCTAGGGGCCCTAATTTATGGCATAAATAGACTATCAAGCATAACTCAAAATGTGCAACAGTGGAAGAAAAGCTAGATGACTGGGATCTTTTAAAAATTAAATTCTTATGTGCATCGAAAGACTTCTCCAAAAGGATCAAAAAAGAACCCACAGGTTGGGAGAAAATATTTGCCTATGACATAGCTGACAAAGGACTTATCTCTAAAATTTATAGTAAATGTCAACACCTCAATGCCAAAAAGACAACAATCCAATTCAAAAATAGGCAAGGGTCATGAACAGAGATACTTCACTAAAAATTATATACTGGCAGCCAACAAACACATGAGGAAATGCCCATGATCTTTAGCCATTAGACATGTAAATCAAAACAACAATGAGATATCATCTAACCCCAGCAATAATAGCAAAGTTGAACAAGACAGAAAATAACGAATGCTGGTGAGGTTGTGGACAGATCAGGAACTCTCATGTACTGCTGGTTGTTGTTGTTGTTATGTGACGTTGAGTTGGACCCAACTCCTAGAAACCCCTCCTTGTGTTTCCTAGGCTGTATCACTATGGAAGTAGATTGCCCAAACTTCCTTCCGAGGAGTGGCTGGTGGGTTTGAACCGCCAGCCTTCTGGTTAGCAGTCAAGTGCCTCAGGCATTATGCTACCACTGGTGGTGGAATTGCAAAATGGTACAACCATTGTGGAAATTGGTATAGCTTTTCCTTAAAAAACTGAAAATAGAAATACCATTTGATCCAGCAATTACATTACTAGAAATATATCATAAATAGGTGAGAGACAGGACATGAACAGATATACGCACACCCATGTTCATCACAGCACAATTCACAATTCACTATAACAAAGAGATGGAAACAATCTAAATGCTGCTCATCAACAGATGGACAGTCCCCAGGTGGTAGGGAGCAGTGGCAGACAAGGCCAGCAGGAGCAAGTACAGGGAAGCCCAGGTAGTGAGAGGAGCAGTTGGAACAGCTAAGGGACACAAACTTGTCTGTCGGTTTGTCTTACTGTGGTGACTTGCATGTTGCTGTGAGGTTGGAGGCTGTGCCAGCAGGGATGCCCATGGTGGACCAGTTTCAGTGGAGCTTCCAGACTGAGACAGACTCAGAAGAAAGAAGAGACCATCCACTTCTTAAAGAATTAGCCAATGAAAACCTTATGAAGAGTACTGAAACACTGTCTGATATATTACTGGAAAATTTTATAAATAGCCCTGAAACATTGTCTGATACAGTGCCAGAAGATGAGCCCCTCAGGACAGAAAGCACTCAAAATATGACTGGGAAAGAGCTGTCTCATCAGAGTACAGCCTACTTTAATGATACGGATAAAGTAGAGTTTTGGGGCCTCCTTTTGCTGAAGTAGCAAGACTCAATATGAGGAGAAACATCTGCAAACATCCATTGATAATCAGAACATGGGATGTATGAATTATGAATCTAGGAAAACTGGCAGTTGTCAAAAATGAAATGGAACACATAAAGATTGATATCCTGGGCATTAGTGATTTGAAATGGACTGGTTTGGGCCATTTTGAATTAGATAACCATATGATCTACTATGCCAGAAAGGACAAATTGAAGAGAAATGGTGTGGCATTCATTGTTACCAAGAATGTTTCAAGATCTATCTTGAAGTACAATGCTGTCAATGATAGAATGATATTCATACACCTACAAGGAAACCCAGTCAATACTACTATTATTCAAATTTATGCACCAACCACCAAAGACAAAGATGAAGAAACTGAAGATTTAAATAAAACTTGTGTTTTATTGAGTATGCAAAAGCATTTGATTGTGTGGATCATAACAGATTATGGATAATAATGAGAAGAATGGGAATTCAAGACCACTTAATTGTGCTCATGACAAACTTGTACATAGACCAGGAGACTGTCATTTGAACAGAACAAGGGGAAACTTCATGATTAAAATCAAGAAGGGAGTGTGTCAGGGTTGTATCCATTCACCACACTTATTCAAACTGTATGCTGAACAAATCATCTGAGAAGCTGTACTTTATGAAGAAGAATGTGGCATCAAGACTGGAGGAAGTCTCATCAACAACCTCCATTATGCAGATGACACAGCTTTGCTTGCTGAAAATGAGGATGACTTAAGAAACTTAATGATGAAAATTGAAGACTACAGTCTGCAGTATGTATTACACCTCAATATATAGAAAGCAAAAATCCTCACAACAGGACCAATAAGCAGCATCATGATAAATGGAGAAAAGATTGAAGTTGTGAAAGACTTCATATTACTTGGTTCTACAATCAACACCAATGGAAGCAACAGTCAAGATACGAGATATCATACAGCATTGGAAAAATCTGCTGCAAAGGACCTCATGCAAGTGATGAAGAAAAGATATTTCCTTGAAGACTGAGGTGTGCTTGACACAAGGCATGGTATTTTCAATCGTCTCATGTGTACGGGAGAGCTGGGCAATGAATAAGGAAGACTGAAGAAGAGTCGATGCTTTTGAGTTGTGGTGTTGACAAAGAATGCTGAAAGTACCATGGACTGCTAAAAGATCTAACAAATCTATCCTGGAAGAAGTGCAGCTGAAATGCTCCTTGCAAGCAAGAATGGCCAAACTTCATCTCACCTACTTTGGTCATGTTGTCAGAAGGAACTATTCCCTGGAGAAGGATATCATGCTTGGCAAAGTGGAGGGACAACAAAAAAAGGGAAGGCCCTCAATAAGATGGATTGACACAGTGACTGCGACGATGGGCTCGGGTACAGCAAAGTTCATGGGGATGGCACAGGACTGGGTAGTGTTTGGTTCTGCTGTTCATGAGATCTCTGTGAGTCAGAGAAGACTTGACAGCACTACCAACAGCAACAACATCAACAGATGAATGGATAATGAGATTATGGTAGATTCACACAATGGAATACTATGCTCCATTAAAGAATAACGAAGAATATGTGAATCATCTCACAATGTGGATGAATCTGGAGTATGCTGAAGGAATAAGTCAATCACAGAATGACAAATATTGTATGAGCTAGTTACTGTAAAAAGTCAAGGAAGGGTTTTCTTAGGGAAGGGAATTCACTTTGTAGGTTACTGGGGATGGGAAGGAAGGGGTGGGAATATTTTGGATAGTTGAGCACCACATGTTGGTTTGAGTAAGAGGATGGATGGTGTAGAAAAAGTCTGTGACCAGCATGATAGCTTTGAGGAAAGGAAGGACATCGAAACCTGCACACAAGATAGAGACAACAGAGACAAATACTAGTATATACACAATAATGCATTACCGCTAGCATCAAACACGAGGTTACAGATAAATGCATAGGCAGCTGAGAAGATCAGATGGGAGTTGCTGAGCAGGATTATACCCTAGACCAATGATAGATTTAGCTGAGGATAACCTTGCTTAGATACTAGTGATACAAAATAACCACAATCATTACAGAAGCACCAGAAGACAGAGTTGGAGTAATCCCTCAGAGACAACCAAACACCTTGGGAGAGAGAACCACTGAGCCTGGCAACTCAGGACCATAGTACTGGGGGACACCAAGCTCAACTAAAACAACGTAGTACATAAAAATCTTGTTCCACAACCTGCTTTGGTGAGTATAGACTAGGGTCTTAAAAGCTTTCAAGCAGCATTTAATGGTTTTCTCTCATCTGAAGTGAAGAAGAGTGAAGAAAATCAAGGGTGTTTGGAAACAATTAGTCCAAGGATATGATGGACCTTGGTACCAGAAGAACTAGATTTCCCAGCTACCAATACCAACCACTCAGAAAGGGATCAAAACTGCAGATCAAGGATAGTTGTTGTTGTTGTTGTTATGTGCCATCAAGTTGTCTCCAACTCATAGCAACCCAATGCACAACAGAATGAAACATAGCCTGGTCCTGTGCCAGTGTCAAGATCCCTACTATACCTGAACCCACTGATGCAGCCACTGTGTCAATCCATCTTCTTGTGGGCTTACCCCTCTTTCACTGACCGTCCATTTTACCAAGTATGACATCCTTCTCCAGAGAATGGTCCCTTATGACAACATGACCAAAGTAAGTCAGATGAAGTCTGGCCATTCTCCCTTCCAAGGAGCATTCTGGCTGCACTTCTTCCAGGAAGGATTTGTTAGTACTTTTAGCAGTCCATGTTACTTTCAGTATTCTTCACCAACGCCACAGCTCAAAAGCATCAACTCTTCTTTAGTCTTCCTTATTCATTGTCCAGCTCTCATATGTATATGAGACAGTTGAAAATATCATGGCTTGGGTTAGGTGCATCTTAGTCTTCAAGGAGATATCTTTGCTCTTCAGCACTTGAAAGAGGTCTTTTGCAACAGATTTGCCTAATGCAATACATCTTTTGATGTCTGGACTGCTACTTCCATTGATGTTAATTGTAGAACCAACTAATATGAAGTCTTTGACAACTTCAGTCTTTATCTATCATGATGCTGCTGATTGGTCCAGTTGTGAGGATTTTTGTTTCTTTATATTGAGGTGTAACCCATACTGCAGACCGTAGTCTTCAGTCTTCATCAGTAAGCGCTCCAAGTCATCTTCAGTCCTGTGCCATCCCCATGAACTTTGCTATACCTGAGCCCATCCTCACAGTCACGTGTCAATCCATCTCGTTGAGGGCCTTCCCCTTTTTTGTTGTCCCTCCACTTTGCCAAGCATGATATCCTTCTCCAGGGAATAGTTTCTTCTGACAACATGACCAAAGTAGGTGAGACAAAGTTTGGCCATTCTTGCTTGCAAGGAGCATTTCAGCTGCACTTTCAAGAAGCAAAGTTTTATTGTCTGCGTATCTCAGGTTAATGAGCTTTCCTCCAAACCTGGTGTCATGATCTTTAGATAGTCCAACTTCTCGGATTATTTGCTCAGCATGCAGATTGAATAAGTATGGTGAAAGGGAACAACCCTGACACACTCCTTTCCTGGTTTTGAACCACGCAGCATCCCCTTGTTCTGTTTGAATGACAGCTTCCTGGTCCATGCAGTTTCCTCATGAGCACAATTAAATGCTCTTAATTCCAATTCTTCTTAATGTTATCCACAATTTGTTATGATCCACACAATCGAATGCCTTTGCATAGTCAATAAAACACAAATAAACACCTGTTCTGGTTACCTAGTGCCACTCTGATAGGAATATATCATAAATGGGAGGGCTGAACAAACAGGAGTGTAATCTCCTACAGTTTGGAGGCTTTAAGTCCAAGTTCAAATTGCCAGGCTCTGGGGGACTGTATGAAAGCTCCTCAACCTTTTGGTCTTTAGCTCTGTCACTTGCTCCAGGCCCCCAGAAGCTAGAGGCATCTCTTCACTCAGGCAGCTACTGGTTGCTGAGGCTAACAAGCCCAAGGTTGACAAATAAAATGGCACAGTCCCAATGTTACCAAACCACATAGCAGGTCAGCATTCAAGTCCATTGAGATTCCCAAGGTCAGCAGAGCATGGCAGGCTGACATGGCTGACATACAAGGTTCAAGCATGCCATAAGCTAGAGACCATTCCCAAGACTTCACCTTATATATAGGAAGCAGACCACATCCCTAAGGCATGCTCACCTTATATATAGGAAGCAGACCACATCCCTAAGGCATGCTCACAGTAGATTCCACTATGGAGTTGATTACCAGTCTCCTCATGGGTAATACTAACATCAGCTGCCCAGTCACTCAACCAGGCCCAGTCAAGTTGACACACAAACATAACTATCACAACACCTTTCTGGTATTCTTTGCTTTGAGCCAAAATCCATCTGGCATCAGTTATGTTATCCCTCACTCCACATCCCCTTCTGGATTCAGCTTGCATTTCTGGAAGATCTCTGTAAATATACTGCTGCAACAATTTTTGAAGTATCTTTTGTTGTTGTTGTTGTTGTTATATGCCGTCAAGTCAGCTCTGACTCATAGCGACCCTTCCTTGGGTTTCCGAGGCAGTATCACTACGGAAGTAGGATTGCCCAACCTTCTTTAGTAAGATTTTATTTGCATGTGATATCAGTGATATCATTCAATAATTTTCACAATCTGTGGGATCACCTTTCTTTGGAATGGGTGCAAATATGGATCGCTTCCAGTCAGTTAGCCAGGTAGCTGTCTTCCAAGTCTCTTGGCATAGCTGAGTGAGTGCCTCCAGCACAGCATCTGTTTGTTGAAACATCTCAATGGGTATTCTGCCTGTTCCCGGAGCCTTGTTCATCAATTCCTTCAGTGCAGCTTCAACTTCTTCCTTCAGTACCATTGGTTCTTGATCATATGCCACCTCCTGAAATGGATGATAATTGACCGATTCTTTTTGATATGATGACTCTGTGTTTTCCATCCATCTTCTTTTGATATTTCTGCATCATTCAACATAATGCCCATGGAAACTCTCAATATTGCAATTCAAGGCTTAAATTTTTTCCTCAGTTCTTTCAGCTTGAGAAATGTTGAGGGTGTTCTTCCCATTTGGTTTTCTAACTCCAGGTCTTTGCATATTGCATTATAATAATTGACTTTGTCTTCTCGAGCTGCTCTTTGAAATCTTCTGTTCAGCTCTTTTATCCTGTAGATTCTTCCATTTGCTTTACCTACTCTCCATTCGGGAGCTGTGGTAGCATAGTGCCTAAGGCACTTGACTGCTACCAGAAGGCTGGCGGTTCAAACCCACCAGCCACTCCTCAGAAGGAAGATGGGACAATCTACTTCTGTAGTGATACCGCCTCGGAAACCCAAGGAGGGGTCGCTATGAGTTGGGGCTGACTCGATGGCACATAACAACAACAACAACTCTCCATTCAAGGGCAAATTTCAGAGTCTCTTCTGACATCCATTTTGGTCTTTTCTTCCTCCTTTCCTGTCTTTTTAATGACTTTTTGTTTTCTTCATGATGATGTTCTTGATGTCATCCCACATTTCCTCTGGTTTTCAGTCATTGGTGTTCAATGCATGAAATCTATTCTTTAGATGGTCTCTAAGTTCAGGGGAAATATAATTAAGGTCATATTTTTGCTCTCATTGATTGACTTCTTTTAGTTGTCTTCAGCTTCAACTTAAACTTGCAAATGAGCAATTCATAGTCTGTTCCACAGTCAGCTGTTGGCCTTGTTTTGGATGAAGATACTGAGTTTTTCCATCACCTCTTGCCACAGACGTAGTCAATCTGATTCCTATGTACTCCGTCTGGCAAAGTCCCCATGTATAGCTGCCATTTGTGTTGTTGAAAAAGGTATTTGCAATGAATGAGTCATTGGTATTGCAAAATTCTATCATGTGCTCTCCAGTGTCATTTCTATCACCAAGGCCATATTTTCCAACTGACAATGATTCTTCTTTGTTTCCAACTTTTACATTCCAATCACCAGTGATAACACATCTTGATTGCATGTTCAATCAATTTCAGACTGCAGAAGTTGGTAAAAATCTTCAATTTCCTCATCTTTGGCTTTGGTGTTTGTTGTGTAAATATGAGTAATAGTAGTATTAACTGGTCTTCCTCGTAGGAGTATGGATATTATCTTATCACTGACAGCATTGTATTTCAGGATATATCTTGATATGTTCTTTGTGATGATGAATGCCACACCATTCTTTAATTTGTCATTCCTGGCATTGTAGATCATATGGTTGTCTGATTCAAAATGTCCAAAACCAATCCATCTCAGCTCACTAATGCCTAGGATACTGATCTTTACGCATTCTATTTCATTTTTGACAACTTCCAATTTTCCTAGAATCATACTTCATACATTCCATGTTTTGATTATTTTTTATTATTTTTTTAAATTTTTTGTTTTGCCTTAGGTGCAAATTTATAGAGCAGAGTTTGTTTTACATTCAACATTTTGTGGACATTTGGTTTCACTCCACAATTACCACCCCCAACCCTAACCTGGTCTCCTCCCCTCCCTTCCCAGTAACCCCCACCCCATGCCCCTCGTAGTTATGCACTCCTGTGTGTTCTGCATTTCCTCCATGTGAATGTTGCCCCTCTGGTGTCCCATGGTTGAGTTCTCCAAGGGATGCATCTCCATAGAGTATGTGGGTGCATCCTCCTGGGTTGAGTGGTCTGTGTGTACATCTTGTTTACTATTGGGCTGAGAGCCAGCCCCTGGGAGTGAGTTTAATTCCAGGCCCAAAGTGTACCCCAGGGTCATAGTATTGGGGGTCTCACCAGACTCCATCTGACCAGTAATTCTGGTCATTATAGTGTTCTTGGATTTTGTTCCATGTTTTTCCTTGCACTCTATCCAGGATCTCAAGTTTTGATCCTTTCCCAAGTGGTTGGCATTGGTAGCTGGGCACCATCTAATTCTTCTGGGCTCAAGGTCCATCATGTCCTAATGTCCTAGGACTGATTGCTTCCAAATGTCCTCATTTATTTATTTCATACTCTTCTTCACTCCTGATGATAGGAGACTATTAGCTGCATCTCAGATGGCCAATTGAGAGCTTTTAAGATGACAATCACTACTCACCAACATAGGTTGTGGAACAAGATTTTTATTTATTTTATTGTGCCAATTGAGTCTGGTATCCCCCATGTTTCAATTATTAGTGGATGTTTGCAGCTATTTCTTTTCATCTTGAGACATGCCACATCAGCAAATGGGGTTCCTGCAGCTTTATTCTATCCACATCATTAAGGTTGGCTCTACTCTGAGTAGGTGGCTCTTCTCCAGTCATATTTTGAATATTTTCCAATCTGAGAGCCTCATCTTCTGGCCCTGTATCACACAGTGTTTCAGAGCTATTCATAAAGTTTTTCAATAATATATTAGACAATGTTTTGTTGTTATTTATAAGTTTTCCACTGGCCAATTCTTTAGGAAGTTGATGGCCTGTTCCTTCTTCCAAGTCTGCCTTAGTCTGGAAGCTCTGCTGAAACCTGTCCACCATGGGTAACCTTGCTGGCATTTGAAACACCAGGGGTATAGCCTCCAGCCTCACAGCAACACTCAAGCTGCCACAGTACAACAAACTGACAGACAACTTTGTCTCCCTTTGTTGTTCCTGGTCTCCCCCACCCTGCTCTGTTACCTGGTCTGTCCTGAGGGTGAAAACACCTGGCTTCTATTGGTCCCAGGGCTGCTCTGAGGGCAGCTCCATTCACACAAATACTTGCCTTCCTCTTGTCCTGTGACTGGTTTACTGTGTTCTGCCCCTGGGGTGGCGCCACACATACAAACACCCACCTTCCAGAAATAGAGTGGGAGGAAAAATGTGGAACAAAATTAAAAAAGGCAATTATGACTAGAATTACTGGTGGGATGGAGTCTGATGGGACCCCCAAGACCATGGCTGTAGAATACCCTTTGGGCCTGGGCTAGGACTCACTCCCAAGAGTGAGAAACACTCACCCAAAGTAGAAACACTTACATGAAGAACACCTGACCCAGGATGATGCATCCACATACTCTATGGAGATACACCCCTTGGAGCAATTGGCCATTGAGCACCAGAGAGGCAGCATTCACATGGAGGGAATGCTGGATAGACAGGAGGAGTATATAGTTAAGAAAGGCATAAGGAGGGGGTATCACTGTGAAGAGAGGGGAGGAGAGTGGGTTATGGTTGGGGATGGTTATCAAATGTACACAAACTGTTGAATATAAAGCAAATTTGGCTATGTAAATTTGCATGCAAAGCTCAATTAAAAAAAAAAAAGCATATGCTATATTTATGTGATGTTCCATTTATATGAAGTTCAAGAACAGGCAAAAACAAACTAAAATGACAGAAGTGAAAGTAGTGGTTACCTTTAGCAGAGGAGAAATTGACTAGAAGTGGTACAAGGAGCCTTCTGGGATGCTAGGCATATGATGACATGACACTTGAACTCGTGTGGGATATATGGTATATACATATACCAAAGGTCATCAATTAAGGTTCTTGCACTTACTGTATATATATGATATAAAACAAAAACAAAAACAAAAAAGCACTGCCATCGAGTTGGATCCGACTCATAGCAGCCCCTTCTTGGGTTTTTGAGGTGGTATCACTGCAGAAGTAGATTGCCCAACCTTCCTTCCATGGAGTGGCTGGTGGGTTTGAACCGCCAGTCATTTGGTTAGCAGTCAAGAAAATAAAAGGGAATATTTAAAAAAAAGGAAGGCCCAGGGAGGGGTAGTCACAGGGACAGGAGGGGAGGAGAATTTGTTATGGTTGGGGATGTGCATGAACTGTTGAATGTAAAACAAATTTGCTCTGTAAATTTGCATCCAAAGCACAATCAAATTTAAAATAAATAAATAAATTTAATTACTGTTGCTTTTACCTAAGATATTTTCTTTTAGAGGTATAAATACTGACTATATTAAAGGGGTTATGTATTATTAGGTTACATATGGATAATGGAAAAATTTTTTATAATAATGATTCTTTTAAATTGTTGCAGAGATAATTAAGACGGAAAAACCTCTCTATACCTTCTCTCTCTGGGTACCAAGAGATATTAGATTACGAACAAGGAGAACAATCTTACACATTGTTTTTATTTCCTAGTGATGCTCTGACAGGAATATACCACAAATGGAATGGCTTGAACAAACAGGAGTTTATTCTCTTACAGTTTGGAGGCCTTAAGTCCAAGCTCAAAGTGCCAGACTCTAGGGGCTGGAGGAAAGCCCCTCAACCTTGGGCTTCAGCTCTGTCTTCAGCTCCTGGCCCACTGGAGCTAGAGGCTTTTCTTCACTCAGAAGCTACTGGCTGCTGAGACTGACAAGCCCAAGGTTGACAAGAAAAAAGGGACAGTCCTGATGTTACCAAACCACATTGCAGGCTATGGGACTTGCAAGTCCCAAGATCAGCAGAACTTAGCAGGCTGCTGAACAATGACATGGCTACATGCAGAGTTCAAGCATGCCATAAGCTAGAGACCATTCTCAAAGCTGTTTCTTATATATGGGAAGCAGACCACGTACCCAAAGCACTTACTCAGCTGCTCTAATAGATCCCACCACGGAGTTGATTGCCAGTCTCATCATGGAGAATAACTACCACCAGTTGCCCAGCATCTCAACCAGGCCCAGCCAAGTTGGCACACAAACTTAACCACCACACCCATATTGCTTCTCCCTAAAGCTTTAAATGTATAATCTTGACAAAGGGAGTCCTTTTGAGGCAGAATTAAATGGGAGATGTCAACAATAATTTGAGATCTTTGGTGTATGCAGTACAATCCCCCCGTCCTGAAAATCATACCTTTTCCTTTAAACCATAGTACTGAAGGGACCATGGCTCAACTCTGAAAACCACCCAATTATATTACAAAAGTGGTGGATTCCCACTGTTGTTGTAGGTGCCATCGAGTCAATAAGACCCAGTGTCACAGAGTAAACTGCTCTACAGTTTTCCTAAGTGTAATCTTTGTGGAAGTAGATTTCCAGGTATTTTCTTCCACAGACCAACTGGTGGGTTTGAACCACCAACCTTTCATTTAGTAGCCTAGCATTTAACCACTGCACCAGCAGGGATCCTACTCACACACACATACACAAAATGCGAGTGAACAGGCTAAATAAATAGACACTTGAGAAGTATAATTACTTCAAAAAGAACAACAATAACCAAAAAAGACAGCATATGTTCTCTGAAAAAGAAGATTAGAATATACTGAATAAAATTTTTAAATAATGATAATTTTCCATAAGGATAAAACCAAAAATAAAACTCCCTGCCATCAAGTTGATTCAACTCATAGGGACCCCTCCTTTGGTTCCCAAGGCAGCATCTCTATGGTAGCAGATTGCCTAATCTTCCTTCTGAAAAAGGAAGAAGTGGCTGGTGGGTTTGAACCACAAGACTTCTGGTTAGCAGTCAAAGGTCTTAGGCACTACGCCACCAGAGCTCCCTCTGTAAGGATATAAGGATAGAAATTAACAATATAAAATAAGAGTTATTGTTGTACTTAGGTGCCATTGAGTTGGCTCTGACTCATAACGACCCTATGTACAACAGAGCAAAATGCTGTCTGGTTCTGTGCCAACCTCAGTCTTTGCTATACCTGAGCCCTTCATTGTAGCTAGTGTCAATCCATCTCACTGAGGGCCTTCCCCTTTTTTGTTGACCCTTCACTTTACCAAGCATGATATCCTTCTCCAGTGAATGGTCCCTTCTGACAACATGACCAAAGTATGTGAGAGGAATGAGCATTCTTCCAATGAGCATTCTGACCGCACTTCTTACAGGACAGATTTATTAGTTCCTCTGGCAGTCCATGGTACTTTCAGTATTCTTTGCAAACACCACAACTCAAAAGGATCAACTCTTCTTCGGTCTTCCTTATTCATTGTCCAGCTTTCATACACATATGAGAGGATTGAAAGTACCATGGTGTGGGTTAGTTGCACCTTAGTCTTCAAAGAGATATCTTTGCTTTTCAGCACTTTCAAGAGGTCTTTTAGAGCAGATTTGCCCAGAGACGTCATCTGATGTCTTCTTGAATGCGCTTCCATTAGTGTTCATTGTGGAACCAAGTAATATGAAATCTTTGACAACTTCAATGTGTTCTCCATTTATCATGATGCTGCTTATTTGTCCAGTTGTGAGGATTTTAATTTTTTTTTTTTTTATGTTCAGGTGTAATCCATACTACAGATTGTAGTCTTTAATCTTTACCAGTAAGTGCTTCAAGTCATCCTCACTTTCAGCAAGCTAAGTTGTGTCATCTGCATATCGCAGATTCTTTTTTTTTAATGTGATTTGGGTGAAGATTTACAGAGCAAATTCACTTTCCATACAGCAGTTCACATGTCATTGACCACAGTTTACAACAATGCAACAGCTCCCCTCCCATTTCCTCCCCATAGTTACCTCTTCCCAGTGTCCATCCCTCCATAGTCTCCTGCGCCCTGCATTGTCTCCCTGTGCATAAGCAGCCCTTCCTTCACCCATGATTGTTCTCTCCAGGGAGTGTGTCTACTTGAGGTAAATGTTTAACTCACATGCCTGTACTTCATCTGGCTAGAAACCATAGGTGTGTGTTCAATTCCAGACCTGAAGAGCAACTGGGGGCCATAGTCTCAGTGGTTCCACCAGGCTCTATTGGACCAGCAAACCAGGTCCCCACCTTCTTCTTCTTTTTTATTTTTGCCTCCAAATGATTTTGAGATTTGTTCCACATTGTTTTCCCTCTCTATCCAGGATCTCCTACATCCCTTCCAAGTGGATGACAGTGGTAGCCGGGCACCATCTAGTTCTTCTGGTCTCATAGT
>NW_006921707.1:310526-321213 GCF_000298275.1 Orycteropus afer afer
GTCTGAGCACACAGACTGTGATGGAGTTCCTGCGGGCCCAGAAGGTAGGTGGGAGTGGGGATGGCCACACCTCCATTCACCAAGCAAGTATAGGGTGTAGTAACAAGAAGATTGTCATACCTTTACAGTCTTGCAGGCCCCGAATATCCTTGGGGTTGCTGGAAAGCAGAACGTGTTCTTAAGCCCCAAAATCTGTGAGAGCACTGTTTCTTTAAATATCTAAAATAGTCGAGCTGCTTTTCAACCTTCAAAATGGCAGCATCCTCCGGACCGGCAAAAGTCCATAGCTCAGCCCACCTTTCTCTTCACCTTCTCCATTTTTTCCCCAACCACCATGCACAGTCTTTCGTGCAGTCCCTGGCTAGCAGGGTGATTTTTAGGTTAATTCTTAAGTCCTACCACCACAGGAATCTGCAAGAGCGCTATCTCTTTAAATATCCAAAATAGTCAAGCCGCTTTTTAAACCTACAAAACATCGGCGCCCTCCAGACCAGCAAAAGTCCACATCTCAACCCACCTTTCTCTTCACCTTCTCCGTTTGTTCCCCAGCCACCGTGCATAGTCCTCCATGCAGTCCCTGACTAGCAGGGTGATTTTTAGTTTAATTCTTACGTCCTACCACCACAGGAATCTGAGAGAGCACTGTCTCTTTAAATATCCAAAATACTCAAGCTGCTTTTTAAACTTACAAAATGGCGGCGTCCTCCGGACCGGCAAAAGTCCACAGCTCAACCCACCTTTCTCTTCATCTTCTCTGTTTGTTCTCCACCTACTGTGTACAGTCCATGCAGTCCCTGGCTAGCAGGGTGATTTTTAGGTTAATTCTTAGGTCCTACCACCATTCAGGAACCTCCAAGCCACCTGTACCGTCAGGATCACTCAGGTCGCTGAAAGACCGCAGCTCCATATGTCTCCTTTTTTGGTATTTTCATGCAAATTCTTCTGCTAGTTGGGGTTTAATCCACTTCTGTATCCTTCCCTTCAAGGCTCAGGGGTCCAAGATTATCATCTGGGTCTGTGTTAATTGGTTTCCCTTTTCTTTGTTGAAGAGGGTCTGTGCAGTCCTTCTGCCTAGTCTGCCATCTTGCCGGAACTCCATATCACAGATTGTTAATGAGTCTTCCTCCAATCCTGATGCCATGCTATTCTTCATATAGGCCAGTTTCTTAGATTATTTGCTCAGCATACAGAATGAATAAGTGTGGTGAAAGGATGCAGCCCTAATGCACACCTTTCTGATTTTAAACCCTTGTTCTTTTTAAACAACAGCCTCCTGATCCATGTACAGTTTCCTCATGAGCACAATTAAGTGTTCTGGAGTTCCCATTCTTCTCAATGTTATCCATAATTTGTTATGATCCACACAACTGAATGGTTTTGCATAGTCAATAAAACACAGCTAAATGTCTTTCTGAGCTCTGGTGGTGTAGTTCATAAGACTGCAAACAGAAAGATGATGGTTGAAACCCACCAGTCACTCATCAGAAGAAAGATTGGGCAATCTACTTCCATAGAGATACTGCCTCGGAAACCCAAGGAGAGGTCACTATGAATCGGGATCTACTCAATGGCAGTGAGGTTTTTTTTTTTTTTTTTTTTTTTTAACATCTTTCTGGTATTCTTTGCTTTCAGCCAAGATCCATCTGACATCAACAATGATACAATAAAAATTAGAGATTATTTTTTAAAAACAAAAAAATAGGCAATATATTTTTAAATTAAAAAATATTAAAAAATTAATATTTTCATTAAAATAAAAAATTGTTGAAATAAAGTTCATAATAAATTGGATAATGAGATGGATAATAGCTAATGAACAAATTAGTGAATTGAAGAGTGAACTGTTAAGTTTTCCCAGAAAGTACCAGGTACTAATAAATATAAAATAAAAGTAAATGATATGAAGTACAAATGTCCAGGTAGTGGTATTCCTAAAAGAAGAAAAATAATGGAGAAGAGGAAGTAACTGAAGAAATAATGTTGTTGTTGTTGTTGATATGTGCCATCGAGTCAGACCCGACTCATGGCAACCCCTCCTTGGGTTTCTGAGGCAGTATCACTACCTCAGTGAAGTAGATTGCCCAATCTTCCTTCCGAGGAGTGGCTGGTGGGTTTGAACTGCCAGCTTTCTAGTTGGCAGTCAAGTCCCATAGGCACTATGCTACCAGAGCTCTTAAAGAAATAATAGAAATGCATTTTATAAAATGAAAGATGAAAAATTCTCGTTGAAAGTATACATAGAATATTAGCAGAAGTAGTGTCAAACAGGAGACAAAAGGAAAACTTCACATCTAGGCACTTTATAGTGATATTTAAGAAAATTAATGATAAATTCTAATGATTTTGAGAGAGAAAAAAATAGTTCAACTATCCAAAATATATTATCATATTTAGATAAAATTTCTCAGCCATGAAACTGGATATAAGAAGATAAAAGGGTAATACTTTAAAATATTGAATAAAATTCTTGTGCCTAGAATTTCATTTCCAGCCAAATTATCATTCAAATGTCAGGACATAATTGCCTTAGAAGTTGTGGTAGGTGAAATTCTAAGATGGTTCTGAAGATTCCTGGACAACAGTGAGTACTTTGTGCATAATCCTTGGAGTATAAATATATAGATTTTAGTCTTGTGAATAAGTTCTGTTAAATGGTACAGTTGAGTTTTAAATAAGGAAGATTGTCTGAGCGGACCAGATCTAAATACTTCAGCCCATTAAATCTGGATCTAGAGGTCGGAGACAAGAGAAAGTAGAGACATTCTCCTGCTGGCCTTGGAGAAGAAACCGATATGCTCTGGCAAAGAAGATGTGACAGGAAATCGTGGGAGCCCTCTAGGAGCTGAAAACATCCTCTGTTAACACCCAGCAAGAAAATGGAAAGCTCAGTCCTACAACCACAAGTAACTGAACAGCCAACAATTTGAATGAGCTTGAATACTAGCCTCAAAATGAGAATTTAGTCCAGTCAACATCCTAATTTCATCTGGTTGAGACCCTAAACAGAGGACCCAGCCAAGCTGTGCAGAGTCTTTGACCCATCAACACTGTGAGATAATGAAGTTGTGTGTTTTCAGCTGCTAAGTTTAAATTGTTACAAACAATAGAAAAGTAATGAAGTATTGCCATGTCCATGCTAAACTGAAAGCAACTAGAGTTTCCAAATAAGAAAAAAAAAACAAATCCAAGAAACAGTTTATGATTAGGATAAATCAAAAACAGAAAAAAATGTTTTTATTTCACTTTACAAACATGGTTCAAAAGTTACTAGTAAATTAATATATAGTTAATTCTAGTTATATATTTTTAAAGATTATGTTTAAGTATTGTTATTCCTGAAGAATAGAAAATGATCCCAAATCTTAATGGTGAAACACACACACACACACATATTTTATTTTTCTCAAAATTTTGAGAGTCAGGAACATGAGAAGGGCTGAGCTGGTAGTTCTCCCTCTGGGACTATCATTTAGTTTCAATTTGGTTTTGGCTGGGACTGTAGTCTTCTACTTTTGACTAACAGGTAAATGCGGAACTCTAGGATAACCTTTTAAGAACTGGAAGAATTTAAATAAGATTTGGCAACCTGATTAAAGACTATTATCTGTTTATTTTTGTTCTTAGGGCATAGGCCCTAAGGCATCTGACTGCTAACCAGAAGGCTGGTGGTTCAAACCCACCAGCCACTCCTCGGAAGGAAGGTTGGGCAATCTACTTCCATAGTGATATGGCCTTGGAAACCCAAGGAGGGGTCATTGTGAGTCAGATCCAACTTGACAGCAGTGAGTTTGGTTTTGTGGTTTTGGAGGTGCTATGCAGTCATAGTGACCTTATGTACAAGGGAATGAAACACTGGCCTGATCTGCACCATCCTCACAATTGTTGCTATGCTAGAGCCTATTGTTTCAGGCACTTTATCATCCATCTCATTGAGGGTCTTCCTCTTTTTCACTGAATCTCTACTCTACCAAGTGTTAAGTCCTTCTCAATTACTGGTCCCTGATGATAACATATAGAAATATTAAATAGAAATCTGAGTCTTAAAACCAAACTAAAACCCAAGCCCATTGCCATCGAGTTGATTCTGTCTCATAGTGATCATATAGGACAGAGTAGAGGTCTCTCCATCCTCGCTTCTAAGGACCATTCTAGCTTTACTGTTTCCAAGACAGATTTGTTCACTCTTCTGGCAGTCCATGGCATATTCAATATTCTTCACTAATATCATCATTCAAATGAGTCAATTCTTCTTCAGTCATCCTTATTCATTGTCCAGCTTTTGCATGCATATGAGGTGGTTGAAATGTCATGGTTTGCGTCAGGCGTACCTTAGTCCTTAAAGTGACATCTTTGTTGCAGTGCTACTCTGTCTTATATGGTCACTATGAGACAGAATCTACTTGATGGCAGTGGGCTTGGGATTCTGTGGTTTTAAGACTCAAATTTCTATTTAATATTCAATGCCAAGAAATGGTTTTATTGTTTTAGTTTGTGTCTACCTTTCCCCCAAAAGCAGTGACCCCTATTACTTCAATAGGTTGGGAGGCTTAAGACAGTACAATCTACTTGATATGAAAATTTCCCATTTATTTTTTAGTTTTAACAATTACACCAATTATATGCCAACTCCTGTGTTACATTCTTAGTTATGATGGTAAATAAGATAGTATTTCTGCCCTAAAGGAGCTTCTAGTGTCAAGGTTGAGACATACATGGGAAGTGCTAACCAAAATTTTACATTATTGCTTGTCTAATAATGGAAGGAAGGTTGGGCAATCCTACTTCTGTAGTGATACTGCTTCGGAAACCCAAGGAGGGGTCGCTATGAGTCGGGGCCGACTCGATGGCAAATAACAACAACAAACAACAATAATGGTATTAGCAAAGCATTATGGGAGGACACAGAAAGCTCAAATAAAATACCAAGGAAATAGATGTAGGAGGCAGTATTATATTCCTGCTAAAACAGGACTACTATAATGGGAAAAAGATAACATAATTTAGAGACAACATTGTAGTGTATTGTAATCTGAATCCTTGGGACAGAAATTGGCAACATCTTTTATATTAAAGGAAGATGAGTTCTTGCTAATTCAAGATGCTTGACCTAGTGCCAAGTGAGGAAAATAAACCCATTTTTGCATGTTTGCTACTCTCTTTTTTTTGTCATGGTTTGGTTTTGCTTTGTAAAATTCCATTTTCCTCAGATTATTTTAAAAGGCATGCAATTTTATCTTCAAAACTTTTCTTTTTTTAATTTAAAAGTTCATTTTAACTAATATTTGTGAGACTATTGATGAACTGCTCTGGGACATATCAAGATGAAAAATAAGTTTTGGGACTTCGGAGGGTTATGTTCTTGTAGGAAGGACTAAGGCACAAGAATAGTACAATATGCAAAGGAGAAAAGAAAATGACTGCCATTGAGTCAGTTCCTACTCATAGTGATCCGATAGGACAGACTAGAACTGCCCCCATAGTGTTTCCAAGCCTGTAAAGCTTTATAGCAGATTGCCTCTTCTTTCTCCCAGGAAAGATCTTTCTCTATTGGCTTATTATTTTGGGTTGTAGCCTACAGCCAAACATAATGTAACATAACATAATGTAACATAACATAACATAAGGTAAGGTAATGTAACTTCAAGTTTAGGTTTTTAATATTTTTGTAATTGTATACTTAGTATTTTAGAGCTAGAATGACTCTAAATAAAGACACTAAGGGTCAGAAAAGTTTATCTGTCCATGGTCAAATGACTAAGCCACAATATTCTGACACAATATTTCAGAATGTTTACTATCTCTACAAGGGACTGCAAATTCATGGCTTATTGCTACATTTGGCCCACAGTTATGTCCTAATGTTGCTATTTTGGTATTTCAAAATAATTTCTTTGAAATACTTCTGAGAAGACATGCTTTCTTAAGCTTATCATGGTCCACTATATATATGTTTTGTCCATTTTACAATGGCTGAGTTTACAAAGGCATCTAGAGATTGAAATTCCTTCTAGATCTATGCTATATAAAAGAAATGCAGTACTTGCAATTCCAAGAACCTATTATGTTCTATTAGGTTCTGGGTCTTTGAACATACAGCTCCCACTTGCTGGGACAAGCTTTCTCATCAAATTTTCTTTTTTTAAACTAGATATCCAGGCTCAGGTAAAGAATGATTTCCTTAGGAAGATGAGTCTATCTGGCTTTGGCATGTCTTCAAATCTCAAAGCAACATCCTGAATTTACCTCTATTAAAACACTTTAACTCTACATTATACTGATCCACTTATTTCCAAACAAATTGAGACAGGTATTATCTCTTCATATGCAGTATCTCTGGCACATAGAAAATCTTCAACAACAACAAAAATAAAAAAATATACATATAAGGCAAAGATGAATACGTCTTTTGATGGGTTTATTTGCAAACAAGATAGAACAGATTATATATGACCCATATAAGAGTTCTCAGTAATTCAAAAAATATTAAAATAATACACAATATTTTCATTGACACAATATTACATTAAAACCAATTTAAAAAAAACCAAAATCACTGCCATCGAGTTGGATCTGACTCATAGTGACCCCTTTTTGTGTTTCCAAGGTGCTATCACTATGGAAGTAGATTGCCCAACCTTCCTTCTGAGGAGTGGCTGGTGGTTTTGAACCACCAGTCTTCTGGTCAGGAGTCAAATGCCTTAGGCAATATACCACCAGAGCTCCTAATATTACATTAGATGTTAAAAATAATAATATTTTTAGAAAATCCAAAGATATTTGAAAATTACACAAGTAAATAATCCATGGCTCGAGGAAGAAATCACAAAGTAAATTAGAACATAGTTTGAAAGAAAAGATAATGAAAATACTGTATATAAAAATATATGGGCTACAATAAAAAGGAGTCTTTAGAGAAACATTTTATCTTATGTGGCTATAATACAAAAAGGAAAAGGTGCAAAACCACAAAGCCCTGTTGTATGCTTCAAGCTTAAAAGCTAGAGAAAGGTGCAAAAATTACTCAAAATGGAAAGAAAGGAAATTTTTTAAATGAAGTTAGAATCAATGAAAAGAGATTTTAGACTGTAGTTTTCTTGTGATACCTATCTAGTTTTAGTATCAGAGTAATTCTGGCCTCGTAGAATGAGTTGGGAAGTGTTCTATCCTCTTCAATTTTATGGAGAAAACAATTGGTGTTAATCCTTTTTCAAATGTTCGATAGAGTTCAGTGAAGACATTTTGGTCTGGGCTTTTTTTAATGGTAAGTTTTGGATTACTAATTCAATCTCATCTGTCAGTTTGTCATACTGTGGTTGCATGTGTATTACTTTAATGCTGGAGGCTATGTCACAGGTATTCCAAATGCCAGCTAGGTCACCTCTGCTGCACAGATTTCAGTAGAGCTTTTAGACAAAAACAGACTGGGTAAAGAGATGGGGCCATCCACTTCTGAGAACACTGGCCACTGTAAACCTTATGAATAGCTGTGAAACACTGTTTGATATATTACAGGAAATTTTTATGAAACATTGTCTGATGTAGTGGCAGAAGAAGAGCCCCTCAGATTGGAAGGTACTCAAAATATAACTGTGGAAAACTGCCTCCTCAAACTAGAGTTGATCATATTGATGTAGATGAAGTAAACCTTTCAGGACCTTCATTTGTTAATGGAGCAAGACTCAAAATGAAAAGAAACAGCTACAAACATCCATTAATAATCTGAACATGGAATGTATGACATATGAATATATAAAAATTGGAAGATGTAAAAAATGAAATGGAATGTATAAAGATAGATATCCTAGGTATTAGTGAGCTGAAAAAACAAACAAACTGGTATTGGTCATTTTGAATCAAACAAACATATTGTCTACTATGTTGAGAATGACAAATTGAGGAAGAATGGTGTCATATTCACCATCAAAAAGAATGTTTTAAGATGTATTGTGAAGCACAACATTGTCAGTGATAGGATAATATCATACATTTGCATGGAAGACCAGTTAATAGTATTATTATTCAAATTTATACATTAACTACTAAAACCAAAAATGAAGAAATTGAAGATTTTTAACCAACTTCTGCAGTCTGAACTTGACCAAGCATGCAATCAAGATGTATCGAGGAATACTGGTGATTGGAATGTGAAAGTTGGAAACAAAGCAGAACCATCAGTAGTTGGAAAATATGGCCTTGGTGATACAAATTACACTGGAGAAGGCATTATAAAATTTTGCAAGACCAAAGACTTATTTCTTGCAAATGCCTTTACTCAACAGGTTGTTGTTATGTGCCATCAACTTGGACACGATTCATAATGACCCTTCCTTGGGTTTCTGAGGTGGTATCACTACAGAAGTAGATTGCCCAACTTTCTTCCAAGGAGTGGCTGGTGGGTTTGAACTGCCAGCCTTCTGGTTAGCAGTCAAGTACCTTAGGCACTACACTACCAGAGTTCCTTTATTCAACATCAATAGTGGTTATACACATGGACATTGCCAGATGGAATACACAGGAATCAGGTGAAGAAAATTTGTGGAAAGAGGTGATGGAGAAGCTCAATATCTTCAGTTAAAACAAGGTTAGGAGCTGACTGTACAACAGACTATCAATTGTTCACATGCAAGCTTAATTTGAAGTTTAAGAAAATTAAAACAAGTCCACAAAAGCCAAACTGTGACTTTGATTATCTCCCACCTGAATTTAGAGACCACCCGAAGAAAAGATTTCACACATTGAACAATAATAACCAAAGACTAGACAAGTTGCTGTCAAAAAAATCACACATGAAGAAAGTAAAATATCATTAAAAAGACAAGAAAGGAAGAAAAGACCAAAACGGAAGTCAGAGGAGACTGAAACTTGCCTTTGAATGGAGAGTAGCTAAAGGAAGTTGAAAAAGTGACAAGACAAAAGAGATGAAAAGATTTCAAAGGGCAGCTTGGCAAGACAAAGTAAATTATCATAATGAAATGTGCAAAGACCTGGAGTTAGAAAACCAAAAGGGAAGGACATGTTCAGCTTTTATCATGCTGAAAGACCTGAAGAAAAAATCCAAGCCCCAAGTTGCAATATTAAAGAATGCGGTGGGTAAAATATTGAATGATGCAGGAAGCATCAAAAGAAGAGAGAAGGAATATACTGTATTGGAAGAATTGGTCAATGTGCAACTATTTCAGGAAATAGCACATAACCAAGAACCAACATTATGGAAGGAAGAAATACAAGCTGCACTGAAGGAATTGGCAAAAAAACAGGGCTCCAGCAATTGACAGAATACCCATTGAAATATTTCAAGAAATGGATGCAGCGTTGTTGTTGTTGTTGTTGTTATGTGCCATCGAGTCTTCTCCAACTCATAGTGACTTTATGTACAACAAAATGAAACATTGCCCCATCCTGTGCAAGCCTCACAATCCCTACTATACCTGAGCCCATTGCTGCAGCCACCATGTCAATCTATCTTGTTGAAGGCCTTCTCCTCTTTTGTTGATCTTCCACTTTACTAAGCATGACATCCTTCTCCAGAAAATGGTTCCTTATGACAACATGACCAAAGAAGGTGAGACGATGTTTGGCTATTCTCCCTTCCAAGGAGCATTCCAGCTGCACTTCTCCCAGGACAGATTTGTTAGTTCTTTTAGCAGTCCGTGGTACTTTCAGTATTCTTCACCAACACCACAAGTCAAAAGCATCAACTCTTCTTTGGTCTTTCTTATTCATTGTCCAGCTCTCACATACATAATGAAGCAATTGAAAATACCATAGCCTTGAGTTAGGTGCATCTTAATCTTCAAGGATATATCTTTGTTATTCCACACTTGAAAAAGGTCTTTTGCAACAGATTTGCCCAATGCAATATGTCTTTTGATGTCTTGACTGCTGCTTCCATTAGTGTTGATTGTAGAACCAAGTAATATGAAGTCTTTGACAACTTCAATCTTTTCTCCATCTATCATTCAGTTGTGAGGATTTTTGTATTCATTATATTGAGACGTAATCCACACTGCCGACTGTAGTCCTTAATCTTCATCAGTAAGTGCTTCAAGTCATCCTCACTTTCAGCAAGCAGGATGAATCTTTGGAGGTGCTTATTCATTTATGCCAAGAAATTTGGAAGACAGCTACCTGGTCACTTGACTGGAAGAGAACAATATTTGTGCCCATTCCAAAGAAATGTGATCCAACAGAATGTGGAAATTGTTGAACAACATCGTTGATATCACATGCAAGTAAAATTTTGCTAAAGATAACTCAAAAAGAGTTGCAGCAGGATATTGACAGAGAACTTCCAGAAATGCAAGCTGGATTCAGAAGAGGACATGGAACGAGGGATATCATTGCTGATGTCAGATAGATCTTGGGTGAAAGCAAAGAATACCAGAAATATGTTTACTTATGCTTTATTGACTATGAAAAAGCTTTCTACTGTGTGCATGATAACAAATTATGGATAACATTGCAAAAAAGGGAAGCCCAGAGCACTTAATTTCACTCATGAGGAACCTGAACAAAGACCAGAAGGCTATTGTCTGAACAGAACAAGGGATACTGCACGGTTTAAAATCAGAAAGGCTGTGTGTCAGGGTTGTATGCTTTCACTGTACTTATTCAATCTGTATGCTGAGCAAATACTCTGAGAAGCTGGACTATATGAAGAAGAGCATGACATCAGGATTGGAGGAAG
>NW_006921707.1:323538-344957 GCF_000298275.1 Orycteropus afer afer
GCGTATGGATATTATCCTATCACTGACAGCATTGTACTTCAGGACAGATCTTGAAACATCCTTTGTGATGATGAATGCCATGCCATTCCTCTTTAAACTGTTGTTCCCGGCATAGGAGATCATATGGTAGTCTGATTCAAAATGGCCCAAAACAGTCCATTTCAGCTCACTAATATCTAGGATATCAATCTTTATGTGTTCCATTTCATTTTTGACAACTTCCAATTTTCCTAGATTCATACTTTGTACATTCCATGTTACAATTATTAATGGATGCTTGCCACTGTTTCTCCTCAATTTGAGTGGTGCCACATCAGCAAATGGAGGTCTCATAAGCTTTATCTTATCCATATGAATAAGGCTGATTTTACTCTGACAATGCAGCTCTTGCCCAGTCCTACTTTGAGAGCTTTCTAAGCTAAGTGACTCATCTTCCTCCTCTGTATTGACAATGTTTCTGGACTATTCATAAATTTGCACAGTAATGTACCAGACAGTGTTTCTCAGCTATTCATAAGGTTTTCCCTGGCTAATACTTTGAGAAGTGGATGCCCTCCTCCTTCTTCCTAGTCTGTCTTAGTCTGTAAGCCAGGCTGATACCTGTGCAACAGGTGCACCCCACTGGGTTTGAAACACCATTGGCACAGCCTCAAGACTCACAGCAACAGTCACCACAGTAGGACAAACCGACAGACAAGTTTGTCTCCCTTAGCTGTTGGAAACCCCTCCAACCACCCTTACCTGGATCCCTGTGGCTAACTCCTCTATCTGTTCCCCCCTTTGCCTTTTCTGTCCTCTCCCTGCTTCCCGCCTTGCTGCTCATGGTGGGTGGCCTGGGTTCGCTTTCTTCACCTGGGTCCCTGTGGCTGACTCCTCTATCTGTTCCGATCCTCTTTACGTTTTCTGACTTCTCCCTGCTTCCCACCTCACTGCCTGTTCTTGTTGTTTTTGTTGTTATGTGCCATTGAGTCAGACCCGACTCATAGCAACCCCTCCTTGGGTTTCTGAGGCAGTATCACTATGGAAGTGGATTTTCCCATCTTTCTCCCCAGGGAGGTGTAGGGCCCTCTATATCTTAATCCAGCACTTAATGAAGCACTTACTGATGAAAATCAAAGATTAAAATCTTTAGTATGGGTTACACCTTAATATAAAGAAAACAAAAATCCTCACAAATGGACCAATAAGTAACATTACAGTAAATGGAGAAAAAAATATAGTTGTCAGGGATGTTATTTTACTTGGAGCCATAATCGACATACATGGAAGCAGCAGTCAAGAAATGAGACAGACTATTGCACTGGGCAAATCTGCTGCAAAAGCTCTCTTTAACGTGTTAAGAAGCAAAGATGTCACTTTGAAGACAAAGGTAAACCTAACTCAAGCCATGATATTTTCAGTCGTCTCATATGCAAGTGAAAGGTGGACAATGAATAAGGAAAACTGAAGAAGAGTTGATACCTTTGAATTGTGGTGTTGATCAAGAATACTGAAGATACCATGGCCTGCCAGAAGAACCAACAGATCTGCTCTGGAAGAAGTGTAGCTGGAATGTTCCTTGAAAGTGAGAATGGCCAACTTCATTTTACCTACTTTGATCATTTTGTCAGAAGAGACCATTCCCTGGAGAAGGATATCATGCTTGGCAAAGTGGAGGGTCAGCCGAAGACCCTCAATGAAATAGATTGATAAAATGATTGCAATGATGCGCTCAAGCATAGCAAAGATTATGAGGATGACACAGAACTGGGCAGTGTTTCGTTCTGGTGTGCATGGGGTCACTGTGAATTGGAGCTGAGTTAATGGCACTTAACAACAGCAATTCAATCTCATTGCTTCTTGTAGGGCTGTTCAGATTGCCTGTTTCTTCAATTCAATAAATTTGTTTATTTTCAGTAATAGGTCCATTTTGTATATATATAGTCTAATTAATTGCCATACATTTCTTCATGGTATTCTTTGTGAATGTTCTTATTTCTGTAAGGTAATAATAACTATTGGATAGTAATAACCCTTATTTCATTTCAGATTCTGGTAATTTTAGTCTTTTCTTTGTTTCCAGGTCAATCAAGTTAAAGGTTTTGTCAGTTTTGTTATTCTTTTAAAATAATTAGCTTTGGTTTAATTGATTATCCTATTATCTGTTTCATTTACTTCCTTTCTAATCTTTATTGTTTTCTTTCTTTCTTACTGCATGCTTTAAGTTTAGTATGGCCTTCTTATATTAGTGTCTTAAAGTGAAAATTTAGATTATTAATTTTATATCTTTCTTCTTTTTAAATAAAAGCATTTATAGCTATAAATTTCCACTTACACACTGCTTTGGTTTGTTTTTTTGTTTTGTTTTCATCTCTCAAATTTGGGTATGTTTTGTATTCATTTTCATTCATCTAAAATATTTTATAATTTCCCCTTTGAACCATTGGTTATTTAGGAGTATGTTATTTAATTTCCACATATGTGGAAATTTTCTACATATTTGGAATTTCCTAACTTCTTTCTGTTACTGATTTCTAATGTCACTCCATTTTGATCAGAGTTTTTGTTTTATGTATTTTGTGGCCTTATTTTTATGTGCATATATGTTTATGATATTTATATCTTCTTTAATAGGTTGATCCTTTTATCATTATAAAATATTTTTCTTTATAGTTACAATTTTTTTCTCTTTTGTCTTGTATTTGTAGAGTCAGTTCAGCTCTATTTTGGTTCTTGTTTTCATGTCATGTATTTCTCATCATTTTACTTTCAATCTATTAGGTTTTTGGTGTAAAATATATGTCTTTTATACAGCACATAGTTGAATCATCCATTATGCTAATCCCTGGTTTTTTAAGTAACATATATAAAGGATTTATATTTAATGTAACAGCAGAGAGACTAAGTTTACTTTTGTCATTTGGCTGTTTGTTTTCTATATATCTTAGTCACTTTTGTTCCCTATGCCTACATTACTGTATTATTTTGTACTAAATAGATATCTTCTGATGTACCATTTTAATTATGTTGTCTCTTCATTCATTCATTTTTGTAATATTTTCTCTTAGGGTATGTTCTGGTTACCTAGTGCCACTCTGACAGCATACTATACCACAAATGGGATGGCTTGAACAAACAAGAGTCTATTCTTACAATTTGGAAGGTTTAAGTCCAAGTTCAAAGTGTCAGTCTCTAAGGGCTGGGGGAAAGCCCCTCAGCCTTGGCGTTCAGCTCTGCCTCTTGCTTCTGGCCCACTGGAGCTAGATACTTTTCTTCAGTAAGACGACTGCTGCCTGCTGAGATTGCCAAGTCCAAGGTTGACAAGTAAAAAGGCACAGTCCTGATGTTACCAAACCACATGGCAGGTTATTAATTCAAGTCCATTGAAAGTCTCAAGGTTGTCAGAGCATGGCAGGCTGCTGAACAATGACATGCTTACATGTAGGATTCAAGTGTGCCATAAGCTAGAGACCACTCCAAAGCTACTTCTTGTATATGGGAAGCAGACCACATACCCAAAGCAGTTACTCAGCTGCTCCAATAGATTCCACCATGGAGTTAATTGTCAGTCTCATCGTGAGGAATAACTATATTCAGTTGTCCAGCCACTCAACCAGGTCCAGCCACGTTGACACACAAATGTGACCATCACAGGGTAAAAATTACCATTTAATTTATAACAATTTAATTTGAATTAGTACAAACCAAATTTCAATAGTGTATATAACTTTGCTTCTATATATCTCCATTTCCTCCCCTTCATTTTTGTACTATTATGTTCATAAAATTATATCTTTACTCATATGTACCCAATCCTGAGACTTCTTCGCAATCATTGCTATTTGAGCCCATTTTTATAGCCATTGTGTCAATCCATTTTCAATATTCTTCATCAACACCTTAATTCAAATGCACCAATTCATTTTCAATTTCCTTATTCACTCTTCAGCTCACATACATATGAAGTGATAGGAAAGACCATGGGTTGGGTCAGGCACATCTTAGTCCTCAAAGTGATATCTTTGTTTTTTTAACACTTTAAAGAGGTCTGTTGCAGCAATTCTTCATTTGATTCTCGATTGCTTCTTCCATTAGCATTCACTGTGAACACAAATAAAATGAAATCCTTGACATCTTCAATCTTTTTTCCATTTATCATGATTATTGGTCCAGTTGTAAGGATTTTTGTTTTCTTTATGTTGAGGTGTAATCCATACTGAAGACTTTGTGTTTGCTCTTCATCAGTAAATGCTTCAAGTTCTCTTGACTAACAGCAACAGCCTCAGCAGCTAATAACAAAAACATTCAGATTTAAAATGCATATATGTTTTTTCTAAAGTACTTTGCTTAGGAATATATATTAAAAATTTTACTCACATAGACAAATATGTGATATAAACAAGGATATACAAATAAGGACATTATATGAAACATCATTGTTATTGTTGTTGTTATATGCTGTCAGATTGGACTCGACTCATAGCAACCTCTCCTTGAGTTTCAGAGGTGGTATCACTATGGAAGTAGATTGGCCCACCTTCCTTCCAAGGTGGGTTTGAACTGCCAGATTTCTGGTTAGCAGTCAAGTGCCTTAGGCACTATGCTACTAGAGCTCCTGAAACATCATTATTATATCAAAAACCTGGAAACAAAACAAACAAAAAAAACATAACTAAGAAATTAACTAAATAAAATTATGAAAAAATACATACTATGAGAGCTCTGGTGGCATAGTGCCTAAGGCATTTGACTGCTAACCAGAAGGCTGGAAGTTCAAACCCACCAGCCACTCCTCAGAAGGATGACTGAGCAATCTACTTCTGTAGAGATACCAAAATAAACCAAACTCACTGCCGAGTCGGATCATAGTGACCCCTCCTTGGGTTTCCAAGGTGGTATAACTACGGAAGTAGATTGACCAATCTTCCATACGAGGAGTGGCTGGTAGAATTGAACTGCCAGCCTTCTGGTTAGCAGTCAAATGCCTTAGGCACTATGCCTCGAGAAACCCAAGAAAAGATTGCTGTAAGTCAGAATCTACTCTTGGACAGTGAGTTTTTTTTTTTTTTTTTTGATATGGAACACTGTGAATCCATTAAAAGATACACGTGTACCTGCATAAAATGCTTCAAAAATTTATGATTGAAGGAAAATAAGCAAGCAACAGCATAATAATATGCATAATATAATTTCACTCTGTGTATATATAAATACTTATAATAGTGGAAAAATATACTCCACAATGTTAGCAAGTGTGACTTCTGAAGAAGAAATGAGATTTGAGACATAAAGGATGAGGAATTTTATTAATTAAGCACTTGTAAATTATATTCCGTATTTATCCAGTTTTAGTAGTTTTATAGTCATATATTCACATATAAAATGTTTCAAAATCTTGCGCACTGTCATCGAATGGGTCCTGACTCATAGAGACTCTTTGGGTTTCCTAGGCAGTATCTCTAAGAAGTAGATTGCCCAATCTTCCTTTCTAGGAGTGGCTGGGGGGTTTGACCCACCAGCCTTTTGGTTAGCAGTCAAATGCTTTAGGCACTACACCACCAGAGCTCCTAAAATGTATAGTAAAATGTAATTATAATTTAATCTATAAATTAGGAGCTCTGGCAGCACAGTGCCTAAGGCACTTGACTACTAACCAGAAGCCTGGCGGTTCAAACCCACCAGCCATTCCTTGGAAGGAAGTTTGGGCAATCTACTTCCGTAGTGATACTGCCTCAGAAAACCAAGAAGGGATCACTATAAGTCAGGTCTGACTCAACGGCACAGAACCACAACAACAATCTATAAATTACCAGTCCTTGAATTTTCAAAAGGAACCTATCACATGGGTTAATTAAGTAAACAAAAATAAAGCAATTTTGATTTTTAATTTATCTAAATTTTGTGTATGTGTTTATTTTAAGAGTAGGGTTGAGTTTGATTATCATACATACTTTAATAAGTAATCTGTCATTGCAGAATACTTAACACTAATTTAAAATAATGCTTGTCTGGCACATAGTCATCCAGAAAAAATTGTTGAATGAGTAATGATTGACTGAATTTGAGTAAATATGGCCCTAATATTTAGGGAAAATATGAACAACAAATTATATATATATAATTGACTTATAAAATATATATATATATATATTTTAACTTTGTGTAGTGGTTTAGAGGCAAATTATCTTTCTGTGCAACAATTTAGAGATACTTTGTTTCATGACATTGATTGCAGTCCCCACAATGTACAGCACTCTTTCCACTTCCTCCATGTATTGTTTGTTTTCATTCTTTCCTTCTTTTCTGTTTTCTAAGTTTTGTTTTTGAGCACACGTTGCCCTTTAGATCTGTAGAGTTGGTTGTTTTAGGAATTGTTTTCCTCCTTTGTCTAATTGTTCAGTTTAGAGCCCTGTCTGTTGTTTGGCTGAAAGCTGACAATTGGGGGTGAGTTCAGTTCCAGGATTGAAGTTAGTCTAAGGGTCATAATCTTGGGAGTTCCACTAGTCTCTATCAGACCAGTAAGTCTGGTCTTTTTTTATAATTCTGAATGTTGTTCCACATTTTTCTCCCCCTGTATCCAGGACCTTCTCTTGTGATATCAATTGCATCAGTAATAGTCAGTAGTGGTATCCAGGCACTATTTAGTTCTTCTGACCTCAGGATCATGGAGACTGAGGTTCATGTGTTCCGTGAGTCCTTTGGACTAATTGTTTCTATGAATCTTTGATTTCTTTGTTCTACTTTGCTTCATACAGAGAGAGAGATCAATAGTTGCGTCTTAAATGGCTGCCGGTAAGGTTTAAGCTTCCTAAAGTTGACTGTAGAACACTGTTTCTGTGGAGTATGTTATGCCAATTGACCTAGACATTCTCTGAGACTATGGCTTTAAGTCCCAAGTCCAGTGACTCACTCTCACAAGGTGTGTGGTATGGCTAAGAAGTTTTCTCAACTTTGCCCTCTGTATGCTCTACTGTATATATTTTCATATGTACTGGATATATTTGTAGCACTTATAAATACACATGTAGAAATATCCTTTGCCAATCTCATATATATTTGTGAGTGTAGTCCCATTCTCCTTCCCACACCTATTTATCTTGCAGGTCTATCTATGTATACACTCATAGATTACTGTTACTACTCTTATTGAAGAATTGTGTATGTAATAGTATTTATCTTTGCCTTTAACTCTTGTCTTGTTTGCGCTGGTCATATTTTGCTGACCTCCCCTTTATTATTTATTGCCTTTCCCTTCACCCAAGTTAATAGGTGTCTTTTCTCCAGTTAGCTATTTTTCCTCCATACTCCTCCCATCCTTGGTAACCATCAAAGAATGTTTCTTTCTTAGTATAAATGTTTTTATTGACTTTTTATAATAGTGTTCTCCTATAATATGTGTGCTTTTGTGATTGCTGTATTTTACTCAGCATAATGTACTCCAGCTTCATCCATATGGTGAGGTGTTTCCCGGATTCTTCATTGTTCTTTAACAAGCATAGTGTGTTTGTACCATAGTTTATTTATGCATCCATCCATTAAAGGGCACTTAGGTTGTTTCCATTTTTTTTTTCTATTGTGAATAATGCTGCTATGAACTTCAAAAAATGAAGACCAAACTCACTGCCATCCAGTTGATTTGACCCACTGCATGTGAATATATTTACTCATTCAGCTCTTATTTTTCTAGGACATTTACCTAGGGAATGCTGGATCAAATGGTGTTTTTATTTCTAACTTTCTAAGGAAGCACTATGTTTCCCATAGTGGTTGCACCATTTTACACACCAACCAGCAGTGTGTGAAGGTTCCAGTCTCTCCACACCAACACCATTTGATGTTTTCTTTTTTTTTTTTTTTTAACTTTGCTATTATTCCTGGAGTGAGATGACATCACACTAATTGTTTTGATTTGAATCTCCATTGGCTAATGATTGCAAGCATTTCTTCATGTGTTTGTTGACCATCTTCTTTGAGAGATGTCTATTCATGACCTCTGCCAATTTTTCAGTTGGATTGCTTGTGTTTTTTTGGTAATGTATTGAAGTTTTCTATAAACTTATAGAGGTCTAACTCTTATCCAATAAATTGTTGCCATATTCCCCCCCCCCATTTTGTAGGTTCCCTTTTTACTCTATTGTTGAAGTCTTTTGATAAACATATATGATTAATTTTAGGAGGTCTTTGTCTTCTAGTTTGTCTTCTGTTGTCTGTGCATTTTTAGGTATGTTTGATAGTATGTTTACACCAGGTATAAAGATCCCTAAATTTGCCTTTATTTTTCTTTGTTGGTCATTATCGCTTTAGGTTTTACATTTAGGTATTTGATCCATCTCTAGTTAGCTTTTGTATATGGACCCTGTTTCATTTTTCTGCAAATGGATATCCAGTTTTACAAGCACCACTCGTCAAATGAGACTATCTCTTCCCACTTAATTGGTTTCAGGCCTTTGTCAAATATCAGCTATCCATAAATGGATGGTTTGCTTCTGGGTTCTCAATTCTATTCCATTGTCTATCATCATGTCAATGAACCAATAACGAACTGTTTCTACTACCTTGGCTCTATAGTAGTTTTTCAGATCAAGGAGTGTGAGGCCTCCTACTTTGTTCTTCTTTAGTAGGAATTTGCTTATCTAGAATCTCTTTCTTTTCCTCATAAAGTTGGTGATTATTTTTTCCTTGTCTTTCAAGAATGATGATGGAATCTGGCTCAGAATTACATTATATGTGTAGATTGCATTGGGTGGTACTGATATTTTCACACTGTGAAGTCTTCTTGTTCATGAGCATGGTATATTTTTTCCTTTATGTGGATCTCTTTTGGTTTCTTGCAGTAGTGTTTTGTGGTTTTCTTTGTATAGGTCTTTTGTGTCTCTAGTTAGATTTATTACTAAGAACTTCATTTCTGGGTGGCTATTATAAATGGTATTGTTTTTCTAATTTCCTTTTCAGCTTTCTCTTTGCTACTGTAGAAAATTTGACTGATATTTGTAGATTTATCTACTATCCTGCCACTTTACTGAACCCTGCTATTAGTTCCACTTATTTTCTTGAATCTTTTTTTATTTTCCATTCCAATAGAGTTAGTTTTATTTTTTTTTTTTTTTTGACAATTTGAAAGCTTTTTATTTCCCTTCCTTGCCTTAATGCTCTAAGACTTCTATTACAATATTGAATAGGACTGATGATAAAGGGCTTCCTTGTCTGGATCCTGATTGCAAGAGAAATATTTTCTGTCTCTCTCCATTGAATATAATGTTGGCCATTTTTCTTGGCTATGTTCCCTTAATTATGCTGAGAAATTTCCCTTCTATTACTATTTTTTGGAACATATTTTATCAGGAATTGGTGTTGGATTTTGTCAAGAGCCTTTTCTGCATCAATTGATATGATCATGTTTTTCTTTTCCTTTGTTTTATTTATGTAGTGGATTATGCTGATTGTTTTTCTACAGGTGAAGCATCCTTGTATATCTAATATGAAACCAACTTGGTCATGATATATTATACTTTTGATATGTAGTTGGATTCTATTGGCTAGAGTTTTGTTAGGAATTTTTGAGCATATAGTCATGAGACATATTGGCCTATAATTTTCTTTTTTAGTAGTGTCCTTAGTTTATTTTGGTATCAAAATTATGCTTGCTTAATAGAATGCATTTGGGAATTTTCCATCCTTTTCTGTGTTCTGAAATAATTTTAGTAGAATTGGTTTTAGTTGTTCTCTAAATGTTTGGTTGAAGTCCCCAGTGCAGCCATCTGGACCAGGACTTTTTTATTGCTGAGAGTTTTTTCTTTTTTTTAAAAAAAATGACTTGTTCAATTTCTTCTGTGAAGGGTAGGTTAGAACTTTTTACCTCAGACTGTATTTGTATAGATAGGTAATACTTTTCTAAAATCTGTCCAATTTTCTAGTTTTTAAATTTGTTGATATACAGTTCTTCATAATATTCTGTTATTATTATTTTTTATTTCAGTTAATTTTATTGTAACATCAACTATTTCATTTCTTATTTGTGTTATTTATATCTTCTCCCTCTTTTCCTTTGTTAAATTTGCCAGTAGTTTTTAATTTTATTAAGCTTTTTGAAAAACCAATTTCTAGCCTTGATTGTTCTTTCTATTATTTTTCTGTTTCATTTATTTCTGTTTGATTCTTTTTTACTTTATCATGGAGTTGTCTGTTTCTCTTTTCAATTCTGTTAAAATTTGATTTATATTTTTGAGGCTCTTACATTGGGTACGTATATATTTACTATGGTTATGTCCTCTTGTTGAATTGATCCATTAATCATTATATAATGCCCTTTCTTGTCCCTTTTTGCTGGTTTTGCCTTAAAGTTTCTTTTATTTATTTATTTTTAATCAGAAATTAATATCACCACTCCTGCTCTTTTGTGATTACTATTTGTTTAATATATGTTATTCTATCCTTTGATTTTTAGCTTACATTTATCTTTGTTTAAAAGGTGTGTCTCTGGTAGACAGAATGTTCATAGGTGATGCTTTCTTATCCATTTTGCTACTCTCTACCCCGAGACCTATGCATTTAATTCAGTGTAGTTATCAATAGAAAGTATGAATTTAGTGCCATCATTTTGCTGGTTTTGTGAGTATGTTTGTAATTTTGCTGGTTCCTTTGTTTAATATATTTTTCTGCACTGAATTCATTTTGTTTACAGATTTTCTTATCATTTCCTTCTTTTCTCTTAATTTAGTATTTATAGAGAATTATTTTCTTATTTTGGTGAGAAGGTTTATTAATTTTCTTAGAGATTATTTTTAATTTGTTATTTTTTTCCTAATTTACAATAGTCCTTTCTATCTTGATACCATCTTGACTTTCTCTCCATTTGGAAGTTCAGTAACTACAACATTTATTCTTTCTATCTGCTTTGTAGATATATTGTTGAGTTGATAGTCAAGTCAGCTCCAACTCATAGGGACCTATGTACAACAACAAAAAAAGACATTGTCCAGTCTTATGCCATCCTCACAATCCTTACTAGACCTGAGTTCATCATTGCAGCCATTAATCCACCTTGTTGAGTGTCTTCCACTTTTTCATTGACCTTCCACTTTGCCAAGCATGATATCCTCCTCCAGTAAATGGCCTCTTCTAACAATATTGCCAAAGTAGGTGTTTTGGTTCTCTAATGACATTCTGACATAAAATACCACAAATGGATGGCTTTAACAAACAAAGGTTTATTGTATTACAGTTTAGGAGGCTAGAAGTCCAAATTCAATGTGCCAGCTCTAGGGTCTGGGTGAAAGCCTCTTGATCTTGGGCTTCAGCTCTGCCTCTTACTTTCAGCCCACTGAAGTTGGAGGCATCTCTTCACTCAGGCAGTTGCTGGCTGCTGAGGCTGACAAACCCAAGGTTGTCAAATACAATGGCAAAATCCTAAGATAATAAAACAACAGGGCAGACCACTAGTTCAAATCCAGAGGCAGTTCCAAGATTGAGAGGAAACATGGCAGGCTGCAGACACCTTTCTGAAAGCTTCTTCTTATATACTGGAAGCAGACCACATCCTGAAGGCAGCTAATAAGCTGCTCCAATTGATCTCACCATAGAGTTAATTACCAATCGCATTATGGGGAATAACTATATCCAGCTTCCCAGCCACTCAAAATTAAGTCCACCCAAGTTGACACATAACTACCACAGTAAGTGAGACAAAGTCTGGCCATTGTTGCTTCCAAGAAGCATTTCTTCTACACCTCTTCCAGCACAGATTTGTTTGTTCTTTTTGCAGTCTATAGTACTTTCAGTATTCTTTGCAAACACCACAATTCAAAAGCAATATCTCTTCTTTGATCTTCCTTATTCATTGTCCATGTTTCACATGCATATGAGGTGATTGAAAATATAATGGCTTGGGTTAGGCACACCTTAGTCTTCAAAGAGACATTTTTGCTCTTCAGCACTTTAAAGAGATCTTTTGCACCAGATTTGCCAGTGCAATGTGACATCTGATTTCTTGACTGCTGCTTCTATTGGTGGTGATTGTGGAAACAAGTAATATGAAATCTTTGATAACTTCTATCTTTGACAACTTCAATCTTTTCTCTATTTATCATGATGCTGCTTATTTGTCCAGTTGTGAAGATTTTCTTTATGTTGAGATGTAATTCATACTGTAGACTGTAGTCCTTAATCTTCATCAGTAAATGCTTCAAGTAATCTTCACCTTCAGGAAACAGTGTTGTTTTGTATGCCTATTGCAGGTTGTTAGTTTTCCTCCAAACCTGATGCCACTCTATTCTTCACAGTCCAGTTTCTTGGATTGTTTGCTCAGCATACAGATTGAATAAGTATGGATGAAAGGATGCAACCCTGATGTACACCCTTCCTCATTTTAAACCATGCAGTATCCCCTTGTTCAGTTCCAACAACAACCTCCTGGTCTATGTTCATGTTCCTCATGAGTACAATTAAGTGTTCTGGAATTCCCATTCTTCTCAATGTTATGCATAATTTGTTATGATACACACAGTAGAATGCTTTCACATAGTCAAGAAAACACAAGTAAACATCATTCTGGTATTTTTTGCTTTCAGCCAAGATCCATCTGCAATGATATCCCTCATCCCATGTCTTCTGAATCCTACTTGGATTTCTTGAAGCCCTCTGTCAATATACTGCTACAACCATTTTTGAACTATCTTCAGCAAAATTTTACTTTCATGTAACATTAATGATATTGTTTGATGATTTCCAAATTTTGTGGTATCACCTTTCTTTGTGGTATCACCTTTCTTTGTGGTATCTCTTCCAGTCAGCTGGCCAGGTAGCTGTCTTCTAAATTTCTTGGCATAGACGAGTAAGTTCCTCCAGTGTGGTATCTGTTTGTTGAAACATCTCAATGTGTATCTAACAATCCCTGGCTTGTTTTTCATCAGTTCTTTTAGTGCAACTTTGACTTCTTCCTTCAATACCATTGATTCTTGATCATATCCACCTCCTGAAATAGATAAACATTGACTAATTTTTCTGGCATAGTGACTCTGTGTATTCCTTCCATCTTCTTTTCATGTAGTTGGAGCCATTTGCAAATTGATATCTTTGGTTCCCTAATTTTCAGTGTTGTGGGTTTATTTTATTTTTGATACTTTGATAGGTTGATCTCCAGGTGACATTTCATATATCTCAGTCTCCAGTTAAGGATCTCTGGTGGACAGTTGTTAGAGCATTCAGCTGCTAGTCAAAAGGTCAGTGGTTTGAACCCATTAGCCACTCCACAGGAGAAAGTTGAGGCAGTCTGCTTCCATAAAGATTTACAGTCTTGAAAAACATATGGGGCAGTTCTACTCTGTCCCGTAAGGTCACTACTAGTCAGAATTGACTTGATGCCTGTGTGTTTTGTTTTGAAGTCTCCAGTTGTTGCTTACTATTGTTGTTTTTCTGTCTGAAGGTCTGAAGGACTTCCTTTAGCATTTCCTGTAAGTTTGGTCTGCTTTTACAAATTCCCTTATTTTTGTTTACTTGAGAATATCCTTATTTCACTATCTTATTTGAGGGACAATTTTGCAGATACACAATTTTTGGTTAGAAATTTTTTTTTTCAGGATTTTATGTTTTCATTCCATTGCCTTCTTGCATGCACTGTTTCTGCTGAGAAACCAGCTTAGTGTTATTGTTTCTTCTTTATAGGTAAATTCATTTTTTCTGAGCTTCTTCCAGGATTTTTTTCTATGTCTTTGGTTTTGAAAGTTTGATTATATATTTTGGTGATTTTCCTTTGAGGTCTGTCATATTTGGGGTTTGTTGAGCTTTATGAATGAATATCTTGTCATCTTTCATGATATTAGGGATGTTTTCTTGCAACAAATTTTCAACAATTTTTTCAGTGCTTTTATCTTTTTTTTTTTTTTTTGTCTCTTTCTATTTTGGAATTCCTATAGCATGTTATTACTCTTGATAATGTTACATAATCCTTAGGCTTCACATTATTTATTCATTTTTCTAATGGTTCTTCACTTGACTGCTAACCAGAAGGCTGGCAGTTCAAACCCACCAGCCACTCCTTGGAAGGAAGGTTGGGCAATTCTACTTCTGTAGTGATACTGCCTCGGAAACCCAAGGAGGAGTCGCTATGAGTCAGGGCCAACTCAATGGTACATAACAACAACAACAACAATGGTTCCTCTAACAGATTAGTATCAAGAGATTTATCTTCAGTTTCTCTAATTCTGTCTTCCATTGATTTGGTTCTTTTTATTTGGCCTTCCAATGTGTTACCTCTGTTGGAAATTTTAGTACTTCTGGATCTCTATTTACTATTTTTGTATGATTTCTAATATTCCATTTATTTTGTCAATTTATTCTTGTATAATTTTCTGAATTTTTCTATAACTTTGTTTTTTCCCTTGATTTTGTCTATGGTTCCTTATATATATATATATATATATTTAACTTCTGGAAAGACTTAAGTATAAATCTTCAGAATTCCTTATCAAGTAGCTCCACCAGCCTTTCTTCCTCCTAGAGACTTTAGCTTTGTATTTTTTTCACATATTTGAGAGATTTTGTTCTGTCTTTTTTATTATTTGAATCTGTCTGTTGTGTCCATGATATTGTAGTGTTATTGTATTAGTTGATTGTATATTGGTTTTTTAGCTCTGATTTTTTCTTTTGTTTTGTTTTAACATATCTGGGCAATGGAGTAGTAGACTTGATAATCTGGTCAATAGTTTTACTGCACTGGGGTGCTCAACACCTGTTTACAGATATTTATTTGATGTATTTATTGTATTTATTTGATGGCTGTATATTAGTTTGTTTCACCACATTTTTGTTTTATTTTATTTTGATGTATCTGAGTGGGAGGGAAGTATATGCTATTTTGGTGGCTAGTTTTGCAGCACTTAGGCCCTCAACACCTATCTCCTGGTGGTGTGGTAGCAGGTAAAAGTGTGTGTACACAGTCTCTGTTAACTGTTTGTGAACAGAGTTGAGGGCAAGCTAGGTGGATGTTACCTACTGTTGCCAATCAAGTGTGCTGGAGTTAGTGTTGACACTTGCCCAGTGGATAGGATGGTAGGTTTGTTGAGTGTGGCTGGGTAGGGTGGTCACAATCATTGTCTCCCCCTGAATAAGGCAGAAGAAAAAAAAAAAGAAAGGAAGATAAAAAAAGGAATTTTAAAAAAGGAGAAAGCAGGTAGCAGCAAGCACAAGTGCACACAATCAACCACAGAGGTGGTGGAAGTGTATTGAGCCTATTGCAGAGGTGGCTGGAGCACTGCCCTTTGTCTGCAGCAACATACCTCAGGTCACTAGAGGAGCACAGTGAAGGGATGATTTTTTTGAGGTAGATACGTTTGGTGGACCATCATATGGGACAGGGATGGCAGGGGGCAGGCATCAACAGTTGCCAGGTGGGTAGGGATGAGGAAACTGCACTTCTGATCAGTAGGAGTGTGAGGGTGAGAGAGTATTTCATTTCTGTGGGCATTGATCACTGGTATGGGCAGTGGTGCAGTACTGGATGAGCAGACCCAGTTATATGCTTCCTGCCCTGTCTAGAAGGCTGCTTTCGATAATTCAAAATGGCCATGTTGTGCTGGACTGATTGGCAATGCACTGCTCTGTATCTCTGTTTGCTGCTTTCACTCAGTTTCTTCTTCCAATTGGTATTTAACTTACTTCTTTATCCTTTCATTTGCAGCATAAGGTCCAGGATTATAATCTGTATCAGTTTCACTTGGTTTCTTTTATCTTTATTGTAGAGTGTCAGTGTGGTATGTCATCCTAGTTTTCCATCTCAACTTCCATCATCTTATCATTTTTTAATATAAAGCTATTACCCATCTCCACAGATTCTCTAAAACTACTTTGTACATGGACTTGGTAACCCAGTAAATGGTGAAAGCAAGTACATTTTTCTTGATGTAAAGAGAAGAGTGAAATTATCTTATGTTGAGCTGAGCAAGTATGAACAGAGTAAATTTAAACAGCCATAAAGACTTTTGATATATGCCATACTTCAAATTTTTAAACAAAATCATTATGTTGGAGCACTATGGTAATTACATAATTTTCTTTTTACTTTTTTTTTTTAACTTTGCACTTTGTTATAAATCTATCTTATCTACAAGTCTTTGAATATGCTTAAAAGTTTACCTTCATGAATTGTATGGAATACTGGCCTAGACAGAAATTTCCAAATTTTCTTGGTTCATGATGTCATTACTGTCTCAGAGCTTTTATCATGGCACTCCTAGGCCAAAATGAATATCTTAGAGTTCCTTTTATAAGTAGTTAGGTCCAAATAACTTTGTAAGAATTTATATCCTCAAATCTTAGTGTTTGTGCTGCTGTAAAAGAAATATCATATGTAGGTGTTTTAAAAGAACAGAAATTTATCATGTCACAATAGTGGAAGTTAAAAGTACAAATCAGTGTTTTGGCCATGGCAATTTCTTCTTTTTAAGTAATCCCAGGCAATCCTTGTTCTCTTGGCTTATAGACGATCCTCCCATGGCATTTGTCTTCCTCCATGACTATGTGTTTCTGTGTCTAATCTTCCCTTTTCATAAGTCAGAAGTGATTAGATTTAAAGCATCCTACTTAGGTATGGTCTAATTAACATAACTGTGGTATTTGTGATATTTTCTTGTCAGAGTGGCACTAGGTAACCAGAACAGAATATGGTACCAAGAGAGTGGGGTGCTACTCTGACAGATACCTAAAATGTGGAAACAGGCATGGAGTGCATCCTAGACCCAAGACCCTGGCAAAGAGACCCCAGCATATGTCATGAGAGATGGCAGCAGCAGAGCCCAGAGACTGGCATTAAACAGCAACAGGCTTACTGCTTACTAGGTCATGGAGAAGAAAGCTGGGTGCCATTGGGTAGGCAGCTTCCTGGCAGAGTGGGTTGCCTTGGGGAATTGATTGGTAGAAGAGACTGGCATAAAATGGAGTAGCAGATTGGCCAGCCCAAGGAGCAAGAAAGTTGAGTGATTTGGGGGCAGGGAGATTTCCGGCAGAGTGGGTTGTCTTTGGCATTAATCGGCAGAAGACCAAGGAAACAGGAAGCAGAGCTGCCTCAGCCTCAAGGGTAGGCCCATGACTTTTGGGAGTGGAACCACCACAGCTCCCTAGGTTTCAAAGAGCCAGACCTTTACCACCTTGGTTTTGGAGTGTGGGGCTGCTTGTTCATGTGAGCTAGTGGGATGGAGTCATAACTGCTGCCCAAGAGTGAGAGGGCAGGGCTACAATGCCCAAGAGAGAGAAGAACAGGACCTGCCAGGCCAAAGGGGTGATGTTACCACTCAGGAACTAGGGGACTGGAGCAACCCAGTGAAGGAAATCTGTACAAATTCCACCCATTGAAGATCTGTACAGGTGCCAAGTTGACAAGGGGTGCAATTGTGGTAGTTATGTATGTTTGTCAACTTGGCTGGGCCTGGTTGAGTGGCTGGACAGCTGGTGGTAGTTATTCCCCATGATGAGACTGGCAATCAACTCCATGGTGGAATCTACCACAAGCAGCTGAGTAGCTGCCTTTGGCATGTGATCTACTTCCCGTATATAAGGAGAAGCCTTGGGAATGGTCTCTAGCCTATGGCATGCTTGGACCCTGCATATAGCTGTGTCATTGCTCAGCAGCCTGCTATGCTCTGCCGACCTTGGGATTTACAATGGACTTGAATTAATGGCCTGCAGTGTGGTTTGATAACATCGGGATTGTGTCATTTTATTTGTCGACCTTGGGCTTGTTAACCACAGCAGCCAGTAGCTGCCTGAGTGAAGAGATGTCTCTAGCTTCAGTGAGCTGGGAGCAAGAGGCAGAGCTGAAGCCCAAGGTTGAGGGGCTTTCAGTCCCTAGAGCCTGGCACTTTGAACTCAGACTTAAAGCCTCCAAATTGTAAGAGAATAAACTCCTGTTTGTACAAGCCATCCCATTCGTGGTATTTTCTTGTCAGAGCAGCACCACTAGGTAACCAGAAAAATAACAAAGAGAACTCTGTTTCCAAACAAATTTAAAGCTATAGATAAATGGGTTAGGATTTCAACACGAATTTTGGGGTGATACAGTTTAATTCATAGCAATATCCACTTGAATTATTCCATTCTTCTTGTTAGCTGCCATCAAGTCATGTCTGACTCATGTAGAACACAACAAAATGTTCATTGCCTGGTCCTGCACCATCCTCATAATTGTTGCTATGTTTGAATCCATTATGTCAATTCATCTCACTGAAGGCTCCTTCACCTTCACCAATGCTCTGTTTTATCAACCATTATGTCCATTTTGAGAGATTGGATTTCTTTCTTAAATAACTACAATTAGTTGTTAATGGAATGTTTACATTATTTGAGTACTACACAACTCCTCAAAGCTTGAAATCAGATGCATGCCATCATCTAAATGATTTTAAAATGATCTAAATCTGAAACTGAAGTATCTTGTACTAGTAAGTCACACAGTATTTGAGTGATGTCAAAATTTACTGTTTTTTCATTGAAAAGTTTAGATATCTGCTCTCCTACTATGCTTTGAGTTTGCAGCATCAGTCCTGAACACATTGATGCACAATTTGGGAATTATGGGATTAGGAGGAGCTCTGGTAGCGTAGTGCCTAGGGCACTTGACTGCTAACCAGAAGGCTGGCGGTTCAAACCCACTACCCACTCCTCGGAAGGAAGGTTGGGCAATCTACTTCCATAATGATACCGCCTCGGAAACCCAAGGAGGGGTCGCAATGAGTCGGGTCTGACTCAACGACACATAACAACAACAACAACAACATGGGATTAGATGATTTTCAGTTTTCTTTCAGCTCTAAAATGCTACTATTCCATGATGAGAGAAGATTCTTGCCTAGTAAGACAATCTGCCTTTACAGCAGATTATGGAATTATGAATCCATCTCCTTTCATAATGAAAAATAATGAGGTGCAGCATATGGAGGAGCATATGATTTGAAGCTAGACACGTTAGAATTTTACCTTGGATCTACTGGTTACTCTCTGGGGACTAGCAAGTCACTGTGGTGCTGCAATGATTAAATGAGATAATACACATAAAGCTCTCAACTGAGTGCCTAGAAAGTAAATGGTACTCATTAAAATAAATCTTATGTGTTGAGATGAGAATTTTTAGCATTAGTCAAGTGTGAACAATTTTTTTTTTAACATGATGAATGTCTTGTTTCCAAGGATTAATGTAACAAATTACCCATAACTGGGTGACTTAAACAAGAGAAATTTTTTTTCTCAGCATTCTGAAAGGTGAAAGTCCAAAATCAAAGTGCCAGTAGGGCAAGATTTTCTCAGAAGATGGTGGAGGAAGATCCTTCCTTATCTCTCTCAGCTCCTTGTAACCATAGGTGTTCTGTGGCTGGTGGCAGCACCACTCCACTCTCTGCGTCTGTCTTCACATGGCTTTGTTGTGTCTCTTCTTCTTCTTCTTTTCTTTTTTTTTTGTAAATAAAGAACCAGTTATATTGGTCTAGAGCCCATCCTATTCCAGCATAACCTCATGTTCATTTAACTAATAACATCTTCAAAGACCCTATTTCAAAACAAGCTCACTTTCATAGGTACTGGGAGTTCAAGATGTGCTATTGGGAGACACAATTTAACCTAAAACAATGAGTTTTTCACAAGCCAAGCAGTCCTGAATGTCAAGTATATGATTAAATTAAATAAGAAGTTTGAGAATGAAAAATAGAGAGTTTTGAACCAACTGAAATAAGTATTAATCATTTTTCTGAGTACTTTGTATCTTGCTTAATAATATATCAACTTTTAAAAGCCAATTATGTGTTAATTTCTATTAATGTCACATTTACATAATCTAGAAGCTATATTTATTTTGTTTTTCAAATTGTCCAGAAGATTAGAAGACGGCATGGTCTTTGGAAATTATTAGTCATGTTGGTAACCTGTTGCTTTTAATATTTTCAAACCCATATTATCAAATTAATTAAATATCCTATATGCATGCCCATTCCTCACTTACCAACATGCTTAGATTCCAAATACCAGACTGTTAGGCAAAATTGTCTTTTTGTGAGAATTAGGGGCCATACCCCATCTTTGGTACGGTGTCCCCCTAGTCACTCACCACCTGTCAGGAGCTTCTGCACTTCTTGGGATGCATGTGGCACAGTCGGCACCCCTTTCCCCACCATGTTGTCTCCACTACCTGTGAAGTCCACACTTTTGGGTCGTGGTGGTGGTGATGGCTGAATGTTGCCTGCAGCCCACCCCTTCCTACTGCCCACCCTGGATCAGGACCCAGCTTATCCTCCAAATGCCCTGGCCTCACTGTCCTGCACAGCTCTCTTCTCTCTCTTCACACCTCCACCCACCTATCTCCCAGGGACATTCAAGCTTTCTCCCAACCTCACATCATCTTGCTGTTATCCTGAACCCTCTATGGCCTCTATGGCAACACCTGAGAAGTTTTATAAATTTGTCATAAATCCAAAATGTCAGATAATAAAATAGTGGGTAAATGAAGAGGAGATGTACTTGTATTTAGTGGAAATTTATATTTAATATAACTTTCCACTCATCAAAATAAAGAGGAAAAGAGTCCTATTTCCCACTAACTCATTGTCAAATTCTGAATCTTCCCACCCAGCACCTGTCAAGTAATTTTTTTGTCTAAATGTACACAAAATAGATGTTGAAAACTATGATATCTCTATTATCCCTTCTGAAAACAGAGCATCACTGAAAGACAGAGTTAAGGAAAGGGAGAAAATCAACCTACACCAATATTACAGATAAACTTCAAGAGTATCATTATGCTGGCTTTTCTTATTATTGTCAGTTTGCAAATCATTGTGATAGTGGTATCCTGGTTTAACAGTTGACTTAAAAATTAACTTAAAAAAATCCTGGATTTAAATCATGTTTTAAAAATCTAGTGAGAATCAAATCATTGGGAATCTATAAAAGGAATACTCTGAGGAGGAGACAAATATACTGTGAAAAATAATGAGCTAAGAATGAAAAGGAGGTGGCTGGCATTAAGAAGGACAGGTGACCCCTAAAACACAGGGACCCTGCTGTAAAATTGATGCAGAAAATTACAACTGTGAGTTGAAGACAACTTTCCAAATTCTCTTTAAGTGATGAATGAAATACCAATGTGAAGAAAATAACAGAGAAAAGACAAAAATAATAATAATAAAAACAGAAAACAGAGAACAGGGTTCAATTAAAAAATAATATGATAGAGCCTGGTGGAACCACTGAGACTATGGCCCCTAGCTGCCATTCAGGTCTGGAATTGAACTCACACCTGTGGTTTCCAGACAAACAAAATGCAGGCATGAGAGTTAAATGTTTACCTCAAGTAGATACACACCTTGGAGAGAACAATTATGGGAGAAAGAAGGGCTGCTTATGCACAGGGAGACAGCTCATGGGGCAGGAGAGTATGGAGGGATGGTCACTGGGAAGAGGTAACT
>NW_006921707.1:345057-346096 GCF_000298275.1 Orycteropus afer afer
TGTGGTCAATGACATGAGACAAAGTATATGTGAACTGCTGTATGGAAAGTGAATTTGCTCTGTAAATCTTCACCCAAATCACAATAATAAATAAATAAACAAACAAATAAGTAAATAAATAAATATAGTATAGAGGAAAAAATAAATAAATAAACCAGTCAGCTAGAACATTCACAATATATTTATCAAGGACCTACTGTTTGTAAACTCTGAACTAATACAAATATTATACCATTAATGCTATACTAACATGGTGAGGTTAGCACTATTTCCCAATTACAAAAGAGGAAATTAAACTTCAAAGCTGTTGTTTGTGAAAGATCACATAGTTGGAAGTTGACCTCATGTTTTTCTGATTTAATGTTTTAACTATTTATGTGTTTTGAAATAATCTCAATAAAGATAAAATTTAAGTTCATTTACTTTGGATATGAGAAGAGGTAGTTTTGTATTTATAACAGATAAATCTCTATTTAGGAGCTCTGGTAGCATAGTGCCTAAGGCACTTTACTGCTAATCAGAAGGCTGGTGGTTCAAACCCACCAGCCACTCCTCAGAAGGAAGGTTGGGCAATCTACTTCCGCAGTGATACCACCTTGGGAACCCAAGGAGGGGTCGCTATGAGTTGGGTCCAACTCTATGGCACATAACAATGACAAATCTCTATTAGAATAAAGCTTTATTAAAATTTTATGCTACAAATAGTGCAGTACAGAAATATGACAAATATATAAATAGATCAAAAGAAAAAATGGATAAAGTCATAATTTTTAAAATGAATACAGATCTCTAAAATCAAATCCATGACTATTAAATTCACCAGAACTACATTTGTTACATCTATATACATGTGTGTGTGTGTGTGTGTGTGTGTGTGGTTTAAATATATCAAAGGAGAACATGTATTGTAGCATGATACATTATTTATATATAAAGAAATTCAATTAGAGAGGCGGGGCAAGATGGCGGACTAGGCAGAAGGATTGCACAGACCCTCTTCAACAAAGAAAAGGGAAACCAATTAAAACAGACACAGAAG
>NW_006921707.1:350971-364223 GCF_000298275.1 Orycteropus afer afer
AAATTCAATTACAAGGTAAACTCAGTTGTACCCTAAATGCAATTAATAATTTTAAATCACTTGTGATAATTAATTTATGTGTAAACTTGAGTACATTATGATTCTCAGTGGTTTGGTCAGATACCAGACAGGTTGCTGTTCTGTAATGCAATGCAATACAATGCAATGCATTGCAATGCATTGCAATGCAATATAATAATGTAATTACCTCCCATGATGTGATGTGATGTGATAATCAATCAGTTGAAAAGTGAATTTCCTTGGTGGTATAGTCTTCTCTAGAAAGTAAATGGGTATTCTGGCAGAGCTTGCTCTCTCTTTTGACCTGTACTCTTCTATTGCCTGACCTCCAAGTCTTGAGAGGTGTTTTAGTTATCTAATGCTACTATAACAGAAATAGCACAACTGACTGGCATTAACAAACAAAAACTTATTTTCTTACAGTTTAGGGGTCTAGAAAACAGAATCCAGGGTGCTGGCTCTATGGGAAGGCTATTTCTTTCTGGCAAATCTCTCTCTCTCTCTCTCTCTCTCTCTATATATATATATATACACACACACACACACACACATTTTTGTTGTGTTAGGTGCTGTCAAATTGGTTTTGACACATAGCAACCATATATACAACAGAATGACAGAATGAAACACTGGTCTTGCACCATCCTCACAATCATTGACACACTTGAACCTATCATTGCTGTCTCTGTGTCAATCCATCTTGTTGAGGATCTTCCTCTTTTTTGCTGACCCTACTCTTTACCTACCAGAATATCCTTCTCTAGAGATTGATCCCTTCTGACAACATAATCAAAGTATGAAAGATGAAGTCTAGCCATTCTCACTTCTAAGGAGCATTCCATCTGTACTTCCTCCAAGACAGATTTGTTTGCTCTTCCTACAGTCCATGGTATGTTTGTGTTTGTGTGTGTGTGTATCTCCCCAAACCTACTTTCATAGATTCTGACTCATAATGACCCATTTTTAGATAGAGTAAAACAGACCCATAGGGTTTCCAAGGCTGTAAATCATTTCAGAAGCAGATTTACTCTTGCAGAGTGGTTGATGGATTCGAATCTTCAAATTTTTGGTTAGTAACCAAATGCTTTAACCACTATGCCACCAAACAGAGCTCCTGTATATATGTAATTTAATAGTTCCTTCAAGATCCTAAAAACATTGATTATGTCCTTTATAGTCTTTCTTGCACTGACTTTTCCAAAGGGCTTGAGCCACTGTAATTTCTGGATTATGGTGTTGTTGAACTATGGTGTTGGAGAATACTATCGAATATATCATGGACCACCAGGAGAATGAAAAAAAAAATTATCTTGGAAGAAATACAAACAGAATGCTCCTTACAAGAGAGAATGGTGAGACTTTATCTCATATACTTTGGACATGTTATCAGGAGGAACCAGTCCTTGGAGAGGAATAGTACTTGATAAAGTAGAGAGTCAGTGAAAAAGAGGAAGACCTTGTTAACAAGGAAAAAAAAAAAAAAAAAACATGCTCCAAAGTAAAAGTAAAAGGTTTTATTAAAGCTCAGTGTGATTCAAACTGGGGAAGTACATGGACCACAAGAAGTGATACCAAGCAGTTTAAGGCAGCACAACTTAAAACACATTTTTATAGGGTTAAATTGTGTTGTTGTTATGTGGCATTGAGTTGGACCCAACCCATAGTGATCCCTCCTTGGGTTTCTGAGGCGGTATCACTATGGAAGTAGATTGCCCAACCTTCTTTCTGAGGAGTGGCTGGTGGGTTTAAACTGCCATTCTTCTGATTAGCAGTCAAATGCCTTAGGCACTATGCTACCAGAGCTCCCAGAGCTCCCAGGGTTAAATTAGGAACTTTAATTTACAATATTTTCATTGGAGAACACTCAATTAGAGAAGTGAGAGGTGGACATCTCAAAGCAGAGTTTTTGCTAGGATTGGTGTACATAGTATATGTAGGTTATAGGGACTGATTATAGTATATAATTGCAGAAAGTATGAAGTTTTTAGATGGTTGCAGAGTGTTCATTGGGATGTCATAAAATATCTTTCCTAAGATAGCCTTTAGGCATATGTTCCTGGCATCTGCTTTCCTAAGAAATTTCTGATGAGGGTCATGTGTCAAGACCTCTTTGAGTGTACTCTTTACACATCTGGGTCTGACTACAAGTAAAAAGATTTCTTTAGCTGTATAATAAAATTTGTTGAAAGGTCAGTAAGCATTAGGGAAGTAACTTAAAGAACTTAAAGTGGAGTCTGACCTGATGTCAAGATAGAGTTAGAGTTTAAGCTGTAGACTGGAGCCTTCCACATACCAAGTGCCTCAGAATTTAGGATTACATACATTCCCTCCTTTTGAGTAAAGATTTTATTTGAAATTCTTTGATCAGATTTAGGTTGGTATGCTTTCTTCTCCACAAAGTACTTGTTAGCTCCTTTTGATGGCCACTTGTTTTAAGACAAACCTTTATGACTCCAAACACCACCTTTTTAGATAGACAGACACCATCTAATTTCTTCACCATGCTTTACTATAGCACTCAATCTTCAATGATCCTTCTATGAGAGGAAATATGAAGAAGGCCACTTTGGAGAAACTATTTGGCCCGTAGTTAGTTATAAGCCTTAAAGTAAGAACTCAAGTCCATCTGTGGAATATACCTTGCTTGTACACATAATCCATTACATGAGTAGATTATTACTCTGGTCTAGGAGTTCTTTTCTTTGGGTAACTAGTTAAAGATATCAAAGAAAAAGAAGGCAACTTGCAGAGATCTATGGAACCATGTAGTCATTTGGAGGATTTGCTTAATATCTTGCTTCTCTTCACCAAAGGTATTAATCTAAATGCTTCAGGAAGTTTTAGAAATGGCATAAACTCTAATTTGATGAGATCAAAAGAAATTTAAAGTTATTTTCTTGTCTAGTAAACCTTAGTGAGAGAATTTAAAGATTTCTCTTTAGCTGAAATACCATCAGCAGTGTTACAAGCTAAATTTTCCAAAGCACCAGACAAGTCATGGATAGCATGTTCTAAGTCTTGAATTCCATATCTAAGCCAAAAGGCTCAGAGAAGGAGTATGATAGGCCAAGATTTGCATTTAGTGGGTTTTCATTATTTCTGCCTAGCTCCTCTCTGATGGACCTCTCTGTTTTCTTTTTCTAACAATTTTAACTCACCAACAGAGCACCAACAGAGCTCCTGAAAAAAAGTTCTACTAGGGCCACATAGGGAGCTCTGGTAGCATAGTGCCTAAGACACTTGACTGCTAACCAGAAGGCTGGTGGTTCAAATCCACCAGCCACTCCTCAGAAGGAATGTTGGGCAATCTACTTCCGTAGTGATACCACCTCGGAAATCCAAGGAGGGGTCGCTATGAGTGAAAGACAATGGACAGAATCCTCTCATAACCATAGGGAGAGTTAAAGGAACCTCAAGTATCTGTAGGGTACTTTGGCTCTTTATGCTCCATCTATGAAGTCAAGGTAATGTTGAAGTGCAAGGTTCAAGCTGTTGTTTCTTAAATAGGTCAAATTATCACATAAAAATATATACCAGGGAATGCACAAACTATTTCTATTTGAGCATGGGGGAAAAGGGATAGTCTTATTTGCTACCTTGAGCCATTTTCACCAAAGGAGTCATTATAAATGGGCAATCTTCTTAATTCTGATTTCTCCTTAAGATGGGAACAAACTGAGGTTTTTAGTTTTACAAAAGCCCACTAAAAGCAAAAATCCAAACCCACTGCCATAGAGTCAATTCTGACTCATAATGACCCTGTAGGACAGGGTAGAATTGCCCCCATAAGGTATCCAAAGCTATAAATCTTTATGGAAGCAGACTGCCTCATCTTTCTCCCATGGAGCAGCTGGCGGGTTTGAACCACTGAAGTTTTTTGGTTAGCAGTTGAATGCCTTAAGCTCAGCACCAACAGAGCTCCTGAAAAAAAGTTCTACTAGGGCCACATAAAGAGCTCTGGTAGCATAGTGCCTAAGACACTTGACTGCTAACCAGAAGGCTGGTGGTTCAAATCCACCAGCCACTCCTCAGAAGGAATGTTGGGCAATCTACTTCTGTAGTGATACCACCTTGGAAATCCAAGGAGGGGTCACTATGAGTGAAAGACAATGGACAGAATCCTAACAATATAGTAATCAATGTTCATAAAGTCATCAAAGTTAAACTAATAAAGGAACTTGCATTAAAAAACTTAGAGGTTTAGGTTCACAATGAAAGAATAAAATGTCAAACTAGGAATAATGCTACAAGATTGCAGTGAATTAGCTACCATGAGAATACCAATCAGAGAGAAGTAAAGGCCAAAACGTCCATAAAATGCAGTAGGTTGCATGAAGTCTTGTTCCTAGGTTCTTGGGATCAGCTTTTTACCCATGAGGTGGTCTGCATCTGGCCATTAGGGTTGCAAAGGGTGACTTTCAAATCTCTAGTGGGATGGGAGTTCCACACTGGAGGAGATTCCTTGGATTTTGTAAGCTGAGAAAGGTGAACCTAAGAGTTTACACTCTTAAGTTTAGCTATATAGGGACTGATGAGAAGAATTAAGTAAGGTCTCTTCTAATGACGCTTCAAGGGATTTTTCAGTTGATGCCATTTCCAATATATATAAGAACCTGGAAGGATGCTCTCTTTGCTAAAGAGCTCAGGTTCTTGTTTATCAAAGGCATCTTGAATTTGAAAATGATATTCTTGGGAATATTCATTTAGGGACTGACAATATTTTAAAAGAGCAAGCTGGGAAATACTAGGGAGATTACTAAAAAAAAAAAAAAAAAAAAATCTAGCTTCTCCGTGTAACCAAAAACCAAACCAAACTCTCTGCTGTCGAATCAGATTCAACTCATAGCAACTCCTCCTTGATTTCTGAGGCACTATGGAAGTAGATTGCCCAACCTTCCTTCCGAGGAGTGGCTGGTGTGTTTAAACCACCAGCCTTCTGGTTGGCAGTCAAATGCCTTAAGCACTGAACCACCAGAGCTTCCTGATGTATTCAAGAAGCCTTTTAGCCACAAAGATATCTGTAGCATTGTGGTAAGGGAAAGCTTCCACCCAATGAAAAAATCTACAAGTCACTACCAAAACATATTTGTAGCCATTTGATATTGCTGTTATGTGCCGTAGAGTCAGACCCGACTCATAGAGACCCCTCCTTGTGTTTCCAAGGGGGTATCACTATGGAAGTAGATTGCTCAACCTTCCTTCTGAGGAGTGGCTGGTGGGTTTGAACCCTAGCCTTCTGGTTAGCAGTCAAGTGTACCCATTTGAAGGTAGTATAAAATCAATTTGCTATTCTAACATAGGCCCAGAAAGTAACGGATATTGTACAGGCAATAGTTCAATATGTTTTGCTAAGGATATGCAAGAATCAACAAGAAGACTTAAAATACATCTGTATTTTGGCATAAAAAAGTGTGTTAAAATATTTTAGATATATTATCTTTTACTTCTATGACTATTGGTTTATCTAGTAATTATTGCTTATAATCATTTTGAGTTTAATGTCTTAAACAATCTGGAGTTGGTAAAATTATCCTTATTAACAAATACTTCTTTCCTTTTCTGAGATAGACTCTGAGGTTTGGTTTATACATATATTACTAAATCTCTTAACTTAAAAATATTTTAAAATTTGTATTCTGCTCTATTGCCTTCTATGATCCTATTATTTTTATGGATCCTTTCTTAATTATTTATTTTAGCTATATTTCATCTTCTTTTTATTTATATAGACCTTCTTTTCTTTACTTATACTAACCTTCAGCCATTTAAATACTTCTGTCTTTTATTTTAAATTTCATTTTTTCATTTAATCTTTCTGTCTCTCTCCAAACCTTTTCCTCATGTAGTCTCTCTTCCCTCATTCTCTCTTCTTTAAGTCTCTTTTTCTCTTAAAAAATTATGATTAGTTATTTTGCCTTTTCTCTTGTTTTCAGATTGTTAAAATTTTAAATTTAATTCTTTAAAATTTATTTGCTGATAATTAAAATGTTAATCGTTCATTTATAATAATAATTCTTTAAAGGTAAAAACTTAATGGGAATTAACTATAAAAAAATACAAACCAAAATAAAGTTAATTCAAAGGAAATTTTAGATAAAAATATCTCTAAACATAAAAAAATGTGAATTCTCTAGTTAAAACTACTAGTTCTGGTGATTCTAGATTTAAAAGAAATAAAGCTGCAATTGAATTAATAAAATATGGCATCATATTGTGTGCTTAATTTTTAGTGCTAGGCAAATATTGTCAAACCCACTGACATCAAGTCAATTCTGACTCATAAAAACCCTATAGGACAGAACAGAACTGCCACATTGGTTTCCAATGCTGTAAATTTTACAGGAGCAGACTGCCTCATCTTTTTAACATACAGTGGCTGGTTGAGTTTGAACCATCAACATTTTGGTCTGTAGCTGAGTGATTTAACCACTGTAATACCAGGGCTCCTGAGGCAAACATTATTGACATGGACAATTTAGTTTAAATTAAATTTCATACTTCTGTTGATTTGATAGCGTATTTCATGTAATTTACAACATATTAAAACAGTTTAGCTTTTTTTTTCTTTATAAAACAGAAACTAATCTTTTGTATCTTTCTATGAAATTTCAAAGTTGTCAGGAACTTATTATAGGTCACCAAGAACCAATAATTGAATTATTTAACAAAAGAGCTTTAAGGTAAAAACTTTCGTTTTTATAAGGTTAAATGGCTTGGTTTCTTAGTTCAGGACATAAAAGTGAACATAAACTTAGAGACACAGAACATTTGCTTTCTAGACAGATTACATAAAATAAACAGTAAACTAAGGAAATAAGACTATTAAAACTGAGCAAACTTTGTTAGTATTTAACATATTTCACATGTTTTAAGACTTAAGGATTTATTTTGCTTTGAGGCAGATTGAACAAAGAAAAAAGTTAACTCTCCAACTTGGTAATTAAAGAAACTTTTGTTATCTTTATGGTGAGAAATTCAATTTTTAAAGAAAATTTCACATTAAAGCTTCTACATATTTACATATTATCATAAATTAACCTATCAAACTTTTAGCACAACTTTTTAAGTGGCAAAAAAGGAACACATTCATTGTTGTTATTGTTATGTGCAATCAAGTTGTCTCCAACTCATAGCCACCTTATCTACAACAGAATGAAACACTGCCCAGTCCTGTGTCAGCCTCATGATCACAATACCTGAGCCTATCGCTGCAGCCACCATGTAAGTCTATCTTGTTGAGAGTCTTCCCCACTTTTGTTGACCCTCCACTTTACCAAGCATGATATCCTTCTCCAGAGAATGGTCCTTTCTGACAACATGACCAAGGTGGGTGAGATGAAGTCTGGTCATTCTCACTTCCAAGGAGCATTCTGGCTGTACTTCTTCCGGGACAGATTTGTTAGTTCTTTTAGCAGTCCATGGTACTTTCAGCATTCTTTGCCAACACCACAACTCAAAAGCATCGACTTTTCTTCGGTCTTCTGTATTCATTGTCCAGCTCTCACATGCATATGAGATGATTGAAAATACCATGGCTTGGGTTAGTCACATCTTAGTCTTCAAGAAGACTCTTCAGCACTTGAAAGAGGTTTTTTGCAGCAAATTTGCCCAATGCATTACGTCTTTTGATGTCTTGACTGCTGCTTCCATTGGTGTGGATTGTAGAACCAAGTTATATGAAGTCTTTGATAACTTCAATCTTTCCTCCGTCTATTGTGATGCTGCTTATTGGTCCAGTTGTGAAGATTTTTGTTTTCCTTATATTAAGGTGTATCCATACTTCAGATTGTAGTCTTTAATCTTCATCAGTAAGTGCTCCAAGTCATCCTCACTCCCAGCAAGCAAAGTTGTGTGATCTGCATATCTCAGGTTGTTAATGAGCCTTCCTCCTATTCTGATGCTATGTTTTTCTTCATGTAGTCCAGCTTCTTGGATTATTTGCTCAGCATACAGATTGAATAAGTATGGTGAAAGTATACAGCCCTGACACATTCCCTTCCTGATTTTAAACCATGCAGTGTCCCCTTATTCTGTTTGAACGGCAGCCTCCTAGTCTATGTACAGGTTCCTCATGAGTACTATTAAGTGTTCTGGAATTCCATTCTTCTCAATGTTATCCACAATTTGCTATGATCCACACAATCAAATGCCTTCACATAGTCAATAAAATACAAGTAAACAGCTTTCTCGTATTCTTTGCTTTGAGTGAAGATTCATCTAGCATCAGCTATGATATCTCTTGTTCCACATCCCCTTCTGAATCCAGCTTGAATTTCTGGAAGTTCTCTGTCAATATACTGCTGCAAATGGTTTTGAATTATCTTCACTAAGATTTTATTTGTGTATGATATCAATGATATTATTTGATAATTTCCACATTCTACGGGATCACCTTTCTTTGGAATGGGTACAAATATGAATCTCTTCCAGGCAGTTGGCCAGGTAGCTGTCTTCCAAATCTCTTGGCATAGACAAGTAAGTGTCTCCAGCACAGATGCCATTTGTTGAAACATTTTAATGGGTACAGAGCCTTGTTTTTCACCACTTCCTTCAGCACTGCTTCAACTTCTTCCTTCAATACCATTGGCTCTTTTTCTTTCTTTCTTTTTTTTTTTTATGTGATTTGGATGAAAATTCACAGAGCAAATTCACTTTCCATAAGCAGTTCACATACACTTTGTCTCATGACATTGATCATAATTCACCACAATACAAAAGCTCCCCTCCCACTTTCTCCCAACAGTCACCTCTTCCCTGTATCCATCCCTCCATGCACCCCTGCCCCCTGAGCTGTCTCTGTGCATAAACAGTCCTTTTTTCTTCCATGATTGTTCTCTCCAAGGAGTGTATCTACCTCAGGTAAATGTTCAACTCCTATGCCTGTCTTTTGCTTGACTGGAAGCCACAGGTATGGGTTCAATTCCAGACCTGAAGGGCAGCTAGGGGCCATAGTCTCAGTGGTTCCACCAGACTCTATCAGACCAGCAAACCTGGTCCCCTTTTTTTTCCCAAATGCCTTTGAGTTTTGTTCCACATTGTTCTCTCTATCCATGATCTCCTACATAGATCCCCTTCCGAGTGGTTGACAGTGGTAGCCTGGCACCATCTAGTTCTTCTGGGTCTCATAGTCATATAGGCTGCAGATCACATGTATACCAGTCACTAGGACTAATTCTTTCCATGAATGTTTAGTTTTCTTCATTCTTCTTTGCTCTGGAACCATTGACTCTTGATCATATGCCACCTCCCGGAATGAATGACCATCTACCAATTCTTTTTGGTATAGTGACTCTGTGTATTCCTTCCACCTTCTTCTGATCTTTCCTGCATCATTCAACATATTGCCCATGATATCTCTCAATATTGCAATGTGATGCTTAAATTTTCTCCTCAGTTATTTCAGCTTGAGAAATGCTGAGTGTGTTTTTCCCTTTTGATTTTCTAACTCCAGATCTTTGCACATTTCATTATAATAATTGACTTTGTCTTCTCGAGCTGCTCTTTGAAATCTTCTGTTCAGCTCTTTCATCCTGTTCATTCTTCCATTTGCTTTAGCTACTCTCCACTCAAGGGCAAGTTTCAGAGTCTTCCCTAACATCCATTTTGGTATTTTTTTCCTTTCCTGTCTTTTTAGTGACCTCTTGCTTTCTTCATGGATGATGTCCTTGATGTCATCCCACAGTTTCTTTAGTTTTCAGTCATTGGTGTTCAATGCATCAAATCTATTCTTTAGGTGGTCTCTAAATTCAGGAGGGCTATGATCAAGGTCATATGTTGCCTCTCATGGGCTTGTTTTAATTGCCATCAGCTTTACTTTGAACTTGCACATGAACAATTGATGGTCTGTTCCACAATCAACTCTTGGCCTTGTTTTGGCTGAAGATCTAGACCTTCTCCACCACTTCTTGCCACAGATGCCATCAATCTGATTTCTGTGTACTCCGTCTGGCAAAGTCTATGTGTATAGTTGCTCTTTGAGTTGTTGAAAAAGTATTTTCTATGAATAAGTCATTGGTCTTGCAAAATCTTATCATGTGACCTCCAGCATCATTTCTATAACCAAGGCCACAGTTTCCAAGTATCAGTGATTCTTCTTTGTTTCCAATTTTTGCATTCCAATCACTAGTGATAATTAACACATGTTGATTGTGTATTTGGTTAATTTCAAACTGCAGAAGTTGGTAAATACCTTCAGTCCTCATCTTTGGCTTTAGTGTTTGGTGTGTAAATTTGAATAAAAGTAGTATTAACTGGTCTTCCTCATAGGTGTATGGATATTATCTTATCACTGACAGCTTTAGGCTATATCTTTATACATTCTTTGTGATGATGAATGCTATGCCATTCTTCTTCAATTTGTCATTTCCTGGCATCATAGATCATACAACTGTCTGATTCAAAATGGCCAAAACCAGTCCATTTCAGCTCACTAATGTCTAACATATCAATCTTTATGCATTCCATTTCAGTTTTGACAACTGCCAATTTTCCTAGCTCCATTCTTCATACATTCCATGTTCTGATTATTAATGGATGTTTGCAGCTATTTCTTCTTGTCTTGAGATGTGCCGCATCAGCAAATGGGGGTCCTGAAAGCTTTATTCTATCCATATCATTAAAGTCAGCTCTACTCTAAGGAGGCAGCTCTTCTCCAGTCATATTTTGAGTGTCTTCTGACCTGAGGAGCTCATCTTCCAGCACTATATCATACAATGTTTCAAGGCTATTCATAAATTTTTCCAGTAATATATCAGACAGTCTTTCACTGCTATTCATAAGCTTTTCAGCGGCATATTCTTTGAGAAGTGGATGATCTCTTCCTTCTTCCTAGTTTGTCTTAGTCTGGAGGGTCCACTGAAACCTGTCCACCATGGTTAACCCTGTTGGCATTTGAAACAGTGGTAGCATAGCCTCCAGCCTCACAGCAACACTCAAGTCACCACAGTAGGACAAACTAACTGACAAATTTGTCTGTCCCAGCTGTTCTAAACTTCTTTGCTCATTTCCTGGTCTCTCCCACCTTGGTCACTTACCTGGCCTGCCCCCAGCCAAACACTTGTCTTCCAGCTGGTCCTAGGCTGGCTCACTGTGGTCTGCGCCTAGGGGTGCCTTCACACATGTAACACATTCATTACTAGACTTAAATATCATGGTATCTTTTCTCTGTGGCACAAAAAGTAAAAGTGCATTTAAAGTATAACCTTCATTAAACTGAATATTTATTGACTCTATGGCACCTAACAACAACAATATTTTGTATCAGTCAATTACCTAAAATTGTTGGAAATTAATTCAACCTATATATAATTAGGAGCTCTGGTGGCATAGTGTCTAAGGCATTTGATTGCTAACCAGAAGGCTGGCGGTTCAAACCCACCAGCCACTCCTCAGAAGGAAGGTTGGGCAATCTACTTCCATAGAGATACTGCCTCAGAAACCCAAGGAGGGGTCACTATGAGTCAGATCTGACTCACCGGCAGTGGTTTATATGTGTGTGTGTATGTGTGTGTGTGTGTGTGTGTATAAATATAATTATTACTAATGTAAATTTTTGTTGTTGTTGTTGTTGGTAGGTGCCATTGAGATAGTTCCAACTCATAGTGACTCTATGTACAACAGAATGAAACGCTGTCTGGTCCTGCACCATCCTTAAAATCATTGTCATACTTGAGTGCATAGTCACAGCCACTGTGCCAATCCATCTCATTGAGGGTCTTCCTCTTTTTTGCTGACCCTCTACTTTACCAAGCATGATATCCTTTTCCAGGGACTAGTCCCTTCTAACAACATAACTAAAGTACCAGAGACTAAGCCCAGCCTTCTTGCATCTAAGGGGCATTTTGACTATACTTCCTTCAAGACTATACTTCCTTGTTGATTGTCTCCCTCTCAATAAAACACCATGGTTTAGGTCAGGAGCATCTTAGTCTTCAAAGTGACATCTTTGCTCTTAGATCCTTTAAAGAGGCCTTTTGCAGCAAATTTGCCCGAAGCAATAACTGGTTTTGCTTATTGACTGCTGCTTCTGTCTGTGGGCATTGATTGTGGATCCAAGTAAAATGAAATCCTTGACGACTTCAAACTTTTCTCCATTTGTCATGATGTTACTTATTGTGCCAGTTGTGAGGATTTTTATTTTTATTTTTATTTTATTGAAGTGTAATCCATACTGAAGGCTGTAGTCTTGAATCTGGATCAGTAACTGCTTTGAGTTTTCTTCACTTTCAGAAAGCAAGATTGTATCATCTGCTTATTGAAGGTTGTTAATGAATTTTCCTCTAATCCTGGTGCCACATTATTCTTCATATAGCCCAGCTCCTTGGATTATTTGCTCAGCACACAGATTGAATAAATAGGTGAAAGGATACAACCCTGACACACAATTTACCTGATTTTAAAGCACTCAGTATCCCCTTGCTCTGTTCAAATGACTACTTCTTGATCTATATAAAGGTTCCTCATAAACACAATTAACTGTTCTAGAATTCCCATTCTTCATTATGTTATCCATAATTTGTTATGACTTTTTAAAAAAAAAATTTGTTTAAATAGTTTAAGTTTCTATTAAAATTTTTAATTTTTCTCACATTCTATCAATGTAATTAAATCCTTTCCTTTTAATAATTCTTAAGATTTATTATTATTTTCTTGGTAGTTGTTTATACTTTTCCCTTGTTCCAAATTCTTCTTTATAATTGTTAATGTTTAAAAATGCTTTCTAACAGTTATCAGTAGATTCTAGAGAGCAGCTTATCTCTTCAAGGCCTCTCAGCATAAACCTGTCTTGAGTGGTTTTTAAACTTTTTTCCTCCCCTGCTGTTTTCTTGTTTTCTTCTGGATGTTACAGGACATTCTCAGCACTGGGGACCGTAGAACACTACTATATGGGAGTTTAAATTTTCACAGTCCCGTAAGCATTCTATCTCTTATTATTCTGGAATTAATAAATTAAAAAAAAAATGCTTCTTTTCTTTAAGTAAAACACATTTCATATACTTTTTACCTTAAATTACTTGAAAGGCTTTTCTTTTAAGGTTAATAGAAACAAAAAATTTTGAATCATTACTTCTTGGGAATACTGAGGCTATTTATTTTATATAAGTGTTTATGTTATGTTATGTGCCGTGGAGTCGGCCCCGACTCATAGTGACCCCTCCTTGGGTTTCCGAGGCAGTATCACCACGGAAGTAGGATTGCCCAACCTTCCTTCCGAGGAGTGGCTGGTGGGTAT
>NW_006921707.1:364673-386711 GCF_000298275.1 Orycteropus afer afer
AAAAAAAGAGTCTGCTAGAGTACACAGAAAACAAAACCTTTACTAAAATTATACAGAGAGAGAAAAAGTGAGTTCAAAATTGTAGGCTGAAACCATAATTCTCTCAAACTGGAGTCTTATAAAACCTGGGAGTATCTCAGAAACAGCTTCATTAAACCTAATATGACGAACTCTCCAAAACTTTCACGTAGTGAACTGAAAGTAAATGAAATAGAAAGTCAATAATAAACCTCAAAGACCTTCAGTGCTCATCAAGGAGAGCAGAGGGTCAATCAGCAAGGGCCCATCTAGGATTAACTTCAAGAGCCCAGGGAGATGGAATAAGCAAAGAAGGCTCATTCTGGTGCCAGTGCTTCAGGTTCACAGTCCTCTGTGGTTGCAGAAGACATCTTTAGATCCCTATCTGACATTAAATGTTAACAAGAAAAAACTCATATTCTGTTCAAAGTAAAAGTAAAGAGGTTTATTAAGGCTCGACACAATTTGAAACAGGAGAACCACATGGAACACAAGAAGTGAAACGAAGCAGTCTATGGCAGCACAGCTACCAACACATTTTTATAGGGTTAAATCAGGAAAGTTAGTTTACAATATTTTGATTGGTGAACACTTGATTAGAGAAGTGAAAGGTGGGATAGCGCAAAGTGGAGTTTTTGCTAAGGTTGGTGTACATAGTATATGTAGGTTGCAGGGACTGATTACAGCACATAATTACAAAAGTATATGCTTTTTGGGGAGTTCCAGGGTAGTTCTCATGATGTTACAAAATGTATTTCCTAAGTCACAAGAGGTTAAGATAGCCCTTGGGCACACATGTTATTGGCACCTACTTGTGCAGGAAATTTCTGATAAAAGTCATATGTCCAGACCCTCTTCAAGGGTCTACTCTTTCCACATCTATGCCTGACCACAAAGAGAAACATTTCTTTAGGTGTATGATGAAGTTATTTTGAAAGGTCAGTAAGCATGAGGGAAATAAAGAATTTAAAATGGAATCTGAACTGGTGTCAAGATTAAGATGGAGTTAGGGCTCTAGCTGTAGATCGGAGTCTTCCACAAACCAAGTGCTTTAAAATGTAGGCTCTCATACAACCTTCAATGAGACAAATTGACACAGTGGCTGCATCAGTGGCCTCAAACATAGCAATGGCTGTGAGTATAGCACATGACTGGGCAATATTTCATTCTGTACTACATATGGTCACTTTGAGCCATACCAAACTTGGTGGCACCTAACAACAATGACAAATATATATACTTATACACACACACACGCACACACACACACTCATACATATATACATACATATGCATCAAAACCCAGTGATTTAGATCCTCTGGAGAACATAAACTAAGATACTTATCTATAATAAAATGTGTTCTTAAATGATAATATGATTATATCTTTAATATAGTAAAAAATATTTTCTAACCCATAGCCAAAATTATATTTAAATGTTAAAACACTAAAATAATTCCCAATACAATAAAGAAGAAGCAAGGTACCAATATTTATTTAAAAATATCCTGGAACTCTAGGCTGTTCAATAAACATTTAGAATGTTCCAGAAATTATATTAAATTAAATTATATGCAGGTGGTGGGATTACCAATTTTGAAAGTTAAAAAAACACATCTTCTAATTCAACTGATTAGAATGTTCTATATTTCTGAGTATTTTCATGGTATGGGGAAATGAATGGTCTCAAATAGTGCTTTGTTATATGGTAAATTTCTGAAAAGCAATTTAACAGTCTAAATTAAGAAGGAATGATTGTTAACTATTTCTAGGGGTCTATCCTAAAACCAGCCAAACATAGAAAAAATATATATGCAAGAATGATCACTATGATGTTCATTGAATAATATTATAAGAATTATAATATTTCTAAATGTCCGGAAAAGAAGAATGCTTAATGAAAGTATTGTACTACACATTCATTAAACTGAGATTCTGAATAATTTGCTTTTTTTTTTTTAAATGATAGAAGATGATAATATCTGAACTAAAAAGAGTAACATTTTTTTTTTTACTCTGAAAACTATAATTTTAAAAAGCTTCCTCATATATAGTATAATCACTGCAAGAGAAAAACTAGTGCTATATTTATCGTTTATCTTTCAGTGTTAAGTTACAAGTGATTTTTATGTTTTTTTTTTTTATGTATTGCTATATTTATTTCCAATAGGAGAGAGCAGGGAGATGGAGAGAGAAAGAGGCTAGCTTCTAAGGCCAAAGCTATATTTGATTAAAATCATTGCCATCAGAAAGAAACAGTGTGTGAATCAGAGGTTATTGGGGAATGGAAGCTAAGAGAAGGAAGAGGCTTGTTGGTGGTATCCCTTAATACATGCTCCAGGGAAAGGACTTTTGTAAAGATAGCATAGAAGGCTGGCAGTTCAAACCCACCAGCCACTCCTTGGAAGGAAGGTTGGGCAATCTACTTCCATAGTGATACCACCTTGGAAACCCAAGGAGAGATTGCTATGAGTCAGGTCCAACTCGATAGCACATAACAACAACAACACTGAGAAGCAAGACATGTGAAATTGGTGGTGTAGCGTCTAAGGCATTTGACTGCTAACCAGAAGGCTGAAGGTTCAAACCCACCATCCACTCCTCAGAAGAAAGATTGGGCAATCTACTTCTGTAGAGATACTGCCTCAGAAACCCAAGGAGAGGATGCTATGAGTTGAATCAACTCCACGGCAGTGAGTAGTAGTACTACTAGTAGTAGTAATACTATTAAGGGAGCTCTGGTGGCATAGTGCCTAAGGCATTTGACTGCTAAGCAGAAGGCTGGCAGTTCAACCCCACCAGCCACTCCAAGGAAGGAAGATGGGGTAATCTACTTCCGTAGAGATACCACCTGGGAAACCAAGGAGAAGTTGCTATGAGTCAAATGGAATCAAAGGCAGTGAGTTGGGTTTTTTGGTTTAATGCCATTAAGGAGCTCTGGAGATACAATTGCTAAGCTGACTGCTGCTAATTGAAAGGCCTATGGTTTGAACCCACCAGCTGCTCTGCAGGAGAAAGAAGTGTCAGTCTGCTTCTGTGAAGATTTATAGCTTTGGAAACCCTATGATTTCTATTCTGTCCTGTAGGATCATGACGAGTCAGAATTAACTCAACAGCAACAGGTTTTTTAATGCTGTTAAGCATTCAGATCGTATAGTGGAATCCTGGACCATGCATAGATGTTAACTTTGTTAAATTTAATATGATGAGGCCTCATGACAAAGAGCCTGCTGGCCTCTCCTGGTGCTATCCTATTTTCAACTGGCTCACACCAATAAAAACTTTAACATATATATTATCCTAAATTAAATTTCACAGTACTTTCAGTTTTGCTTCCTTATCATCTTGTTATAAATGCAGAAACTACTGATATAAGGTGGACTTGTTCAGGATCACAGAAAAGTTAAATGGTGTATTCAGTATTTGAACTTAGATCTCTTTCTCTCTCCAAAGTCCCATCTCCTTTACTGTGTTGTGCACTCATTGAGAATAACCCCATATTCTCACTGCCTAGCAAGGAGGGGTAGGTACTCCAAGGCACAAAACAACAACAACAACCATGTGTCAGGCACTCATCTCAATTCCTAAAGCTAACACACCAAAGCAGGGATTATTTGAAAAACCAAAGCCAAAACAAAATATAAGTATGTTCTCTTCAATCTGTCCCACTTCTGAAATTAATTTATTTGACTTCCTAGATGCTAACTTCTCCAAGCTTGTACCACCATCTAGGTGAGGAAACAAACAGATACACACCTGAAATAGCTCGAGAACAAACACATGCAAATCTTTAAACAAGTGTGTTCAAGTGCTAAGGGATTATTTTAAAGGAAGTTGAACATGAATTGAAGTTAATAAGAAAAGTCTCCTTGAAAGGGAAATCTCTTGAGAAGGCCTTTGAAAGAAGGATTTGTGTTGATGTACAGAGTGTTAACCAAAAAAAGATGCTAGAGAGGTACATTTGAAGAGACAGAAGTAGGAGGCAGCAAAACAATATGTTCTTTAGAGTAAATAATATTATAGATTACTATAAAGGGAGATGAAACTCAGGAGATCAGCTAATAAGAAGATTTTTTTAAATAATGCCATAAGGAGTTAGTATCTGATTTTTTAGGTCATAATTTAACATGCAGCTGTAATTGACATCTAGTAGGAAAAGTTGGTATTTGACCTTTTCAATATAGGACTTTGATACTGATGGACATTCAAATGTTAAATCAACCTTGCATTACATGAATAAATTCTAGCTGTGCCTGGTGCATTTATACTTTTTCTATATTACTGGACTAATTTGCTAGCATTTTGTTAGACATTGTTGTGCTATGTTCCAAGGAGACATTCATTTATAAAATTTTTTTCATGTTGTATTTTTGTCTGGTTTTAGCAGGGTAATTTTGGCTTCAGAAAATGAATTGGGAAATATTACTTCCTCTGATTCATTCATCTGCTAACTGAAACGTCAGCAGTTTGAGCCCATCAGTAGCTCCATGGGAGAAAGATGAGGCAATCCGATCTGTAACGATTTACAGCCTTGAAAATCCTATTCTGCTCTGTCCTTTGGGTCACTATGAGTTGGAATTGAGTCCATGACAGTGTTTCCCCCTCCCCAACATTTTCTTAAAGAGTTTGTGTAAGATTTGTCTGGGCTTGAAGATTTCTTTGTGGAAAAGATTTTAATTACCAATTAATTTTCTATAATAGATATAGACCAATGTAGACATTCTATTTCTTTTTGTATTAACTTTTGTATTTTTGTGGCTTTCAAGGAATTTATCCAATTTTGCTAAATTGTCAAATTTATTACCATAAATTTGCTTTAAATATTCCTTATTATCCTTTTATACGTGCAGTACAGGCAGTGATATCTCCACTTTCATTGCTGATATAAAACAAGTAAACAGAACAGAACAAAAACTGATGTCAGTGAGTTGATGCTCACAGAAACCCTATAAATATTAGACTAGAACTGTGCTCTTTATGGTTTTCAATAACTTGTTTTCTTGGTAATAGATCAACAGTCATTTTTTCTGAGGTACCAATTAGTGGACTTGAATTACCAATTCAGCCGAGTAAGTTAATCATTTGCAGTACCCAGAGACTCCAATGCTGATACAAAAAACAAAAACACACTGCCAATCCAGTTCATTGAGACTTATAGTGACCCCCATTGGTTTTCTGAGGCAGTAAATCTTTACAGAAGTAGATCACCCCATCTTCTTCCCACAGAGCAGCTGGAAGGTTTGACCACCAGCCTTCTGGTTAGCAGTTAAATGCACTAGGCACTGTGCCACACTGTTGTTGCTGCTGTTATGTGCCGTCGAGTCGGACCCGACTCATAGTGACCCCTCCTTGGGTTTCCGAGGCAGTATCACTACGGAAGTAGATTGCCCCATCTTCCTTCCGAGGAGTGTGGCTGGTGGGTTTGAACCGCCAACCTTCTGGTTAGCAGTCAAGTGCCTTAGCCACTATGCTACCAGAGCTCCCACACCAGCTCCTTAATGGTGATATAGGTCATTTATATTTTCTCTCAGTTTTAAAAGTCAATCTAGCTAGGTATTTATCAATTTTATTGCTCTTTTCAAATAAGCTACTTTTGTTTTCATTGATTTTCTCTTTTATATTAGTTATCTTTACTGTTACTTTCTTTTTATTTAGTTTGCGTATGTTTTTCTCTTTTTCTAGCTTCTTAGAATGGAAGCTTATTCTGTTGATTTAATTTTATTTATTACTAATAGAAATACTTATTTGTATAAATTTCTTTCTAAGAAATATTTTAGCTGTACCCCTAGTATTTTTTTTTTTTTTTATCACGGTCCTTGTGCCTTGTGATTTCTTCTTTGATCCACACTTTATCTAGAAGTGTATTGTTTAATTTGGAAATTTTGAGAACATACCTCAGGAAATTGTTAACATTCTATTCTTATTTACACCTAAGACATAAGGAATGATTGAAATATATATAGTATGTGGGTAGAAGACAGAAAAAGTGCCTCTCAAGAGTGGGTCAATGAATATGCATATTAAGTCCATATAGGGACGTAGCAGAATCAGCTTCATTACAGGGGGTCTTTGAGAGCCAACATGGAGTCTGATTTGAGAGAGTGATGTATGTGTGAAGGATATAGCTTCAGAATTAGAGCACTTACATTACACATCAAAAATGCTTTTGGTTGAGGACATCAAGCTTGATGAAGGAGAAAAATTTATAAACAAGATAGAGCCAAAAGGCATACTCAAATAAATAAAAGAAATTTTTATGAAGAATTACTGTAATGCAACTTGGCTAAATAATTTTTAAAAATATGTTGCTATTGTTGAGTCAATTCCTACTCATGGTGATTACACGTGCAGCAGAAAAGAACTATGCTCCATAGAGTTTTCAGTGGCTGATTTTTTGGAAATGGATTGCCAGGACTTTCATTGAAGGTACCTCTGAGCGGACTCCAATCTCCAGCCTTGTGGTTAGCAGCCGATATGTTAACCATTTGCACCACTGAGTGACTCTGCTGTGTTATTAGAGAATAGTTTGTTCTTCTATACAGTATAAGAAAACTAATGGTATATGAAAAACTCTTACACCATATTAAATATAGATGGTAAGTGTGGTAGTTATGTTTTGTGCATCAACTTGGCTGGGCCTGGTTGAGTGGCTGGGGAGCTGGTGGTAGTTATTCCCCATGATGAGACTGGCAATCAATTCCATGGTGGGATCTACCACAAGAACCTGAGTAGCTGACTTTGGATGTGGTCTGCTTCCTGTATATAAGGAGAAGCCTTGGGAATGGTCTCTAGCCCATGGCACACTTGGACCCTGCAGGTAGCCGTGTCGTCATTTGTGGTATATTCTTGTCAGAGCAGTACAGGTAAACAGAACAGTAAGTAAGCTAGTACTTGTTGAGATGTGGAAAAACTCATAGGATGGGAATTAAATATTGATAATGTGTAAGATAGCTTTGAAGCATGGATAGAATTCATAAAATGTATTAAGTATGTCAGTAACCAGAAAGATATGTTAAAGATAAATAGAATACATAAAGTATAGGAAAAAAAGAAAACAAGGTTATTATTTATAGATAGAAAGTCATCAGGCCCTTCTGAGCAGATATTTTTATATATCATGCTTAAGTTAGTCATTCATTGGTCCCATTCTAGCCCCATATATTCTGTTCCATGAAATACAGATAAAACCCATAGCTGTTTAGCAGGCTAATATGCAACATAGAGCTTTGCTGCTCCTATAGAAGCTAACATGTGTTTATTAGCCTAGGTAATTTCCATATCGGCCCCTCCTTTCCTTAGTCAAACTTCAACTTTGTCCTCATTACCACGTCATCAGCAGGGAAGGCTGATGTAGCAGTGAGAGGCAGAATATATGAATATGATTATATTCAGGTGAGTCTCTTTACCTGCTTGCTCCCTAATCTATGAACCTGGTTCTCCAGCTCTTTCCCCTTGCTTTTCACTGTGCTTTTCAAATTGATTTAATAAACAATAATATTTGAGTGTTTTAATTTAGTTTGGAAGTCTTTCTGTTCTGAGACTTCTAGTCCAGCAGTTGGAAGCTACCATTGCATCAAGGTAATTTTCCACACAATAACTAACATAAAAAAATACTATTTCATTTTTATGGTAATTATTTGCTTTTGTACAGGGAGATAGCTCAGAGGGCAGGAATGTATAGGAAAGAAGGACACAGGGAAAAGGTAAACACAGGAAGGAAGTGGGAAGAGAGCTGTCACATTATAAGGATTGTAACATGTATATGTACTGTTGAATGGAAAATGAATTTGCTCTGTAAACTTTCACCCAAATCACAATTTAACAAGTATAAAAAAGCAATATATGTAAAAGGATAAGGATTTACAAAATGAAGGTTAGATAGGAAACAAGGTAGTGAGTTTTCAGTTTATGTCAATGGGGGAAGAAAAATTCAGAAAAGGAAGGGGAGAATGGTTGCGTAACTTGAAGAATGTAATTAACATCACTGAATTGTAAATGCAGAAACTGTTGAATTGTTGTACGTTCTCCTGTGTATATTCTCAAAAACAAGAACAACAAAAAAAAAAGTTTTTAAAAAATACTGTTTCAACCAATATTTATGAGCTTTCTATTGATAAATAGAAAAGTTAATATATTTCAGAGACATTTGTTTTGAAGAAACCTTAAAATTTTAGGAACAAATGACTGTAGGATTAAATGAACATATCAATCATAGAATGATGTTAACTTATTCAATTATTCCATGATACTTGCAAAGAGCTATCATATACATAAGGAGCTCTTATGGCATAGTGCCTAAGGCATTTGACTGCTAACCAGAAGGCTGGCAGTTCAAGCCCACCAGGCCCTCATCGGAAGAAAGACTGGGCAATCTACTTCTGTAGAGATACCACCTCAGAAACCCAAGGAGGGGTCACTATGAGTCGGAAATGACTCAACAGCAGTGAGGGTTTTTTTTTTTTATATATATATATAAATAACACTGGAGATCACATGATAGAATTTTGCAAGACCACAACTTATTCATTGCAAATACTTTATTCCAACAACCTAACCAATGGCTATACACATGGACTTCACTTGATAGAATATACAGAAATCAGATGTGGCAAGAAGCGATGGAGAAGTTCAGCCAAAACAAGGTGAGGAGCTGGCTGTAGAACAGACCATCAACTGCTCATATGCAAGTTGAAGTTGAAGACAATTAAAACAAGCCCATGAGAGCCAAAATATGATGTTGATTATGTCCCTCCTGAATTTAAAGGCCATCTAAAGAATAGATTTGATGCATTGAACACCAATGACCAAAATCAGAGGAATTGTGGGAAGAAATCAGGAATATCATCGATGAAGAAAGCAAGAGGTCACTAAAAAGACAAGACAGGAAGAACAGACCAAAATGGATGTTAGAAGAGACTCTCAAACTTGCCCTTGAGCAGAGAGTAGCTAAAGCAAATGGAACAAATGACAAGATAAAAAGAGCTGACCAGAAGATTTCAAAGAGCAGCTCAAGAAGACAAAGTCAATTATTATAATGAAATGTGCAAAGACCTGGAGTTAGAAAACCAAAAGGGAAGAACACACTCAGCATTTCTCAAGCTGGAAGAACTGAGGAAAAAATTAAGCCTTGAGTTGTAATATTGAAAGATTCTATGGGCAAAATATTTAATGATGCAGGAAACATCAAAAGAAGATGGAAGGAATACACAAAGTCACTGTACCAAAAAGAATTGGTCAATGTTCATTCATTTCAGCAGGTAGCATATGATCAAGAACCAGTGGTACTGAAGGAAGAAGTTGAAGCTGCATAACAAGGCTCCAGGAATTGTTGGAATACCCATCGAGATGTTTGAACAAACGGATGCTGCACTGGAGGCACACTCACTTGTCTATACCAAGAGATTTGGCAAATAGCTACCTGGCCAAATGACTGGAAGAGATACGTAGTTGTACCCATTCTAAGGAAAGGAGATCCTACAGAATGTGGGAATTACTGAACAATATCATTGATGTCACGTGCAAGTAAAATCTTAATGAAGATAATTCAAAAATGGCTGCAGCAGTATATTGACAGAACATAAAACTCAAACTCACTGTTGGACGAGTTGGTCCTGACTCATGGTGACCCCTCCTTGGGTTTCTGAGGTGGTATCTCTATGGAATTAGATTGTCCAATCTATTTTCCTTCTGAGGAGTGGCTGGTGGGTTTGAACTGCCAGCCTTCTGGTTAGTAGTCAAATGCCTCAGGCACTACACCACCAAAAAAAAACCAAACCCAACTCACTGCTGTCAAGTCAGATCCAATTCATAGCGACCCGTCCTTGTGTTTCTGAGGCAGAATCACTATGGAAGTAGATTGCCCAATCTTCCCTCTGAGGAGTGGCTGGTGGGTATGAACTGCCAACCTTCTGATTAGTAGTCAAGTGCCTTAGACACTATACCACCAGAGGTCCCACTACATCACCAGAGCTCCCATACTGACAGAGAACTTCCAGAAATGCAAGCTCGATTCAGAAGAGGATGTGGAACGAGGGATATCATTGTCAGATGGATCTTGGCTGAAAGCAAAGAATACCAGAAAGATGTTTACTTATATTTTATTGACTATGCAAATGCATTTGATTGTGTGGATCATAACAAATGGATAGCATTGAGAAGAAAGGGAATTCCAGAACACTTGATTGTACACTTGAGGAATGTATATATAGAACAGGAGGCTGTCATTTGAATGGAACAAGGGATACAGCATGGTTGAAAATCAGGAAGGGGGTGTTTTAGGGGTGTATCCTTTCACCATACTTATTCAATCTGTATTCTGAGCAACTTATCTGAGAAACTATTACATGAAGAAGAATTTGGCATCAGGATTGGAGGAAGACATACTATTTGTCAGGCACAGGATCAAAATGCATGACAATTTAAATTTGAACACTGAGGTATATATATTATTGGTATTGACTTTGCTTTAAACCCTTTTGTTAACGTTATTATGTATTGTTAAAAAATGCATAGATTTAAATAACAGAACTAATACAATAAATGTGTATTTGTCATCTATCAGCATGGATGTGTAATAAAAAGTAAAATCTCTTTATAATTTATCACTGAAATAAATACTGACAAGATATATTCATATTGTATACATTTATAATTCACTCTCATAAATCTAAGTAAGATAATTAATGGTTTTTTGAATGAGATTTTGATTGATGAAGTCAATTTTAAAAGACTGTTCAGGATAATTTTGTTCGCACATTAACGTATCCTTTAATTTCATTTCAACCATCTTTTCCACCCAGAGGGGACTCAGATGAAAGGCCTGGTGATCTACTTCCAAAAAATTAGCTGCTGAAAACTCTATGGAGCACAGTTCTATATGGGTACATATAGGATCACCATGAGTCAGAATCGACTTGCCCAGCAAATGGTTTTCCTCAACTAAGTTTCAACATGGGAGGGGAAAGGCAAGGAAAGCCAGGATGTCCAGGACAGAGCAAGTTAAGTGGCAGAGGGATCCAGAAAAGGGGAGGGACCCAGGTCTCAACTCTCAAGCGGCAAGAAAATGCATATGCTTTCATATTTAGTCAAAAGTAAATCTGTTATTATTTGTTTTCAACTCATCTCCAATTTGAAACTAGAAGTCTTTTCTCTTTCTTTGCTATGGATACACTTAGACACTTTGGTTCATACAAAATCACCCATCTGTATTATAAACAGGAGCTCTGATGGCATACTGCCTAAGGCATTTGACTGCTAACCAGAAGACTGGTGGTTCAGATCCACCAGCCACTCCTCGGAAGGAAGATTGGGCAATCTACTTCTGTAGAGATACTGCCTTGGACACCCAAGGAGGGGTCGCTACGAGTCAGAATTGAATCAAGGCATTGAGTTTGGTTTTGGTTTTAGTATTATAAACATGCTAGAAATCTGTCAGCTATGGGGTACCTTAACAGTCCCCCCCACACACACACACACACAAACCCAAACCTAAACCTGTTGCCATTGAGTCAGTCTGACTCAGAGCAACCTTACCAGATGAGTAGAATCACCCAATAAGGTTGCTAATGCTATAAATCTTTATGGAAGCAGATTATCCCATCCTTTTTTTGAGAAACAGCTGGTGAGTTTGAACCACTGACTTTGTAGTTAGTGGTCAAATGCTTAACCACTGTGCCCCCAGGGGTCTTACTTGGTACCTTACACCGTTTCAAATTTGCAGCAGTATTCTGCCAGACTTATGTCAATCACTTTATTCAAATAAGGTGTTGTAGCAGGCTGCAATACCCAAGGCAGTTTCATTACAGAAAAACAAAGAGATCAGGAAGTAGAAAGCCAAAGGAATTGATGCATTTCCTCCCTGGCTGTCACTAAAATTCCCCTGGAGCAAACATAATTGTATTGAAAGATAGTGCCTGAGAGTTGATAGCTTCTTTCCTTTTGAACCCTTCTTTTCTGGAAAGCAGTGAGAGGTGGTTGTTTTAGAGGCAACAGAGGGTACGGTTGTGTACTCAGTCAGACTTGTTGTTAGTTGCCCTGGAGTTGAACCCATCACTTGGCAATTCCATATGTCAGAGTAAACTGTGCTTCATAGAGGTGTCAACGGCTGATTTTTTGACAGTAGATCACCAGGCCTTTCTTCCAAGGCACCTCTGGGTGGGTTTGAACCACCAATTTTTGGCCAGTAGTCAAGTGCTTTGTAGTAGTCAAGTGTTTGTACCACCCAGTCAGATTACCTGAGTTCAAATCTTTGCTGGGCCATTCCATGACATATAACTTTAAGCAAGGTTCTGCATTTGTCTAGGCCTCAGTTTCTCTATGTGTAAAATGGAGATAATAATAGTTCCTACCTCATAGCATGATTGTGAGGATTTAATGTTAGTATTTCTGCTTAGCACAGCACTGGAAACACATTGTAGGAACTGCCCAGTAGTGTTAGTGAATATTATTGTACCTTTGAAATAGCAGCAACATAGGCCATTCTCAAACACTTAAGTAATTTTTAAGAGGAATAGTGTACTTCTTTGGTCAGGACCACCAAAAAGATGAAAAGAAAGGACAAACTTGATGTAAGGCTGCATTTCAGGCACACTTTAACCAAAATGAAAACATGAGGGGTCTCAGGCTGTTTGTCAAAGACAGAAGGTCAGCTTGTTCTTGGCCTGTGGTTGGATCTTAGGATCATAAACAAGGCCATGATCATGGACATTGAACACTAAATCAGGTGAACTTTAAACTTCTTCCATGTAGTTGCAAAGCTAGAGAAAACATTTATTCATAATTTATTTTAAAGAAAACAGCCTATTTGGCAAACATAGTCTTTGGAGTAAAATTGGAAATAGTAAAAGTGCAATGAACTATGATTTTATGGTTAATTTTTTAAAGTTGAAGAAAGATTAGTATTACGGTCACTTCTGTGAGGTTTAGTTAATTTTAACTTTCCCCACACTATAATTTTTTTAAGGCAGTTTCAAATTATTTCATCAATTTTGGTCTTTTCTTTTAATTTATGAAGTGAAATTTACTTGTTCATTGGTGTGAGTAATTTTCAGTATCTTGCCAAACAGCCCGTGGCAAATGAATACAAGTTGCACATATTAAGCTTTTCTGTTTGAGCACAATGCAACAGAAACAAATTATGCTTCAAACCCAACTTCTTTTAATTGCAGGCACTTACATACCTAATTTGAAAATACTTCTTTTCTGTAATTAAGAAAACAAATTTGACCTACATATTTGGGAGGCAAATAGTTGAGCAAAGCCTATCTTATGGTTATAAAAGTCTTCAACTTCATTTTGTTGTTTGTTATTTTATCTCCACCATATAACCAAATGCTTTATGTATCTTCAAGCAATCTTGTACCAGATCTTGCATACAAAGTTGATAGTATTTGTACATAATTTATTACTCTTATGCACACAGAGTGTACTTTAAGCCTCAGTATTAGGAAAACTATCAGTTTCCTAGGGTGTTCTGACACCTCTCCAGTATCTCAGAACTTTCATGGTAGCCTCAATGTATTAAAAGCCACCAGACATGACTACTCTTTAGCACTAGGGACAGCTGACAAAGCTCAGGAGCTCACAGGCAAGTTGGCTTTCTCTAGAGCTCCTGGATCTAGGTTGTTATGGTATGTCCTCAGAGGTAACATCTGGTTCTGCTTGGCAGTGCTGAGTGAGGCCAGTGAGGTGCCTTACCCTTTCAACATTTGCTTTGACTGCTAGCTTCAGAACACACAATGTTGATAATAGAGGTAAAAGAAGTGTGGAAGTTCATGTGGCAGGAGCCTTAGAAGCTCTGCAGCTGTCCAGTTGTCCTTCTCTTAGCTGTCTTCACACATAAACATATTTTAGTCTTTTCATGGCTGCTGTGCCCTTGTGATGGAATCCAAGTGATCTGCCGGCCTGCTTTCACAATGTATGCTAATTTAATAAATCAGAGCTTCAGTATATTTCATATATTCAATATATATGAAAAAGTTTGATTGCATTTTAAATCCATTATCATTATCTCAAACAAATACAACATTACACTGTCATAGAAAATAAAGATTATTTCATTTCTTTAAACATAATTTGAACTACGATAAATAGCATATTGCCTGAGGCATTTGACTGCTAACTAGAAGGCTGGTGGTTCAAACCTACCAGCCACTCCTCAGAAAGAAGGTTGGGCAATCTACTTCCATAGTGATACTACCTCAGAAACCCAAGGAGGGATCACTACTAGTCAGATCCAACTCGACGGCACCTAACAACAACAACAGCAACAACAAAAACAAAAACAAAATTTTGAATGGGTGAAAAATTTTTTTACATTTTTATATCTTACTGCCTAAGGCATCTGACTGCTAACTAGAAGGCTGGTGGTTCAACGCCCCCAGCCACTCCTCGAAAGGAAGATTGGACAATCTACTTCTGTAAAGATACTGCCTTGGAAACCCAAGGAAGGCTCACTCTCAGTGTGAAAATAACTCCATGGCAGTGAGAGATATCTTATTTGGTCTTGGTGATGGTGATTATGCAGGGATTGAAGTGATTAGTATCAAAAGTTTCTGTAATTATCATCTTAAACATAAAACTTTGCATTACTTTACCAGTTGCCAATGAGTTGATTCCAACTCATGGAGACCCCATGCAGTGTCGGATTACCCAAGGTAAGCATGATTTTACTTGTGCTTACTTATTAATCTGTAATGAATGATTTCACATCAAAAATTCTGCTTCGAGGTATGGCTGACATCTGTCTCTCTCTCAACCTCACAGCACTTTCCTACAGCATCAAACCATCTTTTCGTATTTACAATCTCCAATAGGGACAGAGTGAATATGTTCATTATAGATTAGTAAGTAAGCACAAGTAGATGTGTGTTTATTTTGCCTACTGTGTTCTCCACCCTTGATTCCATGTGTCAGAATGTAACTGTTCTCTATAGGGTTTCCAATGGCTGGTTTGTCCAAGTAGATCACCACATCTTTCCCTGAGGCATCCCTGGGTGGCCCTGAACCTTCAACCTTTTGGTTAACTGTTTCTACTACCCAGGGATTCCTAAAACCTTGCTGTAGAAAAGTTAAATTTATGGAAACAAACTCAAATTTCTCATTAATATTTTTTAAGTGATTGTAGGTGGAATTTTGTACGCATTTAATATTTAATCACTTGTACTATTTTATTTTGTTATAATTATGTAATACAAAAATATATTTAATTTTTTTGGGTAAGCTTCACTAAGCCTTATCATCTTGGTGCCATGACTCTGAAAAATTTGGGGAAGCACTGTCCATTAGGGCTTTTCAGTGATTCACATTGCTTTCAGGGTTCTCTAAATGCTTTCAGAACTGGGCATGAGGCCTTTGCTGCTGACTCCTCAAAAAACCAACCCAAATTCACTGCCATTGAGTGGATTCTGACACAAAGCGATCCCCTTTGGGTTTCCAAGGCGGTAAATCTTTACAGAACAGATTGCCCAGTCTTCTGCTTAGCAGTCAAATACTTTAGGCACTTTGCCACCAGAGCTCCTTTGCTGACTCCTAGTAACTTGCACTCCTGGAAAGGAAGGTTGGGCAATCTACTTCCGTAGGGATACCGCCTCAGAAACTCAAGGAGGGGTCGCTATGAGTCAGGTCCGACTCAAGGGCACATAACAACAACAAGTGACATGCAAATTACTCAGTACCAAAGGTACTCAGTCCCTTCCTCCATCTGCAACATGCTACAGTATCTCATTATCCCATCAAATAGGTCCATGCATAATGTGTTTTACGCATGATCACACACAACACTGGGAAAGCGATTCACAAAGAAGCCAATTCCTGCAAGTTCACACACCCTGACAATTGCCTGGGACAAACTGGACACCTAGATGTCTTCTAACGTTTTCTCTACCAAGACATCAGAGCCTTCCGTTTTCCAGACTATGGAGTTGACCTTGGGTAATCCCAAGGGGCTAGTCTGAAGTAACCACCTATTGGGTCCAACATTCTTTTCTTCCAAACGATTTGGACACTGGCCGCGCCCGGGGCTCCAGGCTTCGCGGGGACGCCTCCAGAGCAGAGCCAGGCGCTGTGGATGCGCCAAAGGGCTCATGCCATCTCCTAGGAGGGCCTTCTCTGAAAGTGTCCCAGTAGGTACAGGCCAAAGCCGGAGGTCAGCGCCCCTGAGAGGCGAGGCTGGCTGTCCCTGACTTCCCCCACCCCCAGCTTCCCATTTCTAGGGCCCTGGCAGTGGAGAAAACATGACCCGATCCCCTGCGCAGGGGTGAGAGAGCCGCCACACCTGTAGAGTCAGCCAGGACTCCGCGGCCATCTGCACCTCCCCCAGCCACTGCTGACAGTGTTTATTTTCGCCTCTGCTTTGCGTTCTGTCCTCTTTCACTTTTCTTTTTGCTGTGGGTGGGGACTCCCTTGCCTCTGGGTGCTCAGGGAACCCCAGCAGATTTGCAACCGTCGAAGTCCGACGCCACGGAAAGAAACCAGAGGCCTCGTCCGCTTGGCTGCCGCTCCCCACCTTGCTTCCTGCACTTTCAATGGAGGTACTGACCTTGGCTTCTTTGCTTGCTTGGGGATGGGAAGCAGTGGTGGCTGAGAAAGCGAGGGAATTTTCCCTGAAAGCCTACGCCCTGAGCCCCTCCCAGCTCCGGCGGGACCCACCCGTCTCCTGCACCAGCTGCTGGCCAGGCTGCCCCGCCTCCTATAGGAAACACTTGACCGCGACGTCAGTTTTCGGCTGTGCTATGTGCTAAGATTTTTGCCCTTCCGACTCTTTATTACTCGCCATCCTCTTGCTTCGGAATTGACTCGACGGCAGTGTGTTTCGTTTTGGTTTCCTGCTTCCGCAGTAGCACAGATTGCTAATCTGTCTGGTCCCTCAAACCTGGCTCCCCGAGCAGAGCTCGGCCGTGCTCTCTGTTCTGTCCGTATTCCCAGCTTTCGGGCGCAGGAGGCAGCGCCGGGAAAAGGACGCGCTCGGTCTCCTGGGCGGGCAAGTGTTGGGTGGAGGGACGTGCATCTGGCTGTCCCCGCCAAGCTGCCGGCTTCGGCGAAAACTCAGTACAGCAGCATAGAACTCTTGAATTCTGCACCTACTCGAGCTCCGGAAGTTCAAGAAAGGTATCACAGCAGCCCGCTTCTTCCCAACCAACTCCCAGACTCCTTGCTGGGCAGTGTGTGTGTGCGCGCACCTCAGTTTGTCTCTACCTTCGTTTACAAAATCAAATTACTGCCTTTCTTCTCTCTTTTATAAGGACACTTGCCTTTCTAGAGGAAGGAATTTGTGGAAATGGTCACTCCTTGGAAATCAGTATTGAGTCTATTATCTTGTCCCGGTTCTGGACAGGCCATTTATTTCTCAGAAGAGCAGTATTTGGAATGCCAGAGTAATTGGAAGAAATACAGGCTATTTGTATTGAAATAAAATCCTTATTCAAGGTGGCTTTACATGAAAATCCAGATAACTTTTTCAAGTATTATTGAGACTGCACGTTGTAAGGGCATACAATTAATTTGCATGTATGTAATTTAGATACGTCCATGCAAGTAAAAATAAGTTAACTTTGAATTATGTATAAGTCAAGATTATTCTTAAATGATGCTTATTAACACATTTTTAAATAGGATGAGTCAGAAGTTTAGAAACTAGAACTTAAAGTGGTTGTCACCAGCTATTTTCTACTTTTTTATTTTCCTGTTTTATTATTTTTTTTAATAGCTGGTAGAAGCCTGCTTTGTAATTGGTAGACAATCCACATCTTCTCAATGTGCTGAAAGAGGCCTATGACTTAACTGAATTCTTGCATTAGAATTACAAAACAAACAGATCAGGAAGGGTACTACCTCCTGCAAAGCAGAGGCTGCAAGATAAACTATTCTTTTGAAGCATCAACTGTGGGAAACTCATTGAACTTTAAGCTCCTGTTTTCTTGAAAAGCAGCTTGGTAGGGTTGGTAGAAAGAGGGAGGAAGTATGAGGGAAAGAACATTCAGATTTGTAAAGGAAAGGACTGAGATGAAGATCCATTTTAGATTTGAAAAGTTAAGAAAAAGCTAAAGGTCTTTTTTTAAAACTTAGTAAAGTTAAGAAGTCACAGGAAGTTCATAAGGTCTGCAATGATTGGGCTTTAATGATCTTAATATTTCTTCCTGTTTTCTTCATTCAGTGTTTTTGTCATACTAAGAAGGGGCTCACTGAGTGCCATCTGCTACTCTGAGACAGTGAAAGGGGTTAGGTGGACTGCTGCTGATCCTGAGTCTCTGGCAGCGAGGGTGTTCCCATACTTCTGGTTTCACTGCTTTCTGCTTACTTTGGGTGGGAATTCCAGGACTGATTGGAAACTACAATTCTGGTTGGAATTTTCCTGCAGCTTATTGGTGGGTTTAAGAAAAACTATATATGCATTGGAATAAAAAAAAAAAAAAGAAAGAAAAGAAACCCTCTAAAAAGCAATTTAGTAAATGTCAACAGCTATATTGCAATACCTAATGTTTGCCAATGAAATACATGTTTATAACTTCTTCAGGGGATGGGGAAAAATAATGAGTTGAATTTTATTGACACGAAGTTTCATAATTGAAGGATCTTAAACCCGAGTATGTTTTCAATCTTAGGTTTGCTGACTTTGAGTGGAAGGCTGTGAATGAAGCCTGAAATTATGTGTATATTTGGATTTTTCTGAGGAAAATAATCATAACTCTCTAAACAGTTTTTAAAATCAGTCTTTGACCCAACACGACTTTCAAAACTATTTTAAAACTTAGAAGACTGCCCTTTTCTTCACATCTTGCTTAGAGTTTACTGTTAAATTTTGCTTATTATGTAAATATTCTTTAAAAGATTAGTTAATGATAAAAAATAGAGTATTGTCTTTGGGCCAACAACTTGAAATATAGGAAATAATACTAACACATTTTATAAGTATGTGTATATGTGTGTTTATCATCATAATTTATTTTGTGGCAGGTAGGAAATTGAAGCATAAGATGATTCAGGAACTTGCCCAAGGTTATAGAGGGAGCCCTGGTGGCGTAGTACCTAAGGCATTTGACTGCTAAACAGAAGGCTGGTGGTTCAAACCCACCAGTCACTCGTTGGAAGGAAGGTTGGGCAATCCACTTCCATAGTGATACCACCTCAGAAGTCCAAGGAGGGGTCACTGTGAGTCAGATGTGAGTTTGGTTTGTTTGGTTTATCCCTATGGAAGTAGATTGCCCAGTCTTCCTTCTGAGGAGTGGCTGGTGGGTTTGAACCACTATCCTTCTGGTAGCAGTCAAATGCCTTAGGCACTGTGCCAGCAGAGTTCCCATGAGTGTCTATATGTATTTGATTTCTTGGTGAAATTTCTCTTAATAGTTGCTGAATTAAAATAGTTGTCTAATTTGCATCAGGCTGACTATATAACTTGAAAAATGATAGGCAAATGTGGATTGATCTATATTTCTGCATATCTGTCTGTCAAGCCAGACAGACAGGCAGACAAGTAGAATGTTAGAATTGATGAAGAGATTAGGACAGAAGAAGGTTTGTCCATTATATGAAATTGGAGTTGGTGGTATAGTCACCTATTTGGGAAATCATATTTTTTTCAAAGTCTTTATGATATGGGGGTTGGCAGGAAGCCAATTTCTTTATCTCAATATTAACTCAGATTTGTTTATTCAGTGATTAAAGTGACTATATGAGAATACTGATATTGAACATTATTAATATGCTTGCTCCTATGCTATACCACTCAAAAGGAGTCACTGGTTCAGTGACCACCAAAAGTCACTGGTTCAAATTCACCAGCTGCTTTGTGGAAGAAAGATGAGACAGTCTGCTTCTGTAAAGGTTTACAGCATTGGAAACCCAGTGGGGGTTGCTATTAGTCAGAATTGAATCGATGGGAGTGAGGATTTTTTTTTTTTTTTAATACTACTAGAATGGGTTGGGAGCTCTGGTGGCATAATGCCAAAGGCATTTGACTGCTAACCAGAAGGCTGGTGATTCAAACCCACCAGCCACACCTCAGAAGGAAGGTAGGGCCATCTACTTCCATAGTGATGGAAACCCAAGGAGGGGTCACTATGAGTTGGATCTGACTCGACAGCAGTGAGATTTTTTTTTTTTTTGAATGGGTTGGGTGGAAAAATTCCATAGAGTACAGAGAAGATTAGTGATTTTAACTAGTACTGGAATACACTCACTAATAACCATTTAATGGGGAATGGGGAATTTTACTAATTAACTGTTACCAATTTTATGTGTTGCAAATCTGTGTGTATTACACATTTGTATAAAGGAGCCCTGGTGGCACAACAATTAAGTGTTTGGCTGCTAACTGGAAGTCAATGGTTTGAACCTACTAACAACTCTAGGAGAAAAGATCTGGTGACCTGCTTTTATAAAGATTACAGTTTAGGAAATCCTATGGGGCAGTTTTACTCTGTCACATAGGGTCATTATGAGTTAAAAATAGACTGGATGGCACACAACAACAGCAATATACACATACGCATGTGCACATGGACACAGATAAAAATATATCTCTGCATGTGTGTTTATATACAAGTATGTGTCACATAACAGCAAAGATAAACCAAAAAAAAAAAAAAAAGAAAACAAACTCACTGCTATCAAATCGATTCCAACTTATAGCAGCCGACATTGGGTTTCCAAGGCGGTAAATCTTTACAGAAGTAGATTGCCCCATATTCCTTCCATGGAGCAGCTGGTGGGTTTGAACCTCCAACCTCCTAGTTAGCGGTCAAATGCCTTACCTACTGCGCCACTGCAATATGGCGTTGTGTGATTTGGACATTGTGAAAACACTGTATTAAAACCTTTTGGGAGCTCGCTTCCAGTTGTCCATATACAGCTGCCTCTGTTATTGCTGCTGCCACTGATAGAGCTGCTAGTAGAGGCCAGAAGATTGGGCACTGGCAGCAGTGGTGGCTGAGAGGGCAGCAGGAGAGAAGTGAGAGGTAGCGAGTGAGGAGGGAGCTGAGCACACCCTGCCCTATCTTCTCAGCAGCCCCAACTACCATGTGCTGGCCTGACAAAGCCCCAGATCGTGAGCCGAGAGCCATGTCCCCTGCCTCACCTGCTTATATCCCATGTATGGTCCACTGCTGCAAGAATCTGGGTTTGGAGTATTTAAAACCATTAGGGAGGAAAAATAAGCAAAAATAGAGTGCTTTCCCTTTAAAAACAAGAAAAAAACGTTATGGGATCATGTATATATATGCAGCCAGATGTTATCCAAAAGAATGTTAAATGTCACATACCTGTATACACACACACACACACCCGATATTTATTTGTTAATTTATTTATATGTCTTATTGTACTGGGCAAATCTGTTACAAAAGACCTCTTTAAAATGCTAAAGAGCAAAGATGTCTCTTTGAAGACTAAAATGCACCTAACCCAAGCCATGGTATTTTCAGTCACCTTATATGTATTGAAAACTGGACAGTGAATATGGAAGACTGAAGAAGAGTTGATGCTTTTGAGTTGGATGGGAAGAATACCGAAACAAATCTGTCCTGGAAGAAGTGCAGCCAGAATGCTGTTCGGAAGTGAGAAAGGCCAGACTTCGTCTCACCTGCTTTGGTCATGTTGTCAGAAGGGACTGTTTCCTGAAGAAGGATATCATGCTTGGTAAAGTGGAGGGTCAGCAAAAAAGGGGTAGGACCTTGAAAGGATGGATTGACATGGTGACTGCAAAGATGGGCTCAGGTATGGCAAGGATTGTGAAGCTGGCACAGGATTGGGCAGTGTTTCATTCTGTTGTACATAGGGTCTGTATGAGTTGGAGCTGACTTGACAGCACCTAACAACAACAACATATATATGTGTGTGTGTGTGTGTGTGTGTATATGTATATAGATATATATGTATATATGTGTATGTGTGTGTATGTATATATATATATTGTTGTTGTTGTTATGTGCCGTCAAGTCAGACCCGACTCATAGCGACCTCTCCTTGGGTTTCCGAGGCAGTATCACTACGGAAGTAGATTGCCCCATCTTCTTCCTTCATATATA
>NW_006921707.1:387257-394710 GCF_000298275.1 Orycteropus afer afer
CTCCAGTACAAACCTAATGTAATTCAAAAGTTACAGAAAAAAAAAAAAAAAAAAGAAAACTATGTTCCTGGCCTCATGCTGGCACTTTCACCTGCATTACCTCATTTAATTACATTTTTATCCTCACTTGGCAATCCTATACATGGTCTTGGGCACACTGCCCACTGCATAGACATACCTAATAGTTCAGCCTATCCACCCATTTATCCACCTGTATATCCATGTTTGCCTTTACTGACAACGCAGTACTGTATGTGCAAAATGTTCATCTTTGTTAACTACTTTCTGAGGAACTCTCTATGCCTTCCTCTTCCTCTTCAATGCCACATCATGTTGATCACTCACATTTGGTACATTGCCATTCTCTTCACCCAAATCAATCCTTATCTCTACCTGTCTAAAAATGTTCTCTCCCCTCCCCTCCTACCCCTGGTAACCAGCAAAGAAAATTTCCTTCTGTATATAAACCTGTCCTAGACTTTTTACAATAACGGACTAATACAATATTTGTCCTTATTTGATTGACTTATTTGACTCAGCATAATATCCTCCAAATTCATCCACGTTACGTGGTGTTTTGAAGATTCTACCTTATTCTTTAGGGTTGCATAGTATTCCATTGTGTGTATGTACCATAGTTTATTTATCTGTTCTTCAGCTGATGGACACCTAGGTTGTTTCCATCTTTTGGCTATTGTAAATAGTGCTGCGATAAACGTGGGTGTGCTTATGTCTATTCTTGTCCTGGCTCTCACTTCTGCAGGATATATATCTGGTAATGGAATGGCTGGGTCAAATGTTATTTCTAATTCTGACTTTTTAAGGAATTACCATACTGCTTTCCACAGTGGTTGTACCATTTTACAGTCCTACCAGCAGTGTATTAGAGTCATAATCTCTCTTCATCCTTGCCAGCAATTGTTATTTTCTGTCTCATTGAACTTTGCTACTAGTGCTGGGGTAAGATGATATCTCATTGTTGTTTTGATTTGCATCTCTCTAATGGCTAATGATTGTGAGCATTTCTTCATATATTTGTTGGCCACCTGAATATCCTCTTTGGTGAAATGTCTATTCATGTCTTCTGCCCATTTTTAAATTGGATTATTTGTCTTTTTGTTGTTGAGGTGTTGGAGTTTTCTATAAATTCTAGAGATAAATCCCTTGTAAGACATGTCATTGCCGAATATTGTTTCCCACTCTGTAGGTTGTCTTTTTACTCTTTTGGAGGAGTCTTTCGAAACACATAAAATTTCAATTTTTAGAAGGTCCCATTCATCTAGTTTCATTTCTGCTGTTTGTGCATTTTGAGTTATGCTTGGTAGTCTATTTATACCATATATTATGGCCCCTAAATTTGCCCCTAGATTTTCCTTGAGGAACTTTATAGTTTTAGGTTTCACATTTAAGTCTTTGACCATCTGGAATTAGTTTTTGTGTATGGTGTGAGGTACAGATCTTGTTTCATTTTTCTGCAAACGGATCTCCAGTTTTGCCAGCACCATTTATTTAACAAACATTCTCTTCCCCATTTACAGGATTTTGGTCCCTTGTCAAAGATCACCTGACCATAGGTTGATGAATCTATTCTAGGTTCACAATTCTATTCCATTGTTTTATGTGTTTGTCATACCAATAGCAGGCATTTTTGACTACGGTGGCTGTGGAGTGAGAACTCCTACTTTGTTCTTCTTCAATAGTGCTTTGCTTATCTGAGGTCTCTTTCTTTTCCATATAAAGTTATTGATTGATTTTTTCCATCTCCTTAAAGAATGTTGATGAGATCTGGATTGGGATTTCATTGAATGTATACATTGTTTTGGGTAGAACTGACATTTTCACAATGTTCAGTCTTCTTATCCACGAGCATGGGATGTTCTTCCATTTATGTATATCTCTTACGGTTTCTTGAAATAGTGTTTTATAGTTTTCTTTGTACAGGTTGTTTGTGTCCCTGGCAAGATTGATTGCCAAGTATTTTATTTTTTTGGTAGCCATTGTAAATGGTATTGATTTCCTTATTTCTTTTTCAGAAATCTCTGCTGGTGTAGAGCAATCCAGCTGATTTTTGGATGTTGATTTTGTATCCTGCCACTACATTAATCTCTCAATTAGTTCCAGTAGATTTTTGACTGAGTCTCTTGGGTTTTCCAGGTATAGGATCATATCATCAACAAATAAGGATAGTTTGACTTCTTCCTTACTAATTTGAATGCTTTTGATTTCCCTTTCTTGTCTTATTGCCCTGTTGTACTTCCAATACAATGTTGAATAGAATATCTGTCTTCAATCTCATTAATTTTGTCTTCCATTGATTCAATTCTATTCCTTTGCCCTTTCAATGTGTTATCTATTTCGGAAAATGTAGTATTAATCTTCTGCATTTCTATGTGTAGATTTTGAATCACTTCTAATTTCTCACTTGTTTTATCATTTGTTCTTGTATTTTGTTCTGAAATTGTTCTAGGGTTTTGTCTGTGTTTTCCTTCATTTTGTCAGTGCTTTCCTTGAACTGTCTCTCAATCCTTTGAAAATACCTAAATATAATTCTTTTGAATTCCTTGGCAGGGAGTTCCGGTGCTGCTTTTTCCTGAGGGATGTGTTCTGGGTCTGTAGCCTGCTCCCTTGTTTCTACCACTTTAGTTTGCTTCTTTGTGTGGACTGTGATGGTCTATTGTCTCTGAGACATTGTGACATTGTTGTATTTAGATCTTTGTTAACTGTTTGTGAAGAGCAGCTAAGGGTGAGTCAGACTTTTCTTGGTGGTTGTTTATCATTGGCCAGTTGGTGGAGAAGGAAGTGGTGGCTTTCAGTGAACCTGTAGGAGATGTGGGTGTAGTTGTGTCGTAAGGGTACTGTTGCTGTCTCCCACTAATCAGACAAAGATAACAATGAATAGCCATCAAAAAAGTAAAAGCAAGTGGACACGAAACACACCCTCTAATCACCTAGGAACAATTACCAAATAAAGAAAAAAGAAAAAATAAATGCAATTATCTGAGGAGAGGGCGATAAGAGAAAAATGGTAGAGTACAGAATAAGGAAGGAAAAAAAATGGGAAAAAAACAAAAAAGAAAAACAAGGAATGGGGTTAACCACGAGAAAGAAAAAAAAAAAAAAAAATGAACCAGGCACATGGAAGAGAGAAACAGCTGAGAACTAAACCCCAGGAAGGGAAGAATAAAGAATAATAATAAAAATGACAAAAATAGTAATAATAATAGTAATAATTTTAAAACAGACCAAAAAATAAATAAACCTTAAAAAAAATGGGGGCAAGGCTGGACAGGGCACCCAGTCTACATCTGAGCACACAGACTGGGATAGAATTTTTGCCAGCCCAGAAGGTGGGTGGGAGTGAGGGATGGCCTGACCTCTATGCACCAAGAAAGTGTGGGTTATAAGAGTAAAAAGGATAATATTGCACCTTTCCAGTCACTGGTGTCCAGAATGTCCTTTCAGTTCTTGGCAAGCGGAGCTTATTCTTAAATCCCTGGAATCTGGGAGAACGCTGTTGCTTTAAATATCCAAAATGGTTTAACCACTTGTAAACATTCAGAATGGCTGTGCCCTCTGGATAGGCAAAAGTCCACAGCTCAGCCCCCTTTCCTCTTTGCTGATTCCCCTTTTATTTACCAGCCACCAGAGAAGTTAATTGGTTCCCATTTTCTTTGTTGAAGAGGGTCTGTGCAGTCTTTCTGCTTATTCCGCCATCTTACTGGAACTCTCCCCATGTTGTCCTTTTTAAAAAAGCTATTTAGTACTTGAGTCAAAAATAGGAAATAAGAAGCTTTGATTTCAGTTCAATTCAGTAATATTATTTATTGAAGAGGGTCTGTGCAGTCTTTCTGCCTATTCCACCATCTTACTGGAACTCTCTCCATGTTGTCCTTTATAAAAAAGTTATTGAGTACTTGAGTCAAAAATAAGAAATAAGAGGCTTTGATTTCAGTCCAATTCAGCAATATTGTTTATCCACATTTTATGTCAAGAGGCAAGTATTTGTTGCTTATATTTTACAGTGTTCTATTCTACTGCAAGTCTAGTGGTGTCTTGTAAGTGCTTTATAGAGGAGCAGAGGGCTGTATCATTTGCTGTCAAGTTGAGTCCAACTCCTGGAGACCCTATATGTGTAAGTAGAACTGTGCTCTATAGGGTTTTTGAAGGCTGATTTTTTTGGAAGCAGGTTGCCAGGACTTTCTTTGGAGGCTCATTTATGTGGAGAAGGATATCATACTTGGTAAAAGAGAGGGTCAGTGACACAGGGGGAAACCATCAACAACATGGATTGACACAGTGGCTGCAACAATGGGCTCATGTATAGTAATGATTGTGAGGATAATGCATGAACAAGCAGTATTTCATTCTGTTGTACATAGGGTCACTATGTGGAGCTCACTCGACAGTACCTAACAACAACAAGTAGGTGAACTTGAGTTTAGTTAACAGGCAAAACTGTATATAGATGAGATAAAAGTGGACAAAATAGCTTTAACACCTTTTAGCCGACCATGTTCTAACAATATGTACTTGTTTCTTCACTGAATGAATGCTAATGGTTCCTCCAAGTACTGACAATATAGAGAAGACCAGGGAGAGTGACAGATACTATTTTATCAAATGAAGGAATTGAAACTGAAAATGGTCTTACAAGAGGATAAACTGATGGTTGGTTGGAAGGTTGGTGGATCAGAATCTCTGTTTATAATTATGACATATGGAAGGAGCCCAGAGATGGCCAGAGGTCCCTGTAGCACTGAATTAGGCTCTGTGATGGGTATTTTGCTCATATACCTTGTAAGTGAAATTTACAAAGTTAAATACCCTTTGCAGTCTGTTAGTCCTACCTCTAAAATTTTCAAATAGTTATTCTTTAATTGTACATTTTATAGTCATACATTTTACAACGTATTTCCCACTTTCCTTGCTGTCATTTACTGAAACAAAATTAGGTTTATAAATTGCAATTTAGTTTTTCAAAATAAAGGTTTTAGTGCTAAAATTATTGTAGGTTATGTTATTTAAGATACTATTACCATACAATTAATTGAAAAACTCATTAATATTTGATGAATAATTATTAAAAACCCACTGCCATAGAGTTGATTTCAACTCATAGTGACCCTATAGGAGAGAATAATACTGCCCCATAGGGTTTCCAAGGCAGAAATCTATACCAAAGCAGATTGCCACATTTTTCTCCTGAAAAACTGGTGGATTCAAACTGCTGACATGTTGGTTAGCAGCTGAGCCCTTAACCACTGTGCTGACAGAGCTCGTTAAGTAGGTATTATAAGCATTAAAAAAAAATTATATTGGGAATATATATCACAGAAGTAGGTATAGGTGGTTTTGACATTAATACTTTGATTAAAGAAGGTTTCTTTAATATCAGTTTTTCTGGTTGCCCCTTTATTTGGTACCTTGGTGATTTAAAAATCTTGATGCAGGGCACAAGATTCTGAATAGGGGAGAGATACCCTTTCTTTCTTGAAGTGGGAGGAGGGTAATTATGAATGGGGAAATGGGAAAGGAGAACTTGCTAGAGATCTGTTTGTTTTGGCCAGTTTTCAGGCAAATCACTTATGAAAAGGGGCTCCTACGGAAGTAGTGGTTCTTGAAATTTGTTCCATTAGAACTCACTGTGCCTCTATACCCTTTGCAATGTCATTCATCAGGTACTACTGTAGTGTGTATTCTTTCATTGGAAGATCTCTGATCTAAACAAAAACAAACCAAACTCACTGCCATCAAATCAATTTCAACTCATATCAGCCCCCTTTGGGTTTCCCAGGTGGTAAATCTTTATGGAAGTGGATTGCCCAGTCTTCCTTCCACAGAGTGGCTGAAGGGTTTGAACTGCCCACCTTCTGGTTAGCAGTCAAATGCCTTAGGCACTACGCCACCAGAGCTCCAATCTAGTTTAACCTTATTTCCTAAACCCTACCCATGGTGTCTGAATTACCAGGTTTACTGTACTTACAACAAAGTATAGGGGAGGATCTTGGAACATTAAAGAACCTAATCTGCCTTCTGTAGAAGTTCCCCACTGGGAGCAGTGGGAAGTAAGTGCTAGTGGAGCTTAGATGGCATTCACTACCTAGTCTCCTCTTCTAGCTCAGCTCCACTCATGCTTTCTCTATGCTGTAGGCACACTTGCCATCCTTGTTAACCTTCAAAGAACCTGCTCAAAATGTTCACCTCTACAGTTTTTGCAGACCAGGCAGAGTTCTTTTCTCCCTTGTATAAATTCATTTGGTACTGTTGATGTTCCTCTATAATAGCTTTTATCTCTGTAAATTCATTCCATTATGTGTCCATCTCTACATTTACGTTTTGAACAGACAGGATAAAGTGCCCTGTATACTTAGTAGAGTGTTGGGTACATAACTGATTTGTATTGACTTCACTAAGAGTCAATCTGATTATTCAGCAGTTTAACAATGAAACTAAAGAATGTAAAGGATGTAGAAACCATAAATAATACAGTAAAAGTGACACTGAAATGAAATAGTAAAAACAGTATTTTAAGAAAATTTTTCTGGAAATAGAATCTGTTAAAGAGAAGACAAATCAGAGATAATGAAAACCAAAAACTGTTGCTGTCAAGTCAATTACAAGTCATTTCTGACTCATAGAGACCCATATATCTGTTGCAGTAATTTAAGTGTGAGATCTCATTCCCATTTTATGCTCAAGGACATAGCTTTAGTACTTCTTCATCATCTTTATTTCCCTCATTACTGGATCTCTCTACCACTTGTCTTCAGTTTGTTGTACTGTGGTGGCTTGTGTGTTGCTGTGATGCTGGAATGCCACCAGTATTTCAGATACCAGTAGGATCATCCATGGTGGATGGGTTTTAGTGGAGCTTCCAGATTAAGAAAGACTAGTCAGTAAAAACCTTATGAATTACAGTGGAACATTATCTGATATAGTGCTGGATGAGCCCCTCAGGTGGAATGCACTCTAGTTACCACTGGGTAAGAGCTGACTCTACAAAGTACAGTTGACCTTATGACATGGATAGAGTAAAGCTTTCATGACCATCATTTACTGATGTAGCATGACTCAAAATTAGAGGAAAGAGCTGCAGACATCCATTAATAATCAAAACATGGAATGAACAGCCATTTTGAAAGTTTACAAGTGGTGGCCATGTTGGATATTTAAAGTGAATGAGGGCACAGTCATTTTGAATGTTTACAGCTGTGGCCATTTTGGATATTTAAAGTGACAGAGGGTGCAGCCATTTCAAATCTTTACAAGCGGCAACCATTTTGGATTTTAAAGTGATAGCATTCTCATTTGGATTCCAAGGACCTAACAATAGGCTCTTGCGGTGTAGTAAATTACTTAGTGTGGCTTTTCTACCCATAAGTCTTTGTAAACTCCAAGGTGGGAATTGCTATTAGCAACTGAGGAGATCCTGATTTTAAAGTCGCCCACCTGG
>NW_006921707.1:395715-420820 GCF_000298275.1 Orycteropus afer afer
CCTGATAAGGAATTCAAAAGAATTATATTTAGGTGTTTTCAATGAATTGAGAGACAGATCAAGGAAAACACAGAGAAAACCCTAGAGCAATTATAAAAGACAATGCAAGAACAAAATGACAAAATAAATGAAAAATTAGAAATGATACAAAATCTACAGACAGAAATCCAGAAGATTAATACTAAATTTTCAGAAAAAGATAAGACATTGAATGGACAAAGGAGCAGAATTGAATCAATGGAAGACAGAATTGTGAGACTGAAGGCAAATACCTGAACACTTCTTTGGAAAGTGATCAATCAGAAAAAAAGATCAAAACAAAATGAAGAAAGCCTAAGGTTCATGTGGAATACCATCAAAAGGAGTAACCTACGTGTAATCACAATTCCAGTACAGGAAGAGACAAATAAAACCACAGAGAAAATTGTCGAAGATTTGTTGGAAGATAATTTTGCTGGTATCATGAAAGATGATAATATATCCATTCAGGAAGTTCAATCAACTCCAAAAGAAAATCACCAGGACATATCATCATCAAACTCACTTAAATCAAAGACAAAGAATCAAGGGAGCAGCATGGGAAAAATGAAAAGTTACCTACAAGGGGCAACTGATAAAATGAGGCTTGGATTTCTCTACAGAAACCATTCAGGCAGGAAAACAAGGGGATGGTATATATAAAACCCTGAATGAGAAAAAAATTCCAACCAAGAATTATGTACCCACAAAACTGTCCCTCACATATGATGGTGAAATTAGGACATTTCCAGATAAGCAGAAATTAAGGAAATTTGTTAAAACAGACCAACCTTACAAGAGATGCTAAAGGGAGTCCTTTGAACAGATAAGGAGCAATAGCCAACAACAACAGACCAGTAACACATATGATGATATAACCCAGAAACCAACCCAGCTATGGAAGTATCCAAAGTAAAGAAGCCTACAAGATTTTAAACAGGAAACCGTAGACATCAATTGACAAATGAGGACAACTACAAACCAAAAGAGGGAGAAAACTGTGTTGTTACAGAACTTCTAGATGGTAGGGAAATCAAGACAACTACAAGATAGAATGGACTATTCTAAACTTGGGAAGAAAACTGTAAATCACAGGGTAACCTCAAAAGAAAATGATAAACCTTCACATCAAAAAGAGGACCAGCATAAATATTCAGCAAATACTGAAACAATAGCAATGAAGGGAGTGATAACATGCTTCATAAAATGAGCTCAACATAGAAAATTACATGGAACAAAGAATTCAACACCACGAAAAAGCACATAACAAAAATGACAATAACAAATTCATATTTACTGATAATTACATATCTGGCAAGGGACTTATCTCCAAGATATATAGCAGAAGAGTGGATGACCAAACTATGGTACATACACATAGCGGAATGCTATGCAGCACTAAAGAATAATGTAGAGTCTGGAAAACACCTCATAATATGGACGAACTTGGAGGACATTATGCTGAGTGAAATAAGTCAATCACAGAAGAACAAATATAATATTAGTTCATTGTTGTGGAGGGTCAAGGAAAGGTGTATATATGAAGGGAAACTTTCTTTGTTGGTTGCCAGGGGTGGGAGGGCAAGGGGAGGGAATATTGGAAAAAAAATTGCATTGACCCATGTCACTTTAGTTTTGTATTTCACTGTACATAAATTATATTTCAATAAAATGCATTAAAAAAAGAAAAGAAACAATAAGTGTTCTACATAAATGGAGGAGCATACCATGCTCATGGAAAGGAAGATTGAACATTGTGAAAATGTGAATACTATCTATACTGAGCAATCTATACATTCAATGCAATCCCAATCCAGATCTCATCAACATTCTTTAAGTATATGGGAAAACCAATCTCTAATTTTATATGGAAAAGAAAAAGACCTCAGGTAAGCAAGGCACTATTGAAGAAGAAGAACAAAGTACGAGGTCTCAAACTGCCGGATCTCAAAACCTACTGTACAGCCACAGTAGTTAAAACAGCCTGGTATTGGTACAATGATAGACACATAGACCAATGGAACAGAATTGAGAATCCAGAAATAGATCCATTGACCTATGGTCAGCTGATTTTTGACAAAGGGCTGAAACCCATTACATGGAGAAGAGATGGTCTTATTAACAAATGGTGCTGGCAAAAGTGGAAAAATGAAACAAGATCTGTACCTCACTCCATGCTCAAAAAGTAACTCATAATGAATCAAAGACTTAAATGTGAAACCTAAAACTATAAAGTTCCTCAAGGAAAAACTAGGGGCAAATTTAGAGGTCCTAATTTATGGTATAGGAGCTCTGGTAGTGTAGTGCCTAAGGCACTTGACTGCTAACCAGAAGCCTGGCAGTTCAAACCCATCAGCCACTCCTTGCAAGGAAGGTTGGGCAATCTACTTCTGTAGTGATACCACCTCGGAAACCCAAGGAGGGGTTCCTATGAGTCAGTTCTGATTCAACAGCACATAACAATTTATGTCATAAATAGATTGTTATGCATAGCCCAAAATGCACAAACAGCAGAAGATAAATTAGATGAATGGGACCTTTTACAAATTAATTTTTTTATGTGCTTCAAAAGACTTCTCCAAAAGCGTAAAACGAGAACCTATAAATTGGGGGGAAAATATTTGGCCATGACATATCTGACAAGGGACTTATCTTTAAAATTTATAGAAAACTGCAATACTTCAACAACAAAAAGACAAACAAGCCAATTAAAAAATGGGCAGAGGACATGTATAGACAGTTTGCCAAAGAGGATATTCAGGCGGCCAACAGACACATGAGGAAATGTTCACGGTCGTTAGCCACTAGAGAGATGCAAATCAAAACAACAATAAGATACCATCTTTCCCTAGCACTAATAGCAAAGTTCAACAAGACAGAAAATAACAAATGCTGGTGAGGATGTGGAAAGATTGGAACTCTGATACACTGTTGGTGGGACTGTAAAATGATACAACCACTGTAGAAATTAGTATGGTGATTCCTTAAAAAGTTGGAACTAGAAATACCATTTGATATAGCAACCCCATTACTAGGTATATATCCTAAAGAAGTGAGAGCCAGGCCAAAATCAGTTATATGCACACCCATGTTCATTGCAGCACTATTTACAATAGCAAAAAGATGGAAACAACCTAGGGGCCCATGAACAGAAGAATGGATAACTAAATTGTAGGACAAACACACAATGGAATACTAAGCAACACTAAAGAATAATGTGTAGAATCTGCAAAACACCACATAACATGGATGAACTTGGAGGACGTTATGCTGAGTGAAATAAGTCAATCACAGAAGGACAAATATATTATTAGGTCATTATTGTAAAAGTCCAGGAAAGGTTTATATATGGAAGGAAACTTTCTTTGTTGGTTACTAGAGGTAGGAGGGGAGGGGAGGAAACCCTGCAAAAATTAATAATAACAATAATAAACAAAAGAATTATTTGTCATTGTTTATAATCTGTCCTACATCAAGCTCATTGACTCCTTCTATTGGGGATAAAACATCCAAGAATGCTTCTTCATTCACATATCTGGTACCTCAACTAGGATAACTGGAAAGCTGGAGACTGGCCAGGCATCTGTCTCACTCTGTATGGCCTTTCTATATAACTTGCTTATACATTTTTGTAGGATGCTGGTCTCAGGGTAGTTGGACTTCTCACATAGTGGGTGACTTTCAAGATCCTCAATGACTCATCCCATTATGACATCAAGCTCAAACATAAAGTCTAGGTTATTATTCTCTGTATTAGATCTAGGCGTAGATGGGATTTTTTTTTTTTGGCATAATTATTGAGTGAAGAAATCTGTGACCTAAAATGACAAGTTATTTGCCACCTTTTTCCTGACCTAATGTTGTTGTTGTTGTTGTTATGTGCCGTCGAGTCAGCCCTGACTCATAGCGACCCCTCCTTGGGTTTCCGAGGCAGTATCACTACGGAAGTAGGATTGCCCAACCTTCCTTCCGAGGAGTGGCTGGTGGGTTTGAACCGCCAGCCTTCTGGTTAGCAGTCAAGTGCCTTAGCCACTATGCTACCAGAGCTCCAGTGATAAAAGAAGGACATTTCAATACATAAAACCAATTCAACACAGGAAAATGGAAGGCGTATATGCAGTAATAGTCATTAGTCTATAGCAATTTGAAAATCCATTTAGGCATATGTCTTTGGTTCTCTTTGCTCAGGAGGCAAGGAATGATCCTGATTAAGGTTCATACTTGTTCCCTGGGAATGGTTCTCCATGACTTTTAGCTTCACCCTTGGAACTTTGAGCTCCTCCTCTGGTTCATCCTTACTTTTTCATAGAGATAGCCCATGTTTGCAGTTGAGTAATCTGCTTCCTGCTCCCTTTTGTTAAAGAATTAGGGACCCAGAGACCTTTCTTACATTCCCTTTTGTGTAGTTTATGCTGGTTATTTATTTATTTATTTAAGTACAATTCTCTTAACAACTTTGGTGGCTGTATATGAATATGATTAGATAAAGGTCGTGCCCACAAAATGGTTGAGACTGGTCTCTCTTTACGTTGGCTCTAAGTATTTTGTAGAAGATGCTTTTAAGATATTTTAGAAGCCTTTTTTGTCTAGCTGATAGGGTCTAGTTGGCACTGTCTTAAATCTAGCTGATGTCTTAATGAGATTAAAAGAGACACACACACATATGATCTTTAACCTGAGACTGTGTTGTACTGGCATACCCTAAATTTGATATTTTCCCTGAGACCATTTCTGTCTTTGAGAATCTTGCTGGCTGGAGAGGCAAGAATGAGAAATTGTTTTATTTTCCAACCTAATAAGTCTTGGGTTTAAATTAAAAAACTAAAAAAAAAAAAAAAAAAAAAGAAACACACTGCCATCAAATCATACCCGACTCATAGAGACACCTCCTTGGGTTTCCGAGGTGGCATCACTACAAAAGTAGATTGCCCAGCCTTCCTTCTGAGGAGTTCCTGGTGGGTTGGAACCACCAGCCTTCTCGCTAGCAGTCAAATGCTTTAGTCACTATGCTACCAGAGGTCCTGTGAGTTGAAATATTTCCTCTAAATTCTGCTTGAACAGTTTTTCAGTACATCTTTCTCTTCTTGTACTTTATCATAGGCAGCTAAATGAAGCCAGTTATCACTTTATAAATCTTCTTAGCCAGATCTACAATTCATTTGTATGTTTTCTTTCTTTCATTGTCACGTTATTGCAGGTGACAGTGTTGCCAAACATCTTGGTATTACATGACAATATCTGTTGGTACTCCAGCCTCCAATACCAATGATATCACTGCCTTTCTAGCCTTCATTCAGTCTTCTTGTCTTCCTTCTTCAGTCCTCTACCCATTGCCTAGTCTCATATCAATTTCTTTCTTAGTTAGTAATTGCTATGTAATGAATTACCCCAAAACTCAGTGGCTTAAAATAACCACTGTTTCATTTGCTTGAGATTCTAAAGTTAGAAATTTGAATAGGACAAAGTGGTGATAACTTTCCTCTACTCCCCCATGTGAGATGGCTCAACTTTCGTTATTTAAAGCCATCTATCAATGGCTGGCATATGGCAGTCTCTAAATAAACATTTGCTGAATGGATGAATGAATGGGTAAATGCTAAAGAGCTGGGCACTGTTAAAAGAAGAATAAACTAAACCAGTTCTGGCTGTTGTCTGGGTTCCTTGGTTCTCCTCTACTTGGAGAACTTTTCCTCCTGGCTATCTTGGGCATCTTTAAAGTATGGTAGTCTCAGGGTTGTCAGACTCTTTTACATAGTAACACCAGCTTTTAAGAGAGAAGTAGGAACTGTTAGCATGCTTATGACTTGAGTGTGGAATTCTCAAACTGTCACTTTTGTCTCATTTTTTGGGAAGAGCATGCCATAAGGTCATCCCAGATTCAAGGAGAGAGGACATAGAATCTGCTTCATTATGGGTAGAGTGGCATATATTTTCATGGAGTTAGGCATTGATTGATGCCGGCCATCTTTGGAGATTACCTGCCACACATTGATTCTGTTAAAACATTGATCAGGTCATCCCAGTTCTCTATTCAGAACCCTCCACTGCCTTCTTATCACACTTCAAGAAAATCTAAATTTTGTTACAATGGTTAGCAAGGCCCTAAATGATTTTTGTTCTTGTCATCTCATCTACTACTCTTCCCGTAGTTACTAATTCAGATGTGGACAGCTTTTCTTTTCTTTCATTATACTGATATGTTTTTGTTGAAGGGTCCTTGCATTTGCTGTTCCCTTTGCTTAGATTGTTCTTCTTGTGGAAATGGTCCACTTCCTTAGGTCCTTTGGGGCTTAGGTCAAATATCTCCTTTTCAGTGAGGTTTTCCCTGTCAGGTATACTTCAAGTGGCACTCCTACCAGTACTCCCTGCCTAAATATTTCTCCACAGAACCTGACATCCTACAAGATTTATAGGACCTTATCCAAAACTCTTAGAGTAAAATGTGTTTTGGGATTCAGATCCTTTTCAGATTTTAGAAAGGTAACATAGCATTTTTATAATATGTTATGTAAAAAACAAGTTGATATAGGCCATTTCCCAAAGCAAATATTCTTACAAAGTGAAGTAGCTACATATAAATAGTTTTCCAAACCAAAAAACAAACCCACTGCCCCACTGCCATCAAGTTGATTGTGACTCATAGCAACTCCCATTGGGTTTCCGAGGTGGTAAATATTTATGGAACTATATTGCCCAGTCTTCCTTCCTTGAGTGGCTGGTAAGTTTGAACTACCAACCTTCTGGTTAGCAGTCAGATGTCTTGGGCACTACTCCAGTTCAATTCAGATTTTGCAAACCAATTAATTAAGTGAAAACCTGAAGTTTTAGTTTCTGATTTCATGTTTAAAGATAAGGGACTATAGACTTACATAAATTTTGTTTATTTTTCACCTGCCTGCTTCTCCCTCATTTAAATGTGGTGTATATAAGAGATGTATATTTATTTATTTTGCTCATTGCCATATAGGCATCATCTATCAGTGGTTGGCATATGGCAGTCTCTCAATAAACATTTACTAAATGGATGAATGAATGGGCAAATGCTAAGGAGCTGGGTACTGTTTAAAAAAGAATAAACCAAACAACCCAAAACCAATGCCATGGAGTTGATTACAATTCATAGCAACCCCCATTGGGTTTCCAAGGCTATAAATCTTTATGGAAGTAGATTGCCTCATCTTCCTCCTGCAGAGCAGGTGGTGGGTTTGAGCCACCAACCTTCTGGTTAGCAACCAAATGCCTTACCCACTATGCCACCAGAGCTCCTTAAAAGAGGAATACAATGTATGCGATGCGACCATTGCCATGGAGTCGGAACCGACTCATAGCGACCCCTCCTTGGGTTTCTGAGGCGGTATCACTATGGACGTAGATTGCCCAAGCTTCCTTCTGAGGAGTGGCTGGTTGGGTGAACCACCAGCCTTCTGGTTAACAGTCAGATGCCTTAGGCACTATAACACCAGAGCGCCCATACAATGTATAATAATGAGAAAAAGAAAGAAGACTTATTTTCAAGGAAGATAATTTACTTATACCTTTTATTCATCAAATTGTTTTACTTGACTTAGCAACAAATGATTTTGAGTGTCTAGGATGGGCTACTGGTGGTTCAAACCCACCAGCCACTCCTCGGAAGGAAGGTTGGGCAATCTACTTCCATAGTGATACTGTCTCAGAACCCCAAGGAGGGGTCGCTATGAGTTGGGTCCGACTCGATGGCACATAACGACAACAACACAGGATGGGCCAGGCACTCTACTGGCCTTGTTTTAGTGTGGATGAGAAACAAACACAGGAAGGAGTCAAAGGTAACTTCAAGATTTTAATTATGGGAGGAAAAAATACTCATGCCATGAATAGGTACATTGTTGTTGTTGTTGTTATGTGCCGTTGAGTCAGACCTGACGCATAGCGACCCCTCCTTGGGTTTCCAGGGCAGTATCACTATGGAAGTAGATTGCCCCATCTTCCTTCCGGGGAGTGGCTGGTGGGTTTGAACCGCCAGCCTTCTGGTTAGCAGTCAAGTGCCTTAGCCAGTGTGTAGTTAAGACTTGAGGCAAGATGGCATAATGGATGAACTTGATTTTCACATATTGATTAAGAATAGAATTGTTGTTGTTGTTGTTGTTATGTGCCGTCGAGTCAGCCCTGACTCATAGCGACCCCTCCTTGGGTTTCCGAGGCAGTATCACTATGGAAGTAGGATTGCCCAACCTTCCTTTATACAACTGCAAATATCCTGTAAAGTAATTAGAAATATCGGGATTATAGATTGAGCGGGCTGTTTGTACAAATGATTTTGATTTGTGAGTTAATAGTAAAGAAATACTAATTGAAGCCAATTGTCAGAATGTTTTCTCAGGAGGCAACTGTATGCATGTGTAGAAAGTTTGGGACCATTTAAGAAGACCAAAATCCACTGCCATCCAGTCAACTCCAAATCATAGTGACTCTTTAGGATAGAGTAGAACTGCTCCATATGTTTTCAAGTTTGTAAATCTTTATGGAAGCAAACTTTCTCATCTTTCTCCCTGAGAACAGTTGGTGGGTTTGAACCACCAGCCTTTTGGTTAGCAGCCAAATGCCTTAGCCACTGTGCCACAGAGCTCCTGCTTAAAAAATAGAGGGACTATTACTGAGCTTGCTGTTTTTGGTTGCCATCAGATAGATCAGTGTGGTCTCATCATGACCTTGTGTGTAGCAGAACAAAATATTGCCTGATCCTGTGCCACCTTCATGACTGTCGGTATATGTGAGTCCATTGTTGTAGTTGTGCTGATCCATTCATTGAGGGTTTTTCTTGTTTTTGCTGACTCTCTACCAAACAAGGTGTCCTTTGGTACCGATTGGTCTTTCCTGATGATGTGTCTAAAATGAGAGTAGCAATTTTGCCATCTTTGCTTCTAAGGAGCATTCAGGTTGTTTTTCTTCTAAGACTGATTTGTTCGTTCTTCTGGCAGTCCATGTTACATACGGTATTCTTCAGTGGCACCACAATTTGAATCCATCAATTCTTCTGCTTTCCTTTTTGTTTTTATCCCTTGTCCAGCTTTTGTATTCATGTACTGGGATTCAAAAGGCCATGGCTTGGGTCAGTCACACCTTAGTCATCAAAGGGGCACCATGAATGAGGAAGAGTTTAGAGAAAGACTTCAAGAAAGGTTTGGCCGAAGTCCAAGTTTCAAAAGTAAATGTAAAGCTTTTTTACATTTTTTTTTTTCCATTTGTTTGCCTGTCATCTTCCTTGGTCTGCTGTTCCCTTGAAGGAACATATCCCCTTAAGATATATATTCTCCATATACTTAGTCTTACAAACCCCTGTTAAAGAGTCACTTCATTTATGAAATTTTCCTGACAAAACCCCAACTTTACCTCCTAGAAATATTGACCACATCCTTCTTCTGAGTTCTCTTCACTTAACAGATACTTCTCTAATAGTATCTACAATACATCATTATATTGTCTTATATTTCTATTGCCTCTCCCCTTTAGTAAGGGAGCTCTGGTAGCATAGTGGCTAAATCACTTGACTGCTAACCAGAAGGCTGGAGGTTCAAACCCACCAGCCACTCCTCGGAAGGAAGGTTGGGCAATCCTACTTCCGTAGTGATACTGCCTCGGAAACCCAAGGAGGGGTCGCTATGAGTCGGGGCCGACTCGATGGCACATAACAACAACAACAACAACTCCCCTTTAGTAAATAGTAAAAGTGGTACAAGGGTATGACAACAGTTCTGATGGTAGAATTGAAAGGACTGGAGTTTGGGAAACACTGCATCCTCATATGCCTGGCACCTTGCCTGGCATCTGGTAGACCTTTAAGAATAATAGTATTTTTGTCATCAAAAAGTATTGCATGTTCCTGAAGGGCCATGTTAGACAAGTTTCTGTGAAAGGAGTTTGACTAGATTTGACTGAAAGTAAGTCGCTAGTGATTTTTTAATCACATGGTTTTTGAGAAACTATTCTGAGCATATTTCTTATTGTCAAGGTCCGGAAGGGGAATGGAACTTCCTGAGGCCTAGTTTTGGCAAGGTTGCATCTCAGATTTTATATTCATTTTCATTATTCTAAACAATATGGATTTTAGAACTCAAAACAAGTAAGATTGCTTAATACTTTGTGCCAGTTTTATTAATGAGGGGATAACTTTACATATTGCAAAGCAAATACTTCAATAAATGAAAGAAAATTTAAACAAGGCACACCCTACTTCCTAAATTCCTGTAGGCAGAACTCACCTACCTTTTCAATTCAATTTCCAAAAAAAAATGTATTTTGAAAAAAAAAATATTTCATTAGTAAAAAATTTAAAAATGAGAGAAATTTGATAGAAGTGGTAGTATTTCTATTATTTAACTTAATGATGCTTTTTCTGGGAATCCAAAGAACAAGTACACAGTTCTACCAGGATTATAGATAATGGTTACTTTCCAGTTTCCAGTAACCCCAAATGCCATTAAAAAAAATTCTATATTTGGTATGTTTAGACTCTACTCCTGGAAAGCAAGATCCTACTTCTCATTGTTTTATGAAGAACCTCTAAAACTTTGATTGTTTGATTTTGTTGATGACCCTTATTTTGTTCAAGGTGTTTTTAAGGGTCACCACTCTCTAGCCTCTTCAGTTTATAAAACATTGGCTTCTAGGGTAAAGTTTTCTGTTTTAATTCATTATTTTTCTTTGAAACATTTTTTATTGTTCTAAAATACATATTACAGAAAATTTTCCATCTTAACCTTTTTTTTTTTAACCTCTGGAGGAATTTATTTTCTGTTGGGAAAGGAAAACAATAAGCAGGTAATTATGTTACAGTGTACAGTGACCATTGAGAAGTACACATGTGTGAAGGCCCCAAATCCCTTGGCTAAGTGAAGAAAAATGACTGCTTATGAGAATCAAGATAAAATGTAGACATAGGTAAAGAAGTAGGACCCAGTGTTTAAAAAATTTGGCTGCTAATCAAAAGGTTGGCAGTTCAAACCCAGCAGCCACTCTGTGGTAGAAAAACAAGGCAGTCTGCTTCCAGAAAAATTTACAGTTTGAAAACCATGTGGGGCAGTTCTACTCTGTCCTATAGGATCTCTATGAGTCAGAATCTACTTGATGGCAGTGGGTTGGTGTGATAATTGGAACTGTGTGTCAACTTGGCTGGACTACAATTCTGTGTGGTTTAAGCTGTTGTGATGTGGTTATTCCTATGATGGGATCAGATGATTATATTTTGAGCAGGCAATCTGTTGAAAGGGAGTTTCCCTAGGGGTGTGGCCTGCTTCCAGTATATCTAGGGACATTCCAGGAAAAGAGACATTCTTCTGTGGATCAGGATTCTGTTGTGCTGCCTACAACTGTCCATGAGTGAACAATCCACCATTCGGCCTGGAGATCTTGGATTCATCATTTGTTGGAGTCAACAGCTGGTATACTTCCTGCCAGCCTTGAGCTCCTCAGCCCCTGCGGATACAAGAGTCAGGAAAAGCCTCCAACTTGACGTGGAAAAGCCTCCAGCTTTATGTTTGATCCAGGAACTTTGGACTTACCATCTTCTATAAGTGTGTAAGCCATTTTCCTAAGATAAATTTCTCTCTATATACATATATATATAAGCTTTACTAATTTTGTTTCTCTAGAGAGCCCAGTCTAACACAGTTGGTTTCCCTACACACACAAAGTGGGAGGGTTTTTTTTGTTTGTTTTTTAAATCTAACAATTTTCCTCCTCTTCTCTCCCATCCCTGGTAACCAAGAAAGAAAGTTTCCTTATGTATATAAACCTTTCCTTGACTTTTTACAGTTGTTCTTGTTGTTGTTATGTGCTGTCGAGTCGGCCCCGACTCACAGTGACCCCTCCTTGGGTTTCCGAGGCAGTATCACTACGGAAGTAGGATTGCCCAACCTTCCTTCAGAGAAGTGGCTGATGGGTTTGAACCGCCAGCCTTCTGGTTAGCAGTCAAGTGCTTTAGCCACTATGCTACCAGAGCTCCTAAAAGCATACCACCACTACTCTACCGGGAGTGTAGACTAATATAATATTTATCCTTCTGTGATTGACTTATTTCACTCAACATAATGTCCTCCAATCCATCCACACTATGTTAACCATTTTTAAGTGTACAATTCAGTGGTATAAATTAATTTACCCTGTTGTGCAAACCATCACTACTAACCATTTTCAAAAGTTTTTCAACACCCCAAACAAAACTACACCCCATAAGTACTAATTTCCTACTCCTCCATTTCTCCAGCTTTCTCTGGGAGTATTTCCCTAACGCTCTGAGACTGGGATAAGTATCTCTCATTCTAAACTTACTTCAGTGAATATTTCATTAAACCCATTGCTATCGAGTTGATTACCACTCATCATTACCCTAACCAAAACCAAACCAAACCCACTGCCATCAAATCAATTCTGACCCATAGAGACTGCCATTGGGTTTCCAATCTACTTCTTTATGGAAATAGATTGCCCAGTCGTGCTTGCAGAGTGGCTGGTTGGTTTGAACCACCAGTCTTCTGGTTAGCAGTCAAATGCCTTAGACACTGTGCTACCAGAGCTCCTTATAGTGACCCCAGCTAATATTTGTTAGCATTGTGCCAAGCTCTTTAACTTATTTACTCTATCCAAACGCCATGAGGCACTTTCCTTCCTACTTTTCAGATGACTAAACTGAGACACCAACAGGTTAGATGACTTGTCTAGGTATCATATATGGTGATTCTGAGAATTTAAAAAAAATCCTAGAGTTTTTACATGGATGAATTTGATCATATGCTGAAATAACCCAAGCTGTGACATTTTATAGATGTTGTAGAACTTCGGCACAGGAAGGAACTTTATACACCTTTCAGTCTAATCCTCTTTATTTAAAAAACAAGCAAATTAAGGCTTAGAGAAATGAAGTGGTTTGCTAAAATCAAATAACTGTTTAAAGACAGGTCCAGAACCAGGCAGTATCACTACAGAAGTAGATTGCCCATCTTCCTTCCGAGGAGTGGCTGGTGGATTTGAACCTCCAGCCTTCTGGTCAGGAGTCAAGTGCTTTAGGCACTATGCTACCAGAGCTCCTAGACTTCCACCTAGTGCCTTTGTAATTACTTCATTTTTCTGGTAAATGTCCAATTTTCATCTTTCAGCAAGAAGCCTTAAATCTTAATAGTACATGAAATTCAATTTTGAAAATTTTAATTTTCTAATGAAAAATAGAATGGAAAATCGGTAGTTTGCATGGAGTCTAGCAGAATAAAAGATGGTAACACTACTACCATTGTTCATACAACATGTCAAAAGAGAGAGATGCTTTCTCTGTAGTGTTTGTTGTCCCAGTGCTTAGCAATGACATAATTGTTGCTCGTTGTCAGAGAGGATGTATTCTATAACTGATTGGCCATAATCTTCTATGTTTTTCTAATCTAGATAATATATTTGATAAGACTTTCCTTTTTTCTTTGTTCCCATTTCTTGTTTGTCAGAGAATCTACTTATTAGTAATTTTGTCACAAAAGTTCATTGTGCGGGCTGAGTTATTTAGGGTTGAACCTGGTACAAGAAACGGCTACCCACTTCCATGTCCAATACTTCTCCACCTTACTTCTCAAATAAACAAATAAATATTTTTTAAAACCTTCAGAAGAAATCTAACATCTTTGACTGTGAAAATTAAGCCACCTTGGGCATGCTGCATCAAATACACCCTGAAGAAAAGGTTAAAATCTTAAAGAATGTAACAGTGTGTAATTCCACAGAAAGAATGTAGCACTTGGAGTGTTTGACCATGTCTAAAAGTGCCGGTTTTCTTTGCACAGAGGAAGAGCGTGGGAGAAGCAATAGAAAGAAGAGAAAAAGGAAAAACAAAGATTAGAAAGAAGTAAGGAATGAAAATCTATTCACAACAGTAATTTCTGTAACTGGAATATTTAATGAAGGTAATGAAAGAGGAGGGAAAGAACGAAAACTTACCAAGTCTCCTACCCTGTGAGCAGGCACTCTGGTAGCTGTATCCCAGGTACTTTTCATACAGCCTGGAAGGAGAAGAAAGAACAAGCTCAGCTACACAGCCCAGTGAAAAGAAGGCAAGTTGCCACATTGGGACACAAGAGCTTAGGAGTCCAAACACTCTGTTGGTTGCCACGTAGGCTTATTAATAGAAACAGCCTACCTCTTAGCAGTTTTGTAAGCACTACTGCTTTGCTATATATATAGAGAGAGAGAGAGAAGGAGGGAGAGAGAGAGAATGAGTTGAGAGATTTCATTTACTTGTCAGGGAAGAGCTCAGCAAGCAGTGCTTTCGAACCAAGATATCTGGGACTGCTACAGTGAATTTGTGGCCACTATGTTGATTCAGAAATCTTAAGTTCAGAGTAAACCACTGAATGCATTTCGTAGAAAGCCAAGTGTTTGGAATGCGTGATGCAAGAGGCTTAATCAGTAAGCATAATAAAATATTAGAATTAGAAGAATGACAACCAGGTTTAGTGAAACTGCCTGGGGAAAGGGTACTGGGTGCTTTTGTGGTCTACAGTGCATCTATGTTTAATAAAAGATCAGCTTTTGAAGATTGTGGCATTCATACCTTCTTGCTTCTGTAAGGGATCACTGGAAAAACAATAGAAATGTTTGAAACCACTTATTTGCCAGGGAGAGATGTGCTATCCATATACAATTCACTTATCGACTATCTTATTTGACATTTCACACTTTAGAACAGTAGTAAAAAAAATCTACTATCTAACTATTTTATTTATTAATGGCATAGGACTAGCAGTGATGTATACCAAGATGTCAAGTTAGATTAACACTAGCTGTCATGGTTAAAGTATGTGTCAACTTCACTAGGCCGTGATTCTCAGTGGTTTGTCAGTTATGTAACAACGTAGCCATCCTTCGTTTTGTGATCTGACATATTCATCCTCCATTTTCGTACAATGTCAACTTCATGTAATATCCTGGTCTTTGGAACTTAACCACATCAGTAAGTGAGGAGTGGGTGTATAATTAAACTGTTGTTTTCACTGATAGGTTATTACCAGATATTAATAAGAAATGTGCATCATTCTAGAGATTGCCATACGGTATTTCATGCTACAACAGATGATGTCTTCTGTGGCAACACTGAATGATCAGGTAGTGATGATAATATAGCTGTTATAAATCACAACAGACATTTTAATCGTTAAATAATTCTCTATAGTGACAATACTGGAAAAATGTTTAGTAATGATTGACTGATTTTTATGATGAAGAATAATTTTTATAGATATCTATTTATATAAATACCCAAATAATTACAAAGAAGAGCATTCATTTTAAACACATACTTTGGAACTTTTTGTATTTTGGTTCATTTATCTTTAACAGCAAATGTTTGCAGTGTCAGCAAATCACCAAAATAGCATTCCATATGTATTTTTAGAGTTTAAATTATTGATATTTCAAGCATATTTCTAGTACATGAAGATACTGTGCAGGAGGGCTATAAAGGCCCAAATTGATCACAAATTCAGGCTTATCTGCTTTTCAAATATTGGAAGCCACAATTAAACAAGGAAATGGCTTGGCCTGCAGGTTCAAAAGAAAATATTCTTTACTGTTAAAGAGCTAAAGCTACAAGGCTGCTCTTCTTTCTTTCTTTTCTTTTGGTATTGTCCCTTTGTCATTGTTCTCCACTCATCTGCCTTTCCTCTCATTTTTTTTATATTCTTCAAAACTTGACTCAAATTTTACCATCTATGAAAATCTCATCTTGACCGACACAGCCTGTCTCTGCCTCTTCAATTCTGCTGTACTAGGCTTTTACTGTTTTCATGACTAATTTTGACAGCCTTCTATTTGGTGAGAATTTAAATTCATATTAAAGGAGTATGTCTTTCCAACTTGATATGAAAATCCATAGTATGACAATGTTTGTTTACCAGTCTTCAACATGATAAAGGGCTGGTTTTCATAGCAAGACTTTTCTTAAGAAAGGAATTGTTGCAAGCTCCTTAGTTCATTGGGAGCTAGCCTTTTGAATAGCACTGAACTAAGACTTTTGTTTATAGCTGCCATTGAGTCCTCCTCCTCAGGGAGACACAACGCACAACAGAACAAACTGCTGGCAGCTCCTGAAATTATGGATCAGGCTGTTGTGATCCATGGGGTGTTCGTGGTCTGGTTTTAGGAAGCAAATTTCCTAGTCCATAGTTGTGAAGCTCTGCTGAAACATGTTTTGCATTACAGCAACACGTAAGCCTCTACTGACAGAGACTGGTGGCATCTGCACATGTAGCGTATTGGTCCAGAATCAAACCTGGGTCTCCCATGGAAGGTGAAAATTCTGCAGCTGGACCACCAAGGCTACAAGGATGTTAATAGCCATTTATTCTCTTAGAGTTCTCTTGGAAGTGTGGAATAGTCTGAGTCTGAGGGATGAGATGACTGGCCCACGGTGAGGTGTTAAACCAAAAATCCCACTACCGTTGAGTCCATTCTAGCTCATAGCAACCCTATAGGGAAGAGTAGAACTTCCCCATAGGGTTTCCAGTGCTGTAAAACTTTTATGGAAGCGGACTACTTTATCTTTTCTCCCCTGGCTAGTGGTTCAAGCTGCCAAGTGTTACATTCACAGTGGGTGATAACTGCTAAGAAGAGCTAACATTTTGAAAGGTCTACTTTTTCATGCCTTCTAGCCTCTTTCTTCTGTTCATAAGCACTGAACCTTGGGGCCTGGAGGTAACATAGGATGAAAGGGCCAGGTGTCATGATTGGTAAAGCAGAGAGGCAGAGCAAATGAGAAAAACTGCCAATAAGATGGATTGACATGCTAACCACAAAAGTGGACTCAAACATACCATTGTTCATGAGTAGGGCTCAGGACCAGACTTTTCATGAGGGTTGCCATGAGTCCAAAATAAATCTATGGCAACTAAAAAAAATATGGACGGGGGATGGCATCTTGGTTTGCGCTTGCTGGTCAGAGGTAATACAAATAGTAGAGGCATGCCTGTCTCTGTGTTAGCCCTGAAGCAGTTATCTCATCCAATTACAAATGATGGGTGACAATGCATTTGGGTACTAATTGCCAATTTCAGGCAGGAGTAAATCTACATTTAAGATCATATTAAAATGTTATTTCTTCTACACCCTGAATTCTGAGCCTCTGCAAGCAGTATTCCCTTTGCCAGGCTAACACTAATCCTTCAAAACTAGCTGAAATGTCACCTTCTCACTGAAGTCTTCCTCATCTTCCTCATCCCTAAAGAATTTATTGCTACATACTCTGTTTTCCCAGATGGATTATCTTTATTCTACTAAAATACCCAGAGCATTACTTAGTGGTTTACAGTTTTCTTTTCTATGGATCAGTAAGTTCCTTAAGGATTAAAACTAGTTCTTAGAACATTTAGCATAGGTCCTTATACACAGTAAGTCCTGAGAATTTTTTAATAAATAATTCAAGAAAATTCCAGTCTGTAGGCATGTATATAGAAATGCAAAAGTTTTGCATTGATGATTACATTGATCTTTGCCTAATGTAGTAACAGTCAGAAATAAGACTAAGATAATTTTACTATTTTATCAATAATCTTTGTAGAATGGATCACATGGAAATTGGTTGTTTCCTATTTATTTTACAAAATAGGAATTATGCCCCTTTACTTTTTAAAATGGCAAAGTTGGAGTACTTTTTTTTTTAAATAAATGTTATAATACTTTCAAGTTTTCTAATTGCATAATGTGTTGGCATATTCTTTAAAAAGCAAGCAAGCAAACAAAAAACAAAACAAAGCAATTCTGACCTATAGTGACCACATGTGTTTCAGAGTAGAACTATGCTCCATAGAATTTTCAATGGCTTTGATCTTTTAGAAATAAATTGCCAGACATTTCTTCTGAGGCATCTCTGGGTAGTTTCAAAACACCAGTCTTTCAGTTAATAGAGTGTTTGTCGTCTGTGGCACCCAGGGATTTCTGGCATATTTGCAGCTCTTCAAAACCACATATACCTTGAAAATATAACATTATCACATTGTGATTTACTACTGAGTGCAAGAGTGGAAACTTTATTTTTTTCTCTTTTTTTTATGATGTTTTTGAGGTTTACTTCTCTTCTCATGATATACATTATTTTATTTGATTCTTGCAAAAACCCTATGTGGCAGAGATTATTGTCTCTATTTTTTTTCTTTTTTGTAACTTTATTGTGCGTTGGGTGAAGGTTTACAGACCAAACTTGTTTTCCATTCAACAATTCATACACATTTTGTTTTGTGACATTGATTGCATTTCCACAATGTAACAGCACTCTTCTCACTTCCCCTCTATGCTTACTATTCCATCCATCCTTCTTTCTTATTCCTTCCTGCCTTCTAAGCTTTATCCCTGGGCAAATGCTTCTGTTTAGATCTCATATGGTTGATTGGACAAGGGCTGAATACCTCCCTGGTGGTATTGCTCATCTTATAGGCCTGTGTATTGTTTGACTAAAGTTGAGCCATTGGGGTGAATTTAGTTCCAGGCTTGACAAGTGGCTAAGGGCCATAATCTCTAGGGTTCTACCAGTTCTATCAGACTGGTAAGCTTGGTCTGTTGCTTTTAGTTTATTTATTTATTTATTTTATGATTTTGAGTTTTGTTCCATGTTTTTCTCTCACAGTCCAGTACTGCCAATTATGATCCCTTTCAGAGTGCTCAACAGTGGCAGTCTAGTTCTTCTGGTCCCAGTGTAGTAGAGGTTGAGATTTACATGGTCCATTAGTCCTTTGGGCTAATTGTTTCCTTGTGTCTTTGATTTTCTTCACTTTCCTTTGCTCTGGACAGGGAAAGACCAATAGCTATACCTTAGATGGTAATGAGTAGAGATGTTGCCACTTCTCTCTTAGAAGAGATGTTTAGAAATATCTTCAAAATCTTCCTTAGATGTAATTAGTAATTTGACATCAACTCTACAAATGTATTTGACACCATATTTGCTTTGTGGGGAGAAAAACAACAAACACACTTTACTAAACAACTGTGTTGTTGTTTTTGTTATGTGCCATCAAGTCAGACCTGACTCATAGCGACCCCTCCTTGGGTTTCTGAGGCAGTATTACTACAGAAGTAGATTGCCCAACCTTCCTTCCAAGGAGTGGCTGGTGGGTTTTAACCGCCAGCCTTCTGGTTAGCAGTTAAGTGCCTTAGGCACTATGCTACCAGAGCTCCTAAACAACTGTATGAAGCATTGTATCTTATTTAAAATATATATGATTATTGGTATTCCAAAGTGAAGTAGCTGTAATCCACATAGATATGAGTAAAGCTGTAACAACTGAAAATTTTAGGAAAGATTAATCCTAGAAATTTAGTATTGACTTCTGAATCTTCTTACATGAGTGTCTTTCTATCTTGTCAAGCATGATTCAGGTATGTAGGTAATCATCATAAATCTGAGGAATAAATCATTATTCAGTACATGATTCTTAACCATTTTATTCTTACCTTTGACTTCTACAGAATCTATTCCCATATGTGGCCATTTGGGTCTTTGAAGCAGTTCTCTATCATGTAGTTTTCTGGTGATGTCACAAGAAGCGTCAAAGTCAATGGTAGCATATAGCCTGCCTACAGGAGGCCATGTAAGTAAAGTTTTTATAATTATATTATACAATATAGAAATTTGTGTATAGTAATGTAATTAATAACAATGAAAATGTGGCTAACCAGAGGAAGTTACGTGTAAAAACCAAAATAAGTCTGTTGCCATTGAGTTGATTCAAACTCATAGTGGCTCCATGTATTACAGAGGGGAACAGTTCCATAGACTTTTTTTGGCTATAATTTTTATAGACCAGGTCACCAGGCCTTTCTTCTGTGACACTGCTGAGTGGGTTTAAACCACCAACCTTTAAGTAAGCAGTTGAGAGAAAACCATGTGTTCCACCCAGGAACCTCCAAAGTTATGTAGACACAGAATTGAAAAACAAAAATCTTGACTGAAAATGCTACTTGTCATAAATATGCTTAATATACCAACTCATGAGGTGGGTTTCTAAGGAGGTAAATCTTTACAGAAGTAGATTGTCCAGTCTTCCTTGCATGGAGTGGCTGGTGGATTTGAACCACTAACCTGGTTAGCAGTCAAATGCCTTGGACACTATGCTACCACAGCTACTTTTCTGAGGACAGAAAATAGTGCATATAACAGAATTGGGCAAAGTTTCACAAAAGAGTCAGAGAGTAAATATTTGAGTCTTTGTGAAGCAAATGATTTCTGTTGCAACTATTCAACTTCTCTGGCCTTACAGCTTGAACACAGCTTTAGGAAAGGTGTGGGTGTATGCCAGTACAACTTTATTCACAAAAACAGGTAATAGGTGGGATTTAGCCTGTGGCCCGTAGTTTGCAACCCTGGCATATAATTACTTTCTGTTATATTATGATTAATTTAAAGGTTAATTTCTGAATGAGTTTACAAATGTAATGAACTTAGAAAATAATGTTGATTATGTTTTTGAATGATTATAAGTTTAGAAAAAATATTTGAGAATTATCTAAGATTAAGTTTGAAAGATCAAATTCAGTCTCAAGAACTGAACAAAATACAGCTGCAGAAATGGAAATCCATCTACCCACTTCTTGTAAGTGAATATACACATTTCATTTTTGCCTTCTGTATAATTTATACTCACTGCCATGGAGTCAATTCTGACTCACAGTGACCCCCTTTGGGTTTCTAAGGCAGTAAATCTTTACAGAAGTAGATTGCCCAGTCTTTCTTCCGAGGAGTTGCTGGTAAGTTTGAACCACACAGCCTTCTGGTTAGCAGTCCAGTGCCTTAGTGTAGTGCCTAAGGCACTGGACTGCTAACCAGAGGGCTGGCGGTTCCAACCCACCAGCAACTCATCCGAAGGAAGATGGGGCAGTCTACTTCCATAGTGATACTCAGAAACCCAAGGAGGAGTCACTATGAGTTGGGTCCAACTCACGGCACGTAACATAATTTATACAGAACTGCTTCAATTTGATAACTCTTTCACATAAGATCCTATAGCATGTATAAAGATCAGGATTTTTGGTTTTAAGTAGAGTAAAGAGGTTTATGGAAACTGAAGCTGTATAAGAATCCTTAGAGGAAAAAGATAATTTCCCTCTTTCTCTAGTCATTTTTGGCATCAAAAGTTACAAAGAAATATAAATTGAAAGAAAAAGTATCAAGAATATGCTCTTCAGTAATAATTACCTATAAAGTAAAACTTACCGCTAAACTTTATATGTTTCCTTAAAACTACTCTGTTTCCTAGAATTTTTATTAAGAATTCCCCCAAATCAAGAAACAACTTAGTACTGGTCTAATGTGCCATGAGTCAGTCTGACTCATAGCGAGTTGAATTGTCCCATAGAGATTCCTAGGCTATAATATTTAGGGAAGCAGATCACCAGGTCTTTCTCAGGTAGGGCTGGTGGGTGGGTTTGACCCTTCAACCTTTTAGTTTACAGTTGAGCACTTAACCATTGTGCTTTCAGGGCTCCTGATGGCTTAATAGACACACTTCAGGTGTTTACCATCAAGGTGTCAAGAAGAAGCAGGGCATTTTTGATACTGAGGGACAGAACTTGAGATGTTTTTAACAATTCCAACATAGATCTAAACTGTCTTGTCACTATGATATACTTAAGGAAAATAAATATAATTATTTAAAAAAATTCCACTATCATCCCCTCTGGGGCAAACAAACTTTCCAGAGGAATTTTTAAAGAATGGAATCATACTCCAAATATGCAGGAAATTAAAGCAGAGTACCGTCTAATGTTGCTGTAGTGAGTAAGTACGTAATTTATAAGAAAAGTGTCAAGTGCTTTCTGTTTTTCTTTTCTGGGATTTGCCTTGATTTCTAGATGTCCAGTTTTGGCTCCTTCAGTTGGGGCATTTAAAAACAGGCATTTTGATATGGTGTCTCAGGGGTGGTCAGTGATAGCTGCTGATATCTAATGTGAGGGAGGGTTGAGAAGAATTTAGACAGAATTGAAACCTCACTTCTCACAGAACCTTGGTTGCATGATAGGTGGAGCGCTCAGCTGTTAGTCAAGAGGTCTGTGCAATGGTTAAAGCACTCATCTTCTAATTGAAATATCAGCAGTTCAAATCCCTTAGCAGCTCCATGGCAGAAAAATGTGGCAGTCTGCTTCCGTAAAGATTTTCAGCCTTGAAAACCCTGTGGGGGCAGTTTTATTCTGTGCTTACAGAGTCCTAGGAGTTGGAATCCATTCATTAGCCATGGTTTCCTTCTCAATTTGCTCAGTGAAAGCCTGCATTCAAGTGTGAGGTGTTCCTTGGTGAGTTCTGCTGTTACTGTAGTAAGGAACCAGAAAAGGAGCTTTTGAATGTCCCTTGAATCCTATAGAATCGATTCCCTTGAAAGTGGCTTGTATATTGGGTCATCAATTGGGAAACATAGTAGGCTCTATAGCAAAGAATTCTTGGTTGTGGTGACATTATGTCAAATGTGCTCACTGAATCTCACTTACAGTATTTATAACGGTCTTCTTTGCTTTATTTTTTACATTCTGAGAGTAAATCTATTTATAAAGGTAATTTTGGAGATATAGTACATTAATGGGATCTCATCTCTGTGTGCTTTCAGTCAACTCCCTCCTCTTTGATTTTAGCCAGACTTGCCGCCCTCATACTTGGGAAGCCATGAATCATCATCTTGCAATTCAATTTTGCTCAAGCTTTTATCTCTTATTGTTTTCCTCATCATCCAAGTACTCATCATAAAAGTGAAACCTATAGAAAAGTGTAAAGCAGGAAAAGAAACTTAATAGTGCAGCTACTAAAATACAGCTTATTATATGGTTCTTTCTAGGTTATTTTTTTCCTACATAGTTGAGATAAATAAGATTGAAAATTTGCCTTATGGTTTTGTTTGTTTAGCATATAACTGTGATGCTTCTCTGTGACATTATACAAGTAAAGTATGTATTTTTAATGCATATGTAATCCCAATTTAAAAAGGTATCATTAATTTCTCCAATTTTGGAGTATTAAAAATAATACTTCTGTGCATATATTTTTTAATAAATCTCTGTTCAGATTTCTGACCATTTTCTCTAGGAAAATTTCCTAGGTAGGGGATAAAGATGTTTAAAATTATGAATCTTTTAATTTTAAAGTTATGAAGTTTTTAATTCTAAAGTTATGAATCTTTTAATGGTGTTTCACACAAATTTCAGAAAATATGTACAAATTTACATCTTCATCATCTTTGTGAGTCTTGATGACTTTGCATCCTCACCAGTGCTGATGTTTCATAGTTTTAAAACAATCCTTCCTGGTTCCATAAGGAACATAGTAGTAGTTTATGTCAAATATAATTCTCCTCTTGGAAACTATACAGAAAACAATGAGAATGGGCTTCTGGGAAGACCCACAGACTGCATCTATAACAAGGCCCAAAATAAGGAAAAACCATAAAATCCAAAGCATGTATAAGTGTAGGCAAAAGCTACTGAAGCCAACAGAATTTGTGGAGGAAACCCTGCCAGGGTGGCAAGATGGAATGGAATTACAGAGGGGCCTTAGTGGAGGCAGGGGACAACAATGATCAGCTGATGTGTATCCTAAGGAGGAAAGGACCTATTGTGAGTGGAAGCTGAGCTGTAACAGGAAGGGAGTAACTGCTGGGAGAAATGAAGAAAGATCCTTTTGTCCCTATAGCTAGCTGATCACAAAAGTATACCTCAGATATTACAGGTTTGTTTCCAGACCACCAAAATAAAGTGAATATTGTAATAAAGCAAGTCACACACATTTTTTGGTTTCCCAGTGCATATAAAAGTCCTATTTACACTAAAAAGATTTACAGCTTTGGATACCCTATGGGACAGTTGTCTCCCATCCTATAGGGTCACTATGAGTTGGAATCAACTAGATGGCAGTGGTTTTTTTTTTTTTTTTTAATTTTTTTGGTGTTTTGGTGGTCTACTAAGTGTGCAATAGCATTATAAAAAGTTTAAAAGGTTGTGAGAATTACCAAAATATGACACGCAGACATGAAGTGAGAACATGCTATTGGAAAAATGGTTCTGATAGACTTGTTTGACTCAGGGTTGCCACAAACTTTCAGTGTGTAAAAAACATTATCTGTGAAATGCAATAAAATGAGGTATGTCTGTATAGTTGTTTTCTTCCCTTTAGTGGTTATAAAGGAGCTCTGGTAGAATAGTGGCTAAAGCACTTGACTGCTAACCAGAAGGCTGGCAGTTCATTTTCTTATTTTTCTACCTCATTTACATTAATCAGAAATTCTAGGAAAGTGCCAAAGAATTGCCACCAGGGTATATAGTTTTTTGCTCTTATTGCAATGTTGATACCTGTACTGATTTGCTAGTAGTTTTGAAGTTGGAATTAGAGGAAGATCTGATTATATTAAGCAAATTTTCCTGTAATCTTTTTTAAAAATACAAAGGTACAAAATATCCCTGTAAATTTTCCAAAACAATGAGTGATAATTTTTTTATTTGCATGTGAATGCATTGTGAGGACACTATTGGTGTAGTATTGATAAGCATACTGTTTTTTCTGTGGGAGAATTTAAGATGAAAGGCTTTGAGCAGAGAAAGTCTGATGAAATCAATCGCCATTGCTCATTTTATAAAGAGCACACATCTGTCCATCCTGTGTTCGAACATCTGTGATTTAATTCACACCTTGTTTTATTCATTCTAAATATTTCACTTACATATATATTTTTTAAAGTTTGCTTTGTCTAGTCAGCAAGAATAAGAAACAAGTTTTGCTTTTGTTTTGAGGAGTTTTTGCAAAGAATAAGAGACTTTATTCAGTTAAAGGAAGGAAGGGTGGAGTTGCATCAAGTACTAATTTTTGAAATGTTTCATTTCTTTTTCTTATTTCATCTGAAATGGGGTATATGCCTTGTAATAAATGTGTAGCCTGATGCACATAATACTTAGCAGATTTTCAAACCACTCTGGAAATTAGTCACATATGCATAAATATAATGTTTGCAATCATCATAGACCCTTAGCTTATTTTATTTTATTTTTTTTTTATTAGGATTTGGGTGAAGATTTACAGAGTAAATTCACTTTTCATACAGCAGTTCACATA
>NW_006921707.1:421665-423072 GCF_000298275.1 Orycteropus afer afer
CTCGCCAGCATTTGTTATTTTCTGTCTTGTTGAACTTTGATACTAGTGCTGGAGCAAGATGGTATCTCATTGTTGTTTTGATTTGCATCTCTCTAATATTTAGCTTATTTTTTAATCCTATATTTTAATTTCATTTTCTGGTACAATAAGTTATTATAATATTCTGTGGAAACCTAACCTGGCATTTTTAATGTTTTTTATGGAACATTAATCTTTGTCTGCTGTCACTTTTAGTAATAGCTCACATTACAGAAATGTAATTTGTGCATTAAAAATTGTATGCAGGACATACAATTACCTGTTATTAAAAGATATTTTTTACTTGTGGCAAATCACTTTGTAATTTTATTAAAACTTGTTAAAGTGATTGACTTTGTTGAGATAATACTTACTGCCACATTGCAAGAAAATATATGCAGGTTCTTGTTAGGAGATATTTTCTTTTGAGTGGAAGACCATTTGAGACAGAGATGCTGTCCATCTCCAGAGCCTCAGTCCCAGCTGCCTACCTAACTGACCAGGTGCCACATCTGGCAAAACCACAAAACAGTCACGAAATGAAGCTACATGAAAGGATTAATGGTTTTCTTTTTTATTTAAGAAACCAAGGGCCAGGCGGATGCCCTGCATATTCTGTGAGAGCAACACTTGATGCCTTTGTTCTACTTTATTTATATGTTTGTACATGATTACATCATTAGTCTTGGAATCCATACAATAAGCGTATTTTCTACAGAGTTAAAGTTTTACTCCTCTACATGCTCAAGGACAACAGGTGGTCATTAAAACAATCACAGAAGTCTCCTCAGGAATAAGGAGTGTAAAACGATAAATGTTTACTAAGACACAGTGACCCAAATTATGAAACATCTCAATAAGATAAAAATGTGGACTAGAATAACATCAACTTTTAATATTTGATGTTTTGCCAATTAAGCATTTAACAATGAGAGAGAACTTGCCATCTGTTAAAGCAAACATTCAACCATAAGAGAGGCCTTACCATCTCTTAACTGTAATTAGAACATGTGCCTTTCAATCATGTTCTTTTGGGGATCTTTTTCTTGGTCTCCAACATTTCCTCCCTTTTTATTTTTTTAAATGTAGTAGATGTACCTCAGTAGTCAAAGACTGAATTACTTGACATATTAGTTTTGGAATGCAAAGAATAACAAATAATACAATTAAAAACATTATAATATATGGTAAAAAGTGGTATAGAAATGTAGGAATACTTTCTAAAGGGTTTCTTAAATTCATTAAGTATAGTGTTTACAACTTGAGTGGGGTTGCTAAAAGGGCAGGGAGGCCACATCTTCTGCCTTCCTCCAACCGCACAAGAGGAAAACAGAATCACTGTGGGAGCTCTGGTAGCATAGTGGCTAAGATACTTGCCTGCTAACCAGA
>NW_006921707.1:423632-444832 GCF_000298275.1 Orycteropus afer afer
AGTCAGAGAGAGTTCTGCCTCTAGGAGGCCTCCTTTTGAGTTTGGCAGAGTGGCCAAACTAGCCAATCATAGCATCAGAATTCTAAGCACCTGAGAGAAAGCGACCTTCCAGAACATTGTTTTGTGCTGCTCCCAACAGAAAAACCTCAGGTGGTTAACGTTTACAATCAGAAGCTCCTCAGTTGCTCACAGCAAATTCCACCATGGAGTTTACAAAGACTTATGTCTAGAAAAGCCATACCAGGTAATTTACTACACCACAGACTACCCCCTGGCTTTTCTAACCATTATACCTTTTATACTTCAAAAATTAACATCCCCTTCACCATCAGTTTTAGATTAACCACACCCATGAAAGTGTGTAAGCCAGCCACTTCATGCCTTTATCTCCCCCCATTTTAAATAATCAATTTCTAATTTTTCCATCCCTATCGAACCAGTACTCTGAGGAGACAAGCATGGTCCTTTCTCTCTGGAGAATCTTCTGTTCTGCTTGGAAACTTCAGGCATCTGGATCCATAATCAAGCAAAGTCCAGCCCAGCACAAGCCATCAAATTGCAATTTAACACCAGCTCAGTGTCAAACATCTTCCTCTTCATTTGGTTGGGTTCTGGTCAGCTCAGCCCTAGCCATCCCAGCTAGGTCATGGGTACCAACTGCCAAGTTTGGAAGTCACACTCTTCCCTTCACTTCAGACCAGCCAGCACCTTCTCTCACACCTTCACTCCTCAGGGACTGTTTCAATGCCCATAGGCTCACAATTCATTGCACTTCAGACCAGCCAGCCCTTCCTCTCATCCCCAGCCTCTGGGCCTAGGTCAAAGAGTACCAAACTCAGCCTGTTTCTTCTTTGCTGTACTTCCCCCATTTCCACTCAGGTGGACCCAGGTGGTCACAAGCTAGTAACATATAAGTTTGCTACTCACGGGCTTCCTTTAACTTTCAGTCCTGGAAGGGATTTCCTCTCTCGATGTACCCAAAACCAGTCTGCTTGCTCGAAATTCTAAGAGCCAAACAGTCATTTTTTTTTTTCCTCTTCAGGTCATTACTCAAATGCAAATCTTCTGTTCCCTCAGTAGTACTGGGTGGGGTTCAGGTTTTCTACCTAAGCCCCCTATACTCTACACACAGGGTTTGAAACAAAAGCCTGTGTTTCTTCTGGGCAAATTCTATTTCCCCTTTTAACATATCCAATCAAGTATTGTCTGAAGGCAAACTTACACAATCTCTGTTATCCACATACCTCATAATCATTTCTAATGTACAAGCAGGCAAGAGAACATTTAATAGTCATAGTAGTAGTAGTAGAAGTTATGTGCCGTTAAGTCGGACCATTGAGTCAGTTCCAACTCTTAGTGATCCTATGTACAACTGAATGTAATATTGCCAGTTCTGTGATACCCTCACAATCATTGCTGTATTTAGACCATTGTTGCAGCCATTGTGTCACTACATCTTGTTGAGGGTCTTCCTCTATTTTGCTGACCCTCTACTTTATAGAGCTTGATATCCTTCTCCAGGATTGGTCCTTCCTGATAACATGTCCAAAGTGTGTGAGATAAAGTTTCACCATCCTCACTTTTAAGGAGCACTCTGGCTGTACTTCCTCCAAGACAGGTTTGTTTATTCTTCTGGAATTCCTTATATATTCAGTATTCTTCTCCAGCACCATAATTCAAAGGCATCAATTCTTCTTTGGTCTTCCTTATTTATTGTCCAACTTTCACATGCCTATGAGGTGATTGAAAATATCGTGGCTTGGGTCAGGCACACTTAGTCTTCAAAGTGACATTTTTGATTTTTTAACACTTTAAAGAGGTCTTTTGGAACAGATTTGCCTAATGCAATGTATTGTTTGATCTCTTGACTACTGTAGTCTCTCTAGTCTTTAATCTTCATCAGTAAATGCTTCAAGTTTCAGCAATAAGGTTGTGTTGTCTGCATATCACAGGTTGTTAATGAGGCTTCCTCCAATCCTCTACTTTCATAAAGATTTACTGTGTTGGAAATCTAATGGGGGTAGCCATGAGTCTGAATCAACTGAATGGCAGTGGGTTTAGTTTTGGTTTTTCTTAATCTTTACCATATAGATAATTTGAAATATTGTGAGTAAGTGCTACTAGGATCTACAGCATTTGAATTAAGACTTAATATTTTTATATAAATAATATAAGTACTGACATTAAAAGAATTTTGCCCAGATATAGATTGTATAGAATTGTGTCCAACTCCTTGTAAGCCCTGTAAAATTACATTCTATGGACTTCTATCACTAGATGCAGAAGAAGTAAGTTAAATAATACATAGAGATATATGTTTTTTTAAGTGTTGATTAGGATTTAACATAATAAGTTAAAATTTTTCCAATTTTATAATTCCATGGAGAATAATGGAGAATAATTCTTGACTTATTTGTGTTATAGAGACAAATATTCTGTCTTTGGTTTATGAGAAAATCATGGTACTATTAGCATGAAATAGGCCATAGACAGCTGTACATGGTGCCAAGGAACTGAGATCCGTTATGCTTCATGAGATTGAAAGGGGTTATATTCTTTAAACATTGACTTAAATAAATGCATTGTAGGAAGAATATTTGAAATAAAAAAAAAAAATACGTCCTTTAATTCTATTCAAATTAAGCAAAATCAATGGTGCAATTTGAAGAAGCCTATTAAACTAGCAATAATTAATGAGCCCATTTTTCCTTCAATTCAAGTAGATTACTAGAGTGTAAGTATGTTTTCCTAACTGAACTTTATTGATTGAATTTAGCCAAAGTGTTTTACCTTGTACAGCAGATTTCTATAAAGAAAAATTCACCTTTTTTCCAAATATAGCCTAGCACGTATTTCTTTTAAAATGTTAACTTATTTCAGGTAAACTTTTTAAACCTCCAAAGAATGTTACCTACACATGAATGCAGAGTTCATATTACAGAAAGTAGTTTTAGGTAGATGTCTAAGGTTTTTTTTTTTTTAATTTTTATTGTGATTTGGGTGAAAGTTTACAGAGCAAATTCACTTTCCATACAGCAGCTCACATACACTTTGTCTCATGACTTTGAATGCAATTTTCCACAGGGCAACAGCTCCCCTTCCACTTCCTCCCCATAGTTACCCCTTCCCTGTTTCCTTCCCTCCCATGCACTCCTGTCCCCTGAGGTGTCTTTCTGTGAAAATGCCACCCTTCTATTCTCCCATGATTGATCTCTCCAAGGAATGTTATCTACCTAATGTAAATAAATGTTCAGCTCATATACCTGTCTTTTGTTTGGTTGGAAGCCACAGGAGTGAGTTCAATTCCATACCTGAAGGGCAGCTAGAGGCCATAGTCTCAGTGGTTCCATCAGGCTCCATCAGTAAACCTGGTACTTTTTTTTTAATGATTTTGAGTTTTGTTCCACATTGTTTCCCATTCTATCTAGGATCTCCTACATAGATCCCCTTCTGAGTGGTTGACGGTGGTAGGTGGGCACCATCTAGTTCTTCTGGTCTAATAGTCATATAGGCTGAGGATCACATGGTGTACCAGTTGGTTGGATGAATTGTTTCCATGTGACTTTGGTTCATTCTTCTTTGCTCTGAACAAAGAGAACGCAAGATGACCGCTTGCAAGTTTTAAGATTCCAGTCACTACTCCCCAAAGTAGGATGTGGAACAATGGTTTTGTATAGTATGTTATGCCAATTGAGCTTGATGTCCCCTAAGACTATGGTCCCAAGCCCACAGGTCCAACTACTCGCTCCCTCTGGGTAGCTGCTTCTGGCCAAGAAGTGACTACAACCTTGTCTATTGTCAGCTCTAATATATACCTGGGCATTCTTACAGAACATATAAATACACTTGTCTGAAATACACTGAAACATTGTCTGCCAACCCATTACATGATCTTGTCTTGTCTCCTCTGCATAGACATAGCTAATAGTTCAGCCTGTCCACCCATCTATCTACCCATATATCAATGTTTGCCTTCACTGACAATGCAGTACTGTATGTGCAAAATGGTTCTTCTTTCTTATCTGTACCTCACATGAACCTCTCTATGTCTTCCTCATCCTCAATGCCACAGTTTTGATTACTCACATTTGGTACATTGCCCTTATCTTCACCCAAATCAATACTTGTCTGTACCTATCTAACAGTGTCCCCTCCCCCCCCCACCCTTGGAAACCAACAAAATTTCCTTCCATATTTAAATCTTGACTCTTTACAATAATGGACTAATACAATATTTGTCCTTTTGTGATTGACTTATTTCACTCAGCTTAATGTCCTCCAAGTTCATCCACATTATGTGATGTTTTTGGATATGTTGCTGGAGTCTATTGACTAGGATTTTGTTGAAGATTTTTGCATCAATGTTTATGAGGGATATTGGTCCACAGCTTTCTCTTTTAGTGATATCTTTTCCTGGTTTTGGTATCAAGGTTATGCTTGATTCATAAAATGAATCAGGGAGAATTCCATCCTTTTCTATCTTTTGGAATAGTTTGAGTAGGATTAGTGTCAGTTCTTCTCTGAATGTTTGGTAGAATTCTCTGATGAAACCGTCGGGCCAGGACTTTTTTTGTTGGTAACTTTTTTATGACCTCTTCAGTTTCTTCTTTTGTTATGGGTTTGTTTAAATTTTCTACCTCAGTCTGTGTTAGTTTAGGTAAGTGGTGTGTTTCTAGAAATCTATCCTTTTCTTCCAGATTTTTTAATTTGTTGGAGAACAGTTCTTCATAGAATCTTGATATTATCCTTTATATTTCAGTTGGTTCTGTTGTGATGTCACCAATTTCATTTCTTATTCATGTTATTTCTATTCTCTCTGTCTTTTCCTTTGTTAAATTTGCCAGTGGTTTGTCAATTTTATTAATCTTTTCAAAAAACCAACTTCTAGTCTTGTTGACTTTTTCTATTTTCTGTTTCATTGATTTCTGCTCAACTTTTGATTGTTTCCTTTCTTCTGGTGACTGTAGACTTTTTTGCTATTCTTTTTCTAATTGTTGGAGATGTTGGTTTAAAGTGTTGATTTAGTCTCTTTCTTCTTTTTTGATATGTGCCTTTATTGCTATAAATTGGCCTCTGATCACTGCCTTTGCTGTGTCCCAAAGATTTTGGTATGTTGTGTTTTCATTCTCATTTGATTCAAGGAATTTTGAATTTCATTTTTTTTTTCTTCTCTCACCCAATCTTTCTTAGAGGGTGCTGTTCAGTTTCCATGTGTTCTTTTTCTGTTGATCTTCCTATTGTTGATTTCCAATGTGATAGCATTGTGATCTGAGAAGATGCTTTGCAATATTTCAGTATTTTTAAATTTATTAAGCCTTGCTTTGTGGTCTAACTTATGGTCTATCATGGAGAATGTTCCATGTGCACTGGAAAATAATGTATATTGTGCTGTTGTTGGGTGAAGTGCTCTGTAGATGTCTATAAGTTCAGGTTGGTGGATCGTATTGTTTAGGTCTTTGATATCATCTTTGAGTTTCTTTCAAGTTGTTCTATCTTTGATTGAAAGTGGTGTACTAAAGTCCCCTACTATGACTGTGGAATCATATATTTGCCTTTTCAGCTCTTTTAAAGTCTGATTTATATATTTTGGAGCTCTTTCATTGGGTCCATAGATATTTATTATGGTTATACCTTCTTGTTCAATTGATCCTTTAATCATTATATAATGTCCTTCCTTGTCTCGTATGGTGGTTTTTGTCTTAAAGTCTGTTTGATCAGATATCAATATTGCCACTCCTGGTCTTTTTTGGTTGCCATTTTCTTGATATATCTTTTTCCAACCTTTGATTTTTAGTCTGTTTTTGTCTTTGTCTCTAAGGTGTGTCTCTTGCAGACAGCATATTGATCTGTTATGTTTTCTTTTCCACTGGAACTCTCCATCTCTTGAGTGATACATTTAATCCATTGACATTCAGTGTAGTTATTGACAAGTATAAATTGGTTGGTCATTTTTTTAATGTATTTTTTCATGGTGTTGCTGGTTTCTTTGTTCCATATAATTTTCTGTGCTGAGCTCCTTATGTTTATGAATCATGTTATCTTTTCCATTGTTTCTGTTATTTTAGTATTTACTAAATATTTGTGCTTGTCATCTTTTTGTATTGTGATGTGAAGGTTTATCATTTTTCTTTGGGGTTAGCCTGTGATTTATAATTTCTCCCTGAGTTTAGAACAGTCCATTCTATCTTGCAACTCTCTTGACTTCCTGACCATTTAGAAATTCTGAATCTACACTATTTTCCCTTCTTTTTGGTTTGTAGTTGTCCTCATTTGCCAATTGATGTCTCTGCTTCCCTGTTTACAATCTTGTGATCTTATTTTACTTTGGATACTTCCAAAGCTGTGTTGGTTTCTGGGTTATGTCATCTTGTGTGTGAGTGGTCATTTGTTGTTTGCTATTATTTGTTCTCTGTTCAAAGGACTCCCTTTAGTATCTGTTATAAGGTTGGTCTGGTTTTAATAATTTCCTTTAATTTCTGCTTATCTGGAAATTTCTAAATTTCACCATCATATTTGAGGGACAGTTTTGATGGATATATAATTCTTGTTTGGAAATTTTTCTCTTTCAGGGTTTTATATGTACCACCCCATTGCCTTCTTGCTTGCATAGTTTCTGCTGTGAAATCAGAACTCATTCTTATTGGTTGTCCTTTGTAAGTAACTTTTCATTTTTTCCATGCTGCTTTCAGGATTCTTTCTTTGTCTTTGGTTTTGATAAGTTTGATGATGATATGTCTTGGTGATTTTCTTTTGGAGTGTATCCTGTTTATGGTTCATTGGTCTTCCTGGATGGATATATTCTCATCTTTCATCATATCAGGGAAGTTCTCTTCTAACAAATCTTGGACAGTTTTCTCAGTGGTTTTCTTCTTCTCTTCCTCTTCTGGAATTCTGATTACACATAGGTTATTCCTTTTGATAGTATCCCACATGAACCTTAAGCTTTTTTCATTTTGTTTTGACCTTTTTTTCTGATTGATCCCTTTCCAGAAGTATTCAGGCATTTGTCTTCAATCTCATTAATTCTATCTTCCATCAATTCGATTCTACTCCTTTGCCTTTCAATGTGTTATCTATTTTGAAAATTTAGTATTGATCTTCTGGATTTCTAGCTGAAGATTTTGAATCATATCTAATTTTTCATTTTTGTTTTTTGTCATTTTATTCTTGCATTGTCTTTTGAAATTGTTCTAGGGTTTTGTCTTTGTTTTCCTTAATTTTGTCAATGTTTCCCTTGATCTGTCTCTCAATCCTTCAAAGATACATAATATAATTGTTTTGAATTCCTTATCAGGGTGTTCCAATGCTGCTTCTTCCTTACAGATGTGTTGTGGGTCTGTATCCTGCTCCCTTGTTTCTACCACTTAATCTTGCTTCTTTGTGTAGACTTTGATGATCTGTTGTTACTGAGACATTGTGATGCTGTTGTATTTAGATTTGTTACTCTTTGTGAAGAGCAGCTAAGGGTAGTCAGGCTCATATTGGTGGTTGATTATCTTTGGCCAATTAGTGGACAAGGAAGTGGTGTCTCTCACTCAGTAAGTGGAGCTGCAGGAGGTATGGGTGTTGTTGTGTCATATGGGCATGGTTGCTGTCTCTCACTTAGTTAGACAAAAACAGCAATTGAAAAACTAGCAAAAAAGTAAAAACAAGTGGATGGAAAACATACTGCACAAACACAGGAACAGTCATCAATAAAAAGAAAAAAAAATCCCTCAGTATCTGAGGAGAGTACAGTAAGAGAAAAGAGGCAGAGTAGCATAATGAAGAAAAAATAGGAAAAATGCAAAAATAAAAACAAAGAATGGAGAGAAGCACAAGAAAGAAAAAAATGGGAACCAGGAATAGGCAAGAGAGAAAAAGCTGAAAACTAGAACCTGGGAAGGTAATAAGAAAGAATAGTAATAAAAAGGACAAATAAATGGAAAAAAAAGTGTGATAATAATTTTAAAAGAAACAAAAACAAAAAAACTGAAAAAAGAAAGAAAAGAAAAGTCTAAGCAGGGTGGTGCAGGGCACCTGGGCTCTGTAAGAGCACACAAATTGGATGGATTTCCTGCCAGCCCAAAAGGTAGGTGGAAATCAGGGATGGCTGCACCTCTGTTCACCAAGAGGGTGTGGGATATAAGAGCAACAAGAGGAATATTGCACCTTTTCAATTGTTTGTGTCCAGAATGTCCTTGCAGTCCCTGCTAAGTGGAGCCAATTCTCAGTCCCTGGAATCTGAGGGAACACTGTTGCTTTAAATATTCAAATGGTCAAACAGCTTTTAAACATTCAAAATGGCTGCATCCTCTGGACAGGCAAAAGTCCATAGCTCAACCGATCTCCCTCTTCACTTCTTCCCCTTTTATTCACCGGTCACTAGTGAAGTCCTTCCTGTAGTCCCTAGGTAGCAGGGCCAAATTTTAGGTTCATTATTAGGTCCTAAGGCTCTTGGCAGTATCCAAGCTATCTGTGCCATCAGGATCACTGGCAGACCAGAGCTCCACATGTCTCTGTTTCGGTGTTTTCATCCAGGTTCTTCTAGTAGTTGGAGTTGATTCCACTTCTGTATACTTCCTTCCAAAACTCAGGGCTCCAGGATTATCTTCTGTATCTGTGTTAATTGTTTCCCTTTTTCTATGTTGAAGAGGTCTGTGTACTTTGTCTGCCTATTCTACCCTCTTACTGGAACTTCAGATGTCTAAGTTTTGAGTTGTTGTTGTTGTTATTTGCCGTCGAGTCAGACCTGACTCATAGTGATGCCTCCTTGGGTTTCTGAGGTAATATCACTATGGAAGTAGATTACCCAACCTTCCTTCCAAGGAGTGGCTGGTGGGTTTGAACCGCCAGCCTTCTGGTTAGCAGTCAAGTGCCTTATACACTATGCTACCAGAGCTCCCAAGTTTTGAGAGGAGCACTGATATAGTGGCTTTTACTTCAAAGAAGGCACCCAAGGAAAGTATAAAATACAAATATCTAACTACTTAGTCAAGTGAACACCTAGAGTGGAGAAGAAAGACCTTGATGGGGTTGGACATGGGGATGATCTGCATGCATATTACAAACCAAAAAAAACAAACTCATTGTCATCAAGTTGATTTTGACTCATAGTGACCCTGTAGGGTAAATCTGTACAGAAGCAGACTACCTCATCATTCTTCCATGGAGTGTCTCCTGGGTTCACACCACTGACATTTTGGTTAGCAGTCAAATGCCTTAGCCACTACATACTAGAGTTTCTTATATATAACACAGTTATCTTAAATATTTAAAATAGTTTAGGTGGTATAAGATTAATTCATCCATCCATCTGATCTTATAAAAATAACATTCTATTTGCTAGTCATTCACACATGGGCTAGAGATGAGTAAGATAGTCATTATGTAAAGAAGCTCATGGACTAATAATGAGGAAGCTCACAATCTGTGAGTGTACTTATTAACTAGGCAAATTAATCAGTCTTAGTTTTCTCTTCTATAAATCTCATGATAGCATAGACCTGATAGAGTCTTTTCTGTAGCATACATGTTAGTTCCCTCTAGCATCTTAGTGCCTGAAAAACTTGGTATAGCAGTTTGAAGCGGGCATTCTGGCACTCTGAACAGCTTATTGAGTCATAGTATGTGAAACCAAGGGGAGTAGGAGTAGAAAGGAGAAAGGGGCAGTGCAATTACCCAGAAAGAAAAAAAAAAAAACAGGTTGAACTTGCCCCACAGAGTGCCCACCAGCTGGCGAGATGGGGCATCAGAGGGCTGCCTGGGGTAGAGGAGAGAATTCACTGGATGACCTGTGGCCACTCCATGGCTCTACCTTCAGTATCTGCTTTTATCAGTAAACTTAGAACCGCTGGGAGGGAGCAGGGACCTCTCTGGATCTGGGTGTCACTGAATCAGGAGCAGAGAAGAGAATCTTTCCACAAGTGGGTGGGCTCTGGGATGAGCTTACATCATGGATTGGGGCAGTTATCCTAGGTCAGCTTTTTGGCACAGAGGTGCCCAGAAAGTGGGATTTTTTTCAGCTGTCTGAACCTAGCAGAAAATGGTGGCTCCTAACAACTGGAGTCTTTGCTGAAATTGAGCTGCGGGGCTATGAATAACAGTATAACATCATCATTAGCAGCCCACTCAAAGCCTGGAAATAGATCCTGGCACTTTGGAGCTTCCCCCCCCCCCTTCTTTCTCCTTTCCCTGCCTGTCCCCTGCCTCATCCAATAGAAAAACCAGATTAAGCCACCATAATACCTGTCAGCTCAAATCCTAAACTTCTTTCATGACAGAGAGACCTGCATCTACCTTCCACACAGTGCTTCCATCATCACAAAGAAAACTGCAGAGCAACCAAGCACACCTCAATTAATAACCAAAAAAGTAAAATACACCAGCTCCACCTTTCCAAAAATTTTAAATCACAAAACCAAGACCAAACAAATCAATCAATATATAACTAACAGTTAAAGACAACTTCAACCAGTCTAGGAAACAGCAGGCAACCTCAAATCAAACCAAAAAACAGGGTAAGACAATAGAAGTAAAATCCCAAACAAAAGTCGCATTAAACATGGAGGAAGGGGAGACAATAGAATTATCTGAGAAGGAATTTAGAAGAACTAAACTGTTTATAGAATTCTACCAAATCTTAAGTAAACCAAAAGCAGAATCAAGGAGAACACAGAGAGTACCTGGGAAGAACTCAGGAAAACCATTCAAGAACAAAATAACAAGATTCATACACAATCAGAACTCATTAAGGAAAAAAAAAAAAAAAAAGTCAGTTAGAAATCCAGAAGATGAATACCAAAATTACAGAATTTCACAACACAATGGAAGCACAGAAGAATAGGCTAGAACTGGCTGAAGAACACATTTCCCAACTAGAAGATAAATCCCTGGATACCACCCTGTGTGAAGAAAAATCAGAACAAAGTTTTAAGAGAAATGAAGAGAATCTAAGAGTTATGTGGGATGACATGAAAAGAAACAACATATGCCTCATTGGAATTCCAGAACAAGAAGAGGTGAAAAAAACTACTGAGAAAATTATGAAAGACTTACTAACAGAAAACTTCCCCCATATCATGAAGGAAGAAAAGATATTTTTTCAGGAACCTCCAATAACTCCATACAGGATAGATTCCAAGAGAAAAACACCAAGGCAGATCATAATCAAACTCTCCAAAACCAAAGACAAAGAAAGAATCTTGCAAGCTGCCTGGGACAAAAGAAGTATTACTTATAATAATCAAACAGGCTGAGCTCTGATTACTCAGCAGAAACTATGCAGGCAAGAAGGCAATGGGATGGCATATATAAAACACTGAAGTAGAAGAACTTCCAACCAGGAATCCTATATCCAGCCAAATTGTCCATCAAATATGAGGGTGAAATAAAGACATTCTCAGACAAACAGAAATGATTGGATTTTGTGAAAACCAGTCCAACCCTACAAAAAATGCTTAAGGAAGTCCTTTCAATAGAGAACCCACAACAGAGAACAACAAAATCATGACACATGACATCAACACTAAAACCAAATCAGAAATAGACACTCAAAACAAGACCATAAAACAATGTACACTAAAAGTGAAGGAAGCCAACAATCTATACATGACAACAGGAACTAACCAAATACAGAGAATAAATGTTCTTGGTTGTTGTTGTTGTTAAGTGCCATCAAGTTGTTTCCGACTCATAGCGACCCCATGCACAGCAGAGCAAAACACTGCCCGATCCCGTGCCAGCCCCACAATCCCTGCTATACTTGAGTCCTTCATCGCAGCCACTGTGCCAATCCATCTTGTTGAAGGACCCCCCCTCTTTCATCGACCCTCTGCCCTACCAAACATGACATCCTTCTCCAGGAAATGGTCCCTTCTTACAACATGACCAAAATAGGTGAGACGAAGTCTGGCCATTCTTGCTTCCAAGGAGCATTCTGGCTGCACTTCCTCCAGCACAGATCTGTTAGTTCTTTTAGCAGTCCATGGTACTTTCAGCATTCTTTGCCAGTGCCACAACTCAAAAGTATCAACTCTTCTTCAGTCTTCCTTATTCATTGTCCAGCTCTCACATGCATACGAGGTGATTGGAAATATGTTCTTGGTAAAAACTTCCAAATGTAGAGGAAAGCAGGACAATGTCCTCATAGAACAGACTGTTCCAAAAACATAGAGACAAGAATTCATTCCAAGGTAACCACAGAGAAAATTAACAATCCCCCTAAGCAAATACAAAAGAAAGGAAAACATATGGGTTTAGTAAGCACAAAACCAACAAGAAAGAAGAAAAAAGAGGAAACAGTTGACAAGAAAATGAACTCAACACAGAAAGGTATATGGACTAAAGAAATTCCAAAAACACAACCAAAAAAAAAACACCCCACAATAGAATGACAGCCATCATTTCATTCCTATCACTAATTACATTCAGTGTGAATGGACTAAAAGGACCAATCAAGAGAAAGAGAGTGTCGGACTGGATAAGAAAAGGAGACCCATCAATATGCTGCCTACAAGAAAACCACCTTAGACACAAAGGTAAAAACAAATTAAGAGTTAAGGGGTGGAAAAAAATATACCAAGCCAATGCTAACCAAAAAAGAACAGGAGTGGCAATATTAATTTCTGATAAAATAGACTTTAAGATGAAAAACAACATAATAGACAAAGAAAGTCACTATATGACGCTGAAAGGGTCAATTGACCAAGAAGACATTACAATAATACATATCTATGCACCCAATGAAAGTGCTCCAAAATATGTGAAGAAAATATTAATTGAATTAAAAGGGACAATAGACAACTCTACAGTAGTAGTATGAGGCTTTCAAGGAGGGACAGATCAACTAGAAAAAAACTCAACAAAGATACAGAAGAACTCAACAACACAATCAACCAGATTGATCTCATAGATTTATACAGAGCATTCCACCCAACAATAGCACAATTCACATTCTTCTCCAGTGCACATGGATCATTCTCCAGAATAGATCATATGTTAGGACATAAAATAATCCTCAATAAACTAAAAAAAATCTGTCCTGGAGGAAATGCAGCCAAGATGCTCCTTGGAAGCGAGGATGCCCAGACTTTGTCTCACCTACTTTGGCCATGTTGTCAGAGGGGACCATTACTTGGAGAAGGATATCATGCTTGGTAAGGTGGAGGGTCAATGAAGGAGGGGAAGACCTTCGATGAGATGGATTGACATGGTGGCTGTGACAATGGGCTCAAGTATAGCAAGGATTGTGGAGCTGCTATGGGATCAGGCGGTGTTTCATTCTGCTGTGCATGGGGTTGCTATGAGTTGGAAATGACTCAATGGCACCTAACAACAACAACAAACTCAAAAACATTGGAATACTACAAAGTATATTCTTGGACCACAATGCTATAAAATAACAAATTAGTAATAAGAAGATCAAGGGAAAACATCAAAAATGTGGAAGTTGAACAATTCACTGCTCAAAAACTACTGTGTAACAGAAGAAATATGAGCTCTGGTAGCATAATGCCTAAGGCACTTGACTGCTAACTAGAAGGCTGATGGTTCAAACCCACCAGCCACTCCTCGGAAGGAAGGATGGGCAATCTACTTCCATAGTGATACTGTCTTGGAAACCCAATGAAGGGTCACTATTAGTCAGATCCAACTCTATGGCACATAACAACAACAACAATAGAAGAAATAAAAAGTGAAATAAAAAAAATTTCCTAGAAACAAATGAGAGTGAAGATACATCATACCAAAACCTATGAGATACAATGAAAGCAGTGCCCAGAGGGCAATTTATAGCAATAAATGCATACATCAAAAAAGAGGAAGGAAACAAAATCAACACTCTAACTCAACAACTCCAACAATTAGAAAAAGAACAACAAAAGAATCCTACAGTATGTAGAAGTAAGGAAATAATAAAGATCAGAGCAGAAATAAATGAAACAGAAAACCAAACAAAAAAATAGAGAAAATAAACAAAAGACAAAGCTGGTTCTTTGAAAAGATTAACAAAATTGACAAACCATTGGCAAATCTCACAAAAGAGAAGACAAAGAAGATGCAAATTACAAGAATAGTAAACAAAAAGGGTGTTATCATAACAGAACCGACTGGAATATAAAAGATAATGACAGAATATTAAGAAAACTGTACTCCAACAGATTTGAGAACCTAGAAGATATGGACAAGTTTCTGGAATCACAAGACTTACCTAAACTATCCCACTCAGAGATAGAATACTTTAACAGCCCCATAACAAAAGAAGAAATTGAATAGGTCATAAAAAAAAAAAAAACTCCCCACAAGGAAAAGTCCTGGCCCTGATGGCTTCACTGTAGAATTTTACCAAACATTCAGGGAACAGTTAACACCTATATTACTCAATCTATTCCAGAACATAGAAAAAGATTGAATACTTCCAAACTCGTTTTATGAAGCAAGTATAACATCAATACCAAAACCAGGGAAAGACACCAATAAAAAGGAAAACTACAGACCAATATCCCTCATGAACATAGATGCAAAAATCTTCAACAAATCATAGCCAACAGAATCCAACAGCATATAAAAAAATAATACATCCTGACCAAGTGAGATTCATACCTGATATGCAAGGATGTTTCAACATCAGAAAAACAATCAATGTAATCTACCACTTAAGCAAACAAAAGAACCATGTGATTATATCAACACAGAAACATTTGATAAAATCTAACACCTGTTCCTTTTCAGAACTCTCAGCAAAATAGGGATAGAAGGGAAATTCCTCAACATTGCATATATGCAAAGCCAGTGACTAATGTCATTATTATTGGAGAAAACTCAAAGCATTCCCGTTATGAACAGGAACCATACAGGGATGCCCTCTATCACCACTTCTATTTAACATTGTATTGGAAGTGCTGGCCAGGGCAATAAGACAAAAAAGAGAAATAAAAGGCATACAAATTGGGCAAAAGGAATTAAAACTGTCTCTATTTGCAGATGATATGATCCCATATGTAGAGAACCCAAGAGACTCAGCAAAAAAAAAAACTACGTGAACCAAGAGAGATATACAGCAAAGTGGCAGGATACAAGGTCAACATACAAAAATCAGTTGGTCCTCTACACCAGCAAAGAGATTGCTGAAAAAGAAATAAGAAAATCAATACCGTTCTCAATAGCTACCAAAAAAATAAAATACTTGGGAATAAATCTTACCAGAGACATAAGAGACCTATACAAAGAAAACTATAAAATACTAATACAGGAGACAAGAAGGGCTCTATGTAAGTGGAAGAAACTGCCTTGTTCATGGATAGGTAGATGGAATATTGTGAAAATGTTAATACTGCCTAAAGCATCCTACAATTTAATGTAACCCCAATCCAGATTCCAACAAAATTTTTTAAGGACATAGACAAAACAATTCCATAACTTCATATGGAAAGGAAAGAGACCTCGTATAAGCAGAGCACTACTGAAGAAAAACAAACTGGGAGGGCTCACACTTCTGGATCTTAAAACCTGCTATACAGGCACAGTAGTCAAAGCAGCATGGTATTAGTACAATGATAGATAGATAGACCAGTGGAACAGAATTGAAAGCCCAGAAATAGACCCATCCATCTATGGACAGCTTATCTTTGACAAAGGTCCAACACCCATTAAATGGGGAAGAGATAACCTCTTTAACAAATGGTGCTGGCAAAACTGGATATCCACTTGCTGAAAAATGAAACAGGACCCATACCTCACCCCATACATAAAATTAAACTCAAGTTGGATCAAAGACTTAAATGTAAAACCCCAAACTATAAAATTTATCAAAGATAAAATACAGGCAAATCTAGGGGCCCTAATTTATGGCATAAATAGACTTTCAAACATAACCAGAATGCACAGGAAGTCAAAGAGAAGCTAGATGACTGGACCCTTTTAAAAATTAAATTCTATGTGCATCAAAAGACTTCATCAAAAGGGTAAAAAGAGAACCTACAGAGTGGGAGAAAGTATTTCCCTATGATATATCTGACAAAGGACTTATGTCCAAAATCTATAGAAAACTTCACCTCAACACCAAAAAGACAACCCAATTCAAAAATGGGCAGGAGTCTTGAACAGACACTTCACTAAAGATAATATCCTGGTGGCCAACAAACACATGAGGAATTGCTTGCATCTTTAGTCATTGTTCTTGTTGTTGTTATGTACCCTCAAGTCAGATCCGACTCATACTAAACCCTCCTTGGGTTTCCAAGGTGGTATCACTACAGAAGTAGATTGCCCAACCTTCCTTCCAAGGAGTGGCTGGTGGGTTTGAACCTCCAGCCTTCTAGTTAGCAGTCAAGTGCATTAGGCACTGCACTTTAGAGAGATGCAAATCAAAACAACGATGAGATATCATCTCACCCTAGCAATAATAGCAAGGTTAAATAGGACAGAAAATAAATGCTAGCAAGGTTGTGGAGAGATTAGAACTCTTGTGTACTGATGGTGGGATTGTAAAATGGTACAGGCATTGTGGCAAACTGATGTGGCATTTCCTTAAAAAACTGAAAATAGAAATACCATTTGACCCAACAATTCCATTACTAGGAATATATCCCAAAGAGGTGAGAGCCAGGACATGAACAGACATATGCACACCTATGTTCATCTCAGCACAATTCACTTTAGCAAAGAGATAAAAACAATCTAAATGCCCATCAGTAGATGAATGGATAACCAAATTATGGTACATTCACACAATGGAATACTATGCTATATTAAAGAACAGTGAAGGATACGTGAATCATTTCACAATGTGGATGAGCCTGGAGGACATTATGCTGAATGAAATAAGTCAATCGCAGAAGGACAAATATTGTATGAGCCCATTACTGTAAAAAGACAAAAAAGGGTTTGCTTAAGGAAGGGAATTCACTTTTTAGGTTACTGGGGTGGAAAGGGGAAGTATTAATTTTAGGCTAGTTGAGGGCCACCCGCTAACATGGCTAAGGGGAGGGATGGTATGGAAAGAGTCTGTGACCACCAGACAACATTAGGAAAAGGGAGGACACTGAATTGTGCACATAAGATATAAACAACAGAGGCTAATACCAGTATATCCACGACATTGCATTACCATTAATACCAAACACCAGGCTACAGATAAACACACGAACATCTGAGAAGATCAGATGGGGGTCAGTGAACAGGATTGCACTCTAGATCAAAGATAGATTCAGCAGAGGCTAATCTGGCTCAGATAGCAGTGTTACAAAATATCTGCAATCCTTACAGAAACAACAGAAGACAGACATAGAGGAATCCCTCACAGACAGCCAGACACTGGGAGAGAGATCCAATGGATCTACCGACTCAGGACCATAGTACTAGGGGACACCAGACTCAATTGGCACAATGAAATACATAAAAATCTGGTCACAACCTATGTTGTTGAGTAGCGACTAGGGTCTTAAAAGCTTTCAAGCGGCCATCTAAGATGCAACTAATGGTCTCCTATTGTGGGAAGCGAAGGAAAGTGAAAAACAAAACAAAACAAACAAACAAACAAAAAAGGAAATTTGGAAACAATCAGCCCTAGGACATGATGGACCTCAAGATCAGAAGAATTAGATGGTGTCTGACTACCAATGCCAACCACTCGGGAAAGGATCAAAACTGGAGATCCTGGATAGAGTGGGAGGAAAAATGTAGAACAAAATCCAAAAACACAATAATAACCAGAATTGTTGGTGGGATGAACTCTGGTGGGACCCCCAATACTATGGCCCTGGGGTATACTTTGGGCCTGGAATTAAACTCACTTCCAGCCCACTCCCAGGGGCTGGCTCTTAGCCCAATAGTAAATAAGATGTACACTCAGACCACTCAACCCAGGGTGATGCATCCCTTGGAGCAGTTGACCAGGGGGCACCAGTGGCTCAACATTCACATGGAGGAAATGCAGGACACACAGGAGTGCATAACTATGAAGGGCACTGAGTGGGGGGTGTTGTTGGGAAGGGAGGGGAGGAGAATGCATTTGGGTTGGGGATGGTAATTAGGAAGTGTAACCAAATGTACACGAAATGTTGAATGTAAAACAAACTCTGCTCTATAAACTTGCATCTAAAACACAATAAAAATAATAATAATTAAAAAATTAAAAAAAAATCTGATGAGATTCTAGCTCATAAAATTATAAAATGAGATCAAGAAAAATATTGCAAAATGCTATATAGAAGGTGAGATGACTTCATGATTATAGTCTGAGGGATTTCTTGACAAGAGATTGTGTATTTCATATTCACTAAATCATGTGATTTAAATATTTATATAGAGTGACTAAATTATCTATTGTTGTGGAATGAATCATCCAAAACTTAGTGGTATAAAACCACAACGTTTTATTATTTCTCATGATTCTGTTGCTTGAGCAGTTTTCTTGCTGGTCTTGTCTGGGTTCATTCACGATCTCCTCACATTTCTGGGGCCTTGGTGCTGACTGGGGTCTGGGCTTCTCTCTCTGGTTAGTCTCTCCATTCAGTAGTCTAGCTATATTTCCTTACATGACAGCAGAAATATTCAGAAATGACAAAACAGCATGGCAACATCTCTTAAGTCCTAGCCTTGGAAGGTGCACAACATTATTACTGTCATATCCTCTTGATCACAGCAAGTCATGGGGACAGGGACAGCCAATATTCAAGGAGAGGGGAAATACACTCTACTTCTTGGTGGACAGGAGCTCTGGTGGTGCAGTGGTTAAGGCATTCACCTGCTAACCAGAATCTCAACAGTTGAATCCTCTAGCTGCTTCACTGGAAAGAGATGAAGCAGTCTGCTTTGGTAAAGATTTACAGGCTTGGAAACCCTGTGGGGGTCGTTATGAGCCAGAATTAACTCCATGGCAGTGGGTTTGTGTTTTTTTCTTTATGGAAGGCATCACAAAGTCACATTGGGAAAGGTGACATGTAATTGTCTTTGTGAACAGTCCCTTGACAACTAGCTATACATAAGAATCACCTGGGGATCTTGTTAAAATGTAGATTCTTATTCAGTATTTCTGGGGTGGAAATGCAAGTCCTCAGCAGGAGATTGGACCAGAATGAACTGGTTTGAAGCTCTGAAGTTACATGTATAAAACTACTCATCCTGATAGCAGTATCATAGATTTCACTCTCTTTTAAATCTCATTTTATGATTTATCTCCTCCCAAAGCAAACATTCTAGTTTCTTATCCCATACTTAATCTTCCAGAACGATTAATGATCTGTTCTTTTCTCTCAACCCAGATTTGTACTTTCATAACTGAATTATTTGGACCAGCTGAACAACGTAAGCAAATTGAACATTCACGAGTAAAGTATTTGATCTTTAGTGTCTGAAATTTAGGAAGTTTAGCTGGAGTTAATTTTAGATATGTAGAAATTTCAGGCAAACTTTTGTTGCCCTTTATTGTAATAGGATAGGAAACACAATCTGCAGCACTTAGGCCCTTTGGGTTGCTTACTAGAATCTCAATACGTTTTTTAATATTACTATTTCTTTTTTTTAAATGCTTACCTGAAGTGCAGTATGTATAGGATGCATATATAAATTATATGCATGATATCCTTCTCCAGGGACTTAAAATAGCGTCCATAAATTACTTCAATTTTTCTGTAGATCAGAAGTCCAGGTGGGATCAGCAAGATTATCTATGTAGGGTCTCAGCAGTCTTATCTGGTGACTTTGGAAAGAATCCACTTCTGAGTTCCCTCGGGTTGTTGGCGAAATTCAGTTCTTTGCTGTTGTAGGATGGAAGTCCCATTTTCTGTATTGGCTGTCAGCTAGGGACAACTCACTGGTTCTAGAAACTTCCTGTTTTCCTTCCCTTGTGGCCCTCTCCACCTTCAAACCAGCAATGGAGTGCCCTGTCCTTCTTATGATTCTGATCTATTTGATTTCCTCCTTTACCACAAGCCAGAAAGTTCTCTGCTTTTAAGGACTCATGGGATTCAATTAACTTCTGCCTCTTACCCCTTCCAGATAATCTCCCTATTTTAAAGTCAACGATGCCATACAACATAGCACAATCACAGGAGTGATACCATGTTCACAGAGTGAGACATTGTCAAGGGAGGTCATAATTCTGTCTGTACACCCTATTTATCAAGATCAGTGATGGCAGGGTTAGGAGTCTAGCCTGGGTTTGGTTGAACTCCAGAGCCTGGCCTCTATCCCACATTCATTAGAAGACCTGAACTCATCCAGCAGCATTATGGAAATCAACTATATTGCTATGTAGACAAACTTGTTGGTACCCCCATAACAAAAAGTGCAGCCTCAGCAAGTTCCAGTACAAGCTTTCGATGCACCCTGGCCCTATAAAATAGAAGATTCAGATGGTCAGGGGTCACATAAATTAGGTTATATTATGGTTCATATTAGCCTCAGCAATGAGCTCAAACGTGTCAAAGATTGTGAAGATGTCACAGGACTGGATAGTATTTTGTTCTGTTATATATAAGGTCTCCATGTGTTGGAGCTGACTCGAAGGCAACTAAAAACAACAGCAGCAGCAACATGTGTTATGTATTTCTGTGATTTGCACTCGTGTTTATTGGTTTAGTCTGCCCTATTTTGTGTCACATTTTCATCTCTACTTGAACTCTGTCTCTGCTTTGCTTATTTTGTAAACACATTTTAAAAACTTGGTTAATGAAGAGTCATGTTTAATGCAGTTTCTTTTGCTGGGTAGATCAGTTTGAGTGTAATCATAATTTTTTCCTTACTTACATTTTTTTTTTTTTTTTCATTTTTATTGTGGTGAAAACATACACAGCTAGAGATTTGCCAACATAACAGCTTCCACATTTATAGCTCAGGGACATTGATGACATTTTTCATGTTATGCCACCATTATTGCTATCCTTTTTGAAAATATTCTACCATCATTAGCATAAACTCAGTGCCGCCAAAACAAAAGCTTCTCCTTTCCACCCCCTACTACCCATGGTAACCACTAATAATCCTTGGTTTCCATTTATGTTGTTGTTGTTATGTGCCGTTGAGTCGGCCCTGACTCATAGCGTCCCCTCCTTGGGTTTCCAAGGCAGTATCACTACGGAAGTAAGATTGCCCAGCCTTTCCTTCCGAGGAGTGGCTGGTGGGTTTGAACCGCCAGCCTTCTGGTTAGCAGTCAAGCGCTTTAGCCACTATGCTACCAGAGCTCCTGTTCCATTTATGTGTGTGTGTGTGTGTGTGTG
>NW_006921707.1:444937-448025 GCF_000298275.1 Orycteropus afer afer
CCCCAAACTCTAGAAATATATATATTCCCCCCCCAAACTCTAGAAATTTTCCCTCCCCTTCCCTCCCCTCCCATCTCTGGTAACCAAGAAAAAAGTTTCCTTCTATATATAAAACTTTCCTTGACTTTTAACAATAGTAGACTATTACAATATTTGTTCCCCTGTGATTAAGTTATTTAACTCAGCGTAATGTTCTCCAAGTTCATCCATGTTATGCTGTGTTTTGCAGATTCCACATTATTTTTTAGTGTTGAATAGTATTCCATTGTGTATACTTACCAGAGTTTGGTTATCCATTCATCAGTTGATGGGCACTTAGGTTGTTTCCATTTCTTTGCTATTGTGAATAGTGCTGTGATGAATGACCATGGAGGTACCTATATCTGTTCATGTCCTGTCTCTCCCTTCTTTAGGATATTTACCAACTAATGGGATTTCTGGGTCAAATGGTATTTCTACTTCCAACTTTTTAAGGAATCACTATACCAATTTCCTGGGAGCTCTGGTAGCGTAGTGCCTAAGGCACTTGACTGCTAACCAGAAGGCTGGCGGTTCAAACCCACCAGCCACTCCTTGGAAGGAAGGTTGGGCAATCCTACTTCCATAGTGATACTGCCTCGGAAACCCAAGGAGGGGTCACTATGAGTCGGGGCCGACTCGACGGCACATAACAACAACAACATACCAAGTTCCACAGTGGTTGTATCATTTTACAGGCCTGTAAACAGTGTGTGAAAGTCTCAATCTCTCCACATCCTCACCTGCATTTGTTATTTTCTATCTGTTGAACTTTGCTATTAATTCTGGGGTGAGATGGTATCTTGTTGGTGTTGTTAGGTGCCGTCGAATCGTCTTCAGCTCATGCACAGCAGAATGAAACACCGCCAGGTCCTGAACCAGCTTCATGATCCCGGCTGTGCTTGAGCCCATTGCTGCAGCCACTGTGTCAATCCATCTCGTTGAGGGCCTTCCCCTCTTTTGTCGACCCTCCACCTTACCAAACATGACATCCTTCTCCAGAGACTGATTCCTTTTGTTAACATGACCAAAGTAGGTGAGAGGAAGTCTGGCCATTTCTGCTTCCAAGGAGCTTTCCGGCTGCACTTCCTCCAGGACAGATTTGTCTGTTCTTTTAGCAGTCCGTGGTACTTTCAGCATTCTTCACCAGGACCACAACTCAAAACCATCAATTCTTCTTTGGTCTTCCTTATTCATTATCCAGCTCTCACATGCATATGAGGCGATTGAAAATATCATGGCTTGTGTTAGCACACCCTAATCTTCAAGGAGACATCTTTGCTCCTCAGCACTTGAAAGAGGTCCTTTGCAGCTGACTTGCCCAGTGCTATACGTCATCTAATGTCCTGACTGCTGCTTCCATTGGCCTTGACTGTAGAATCAAGCAATGTGAAGTCTTTGACAACTTCAATCTTTTATCCATTTATCGTGATGCTGCTTATAGATCGAGTTGTGAGGATTACTTTTTTATATTGAGATGTAATCCATACTGCAAACTGTATTCTTCAATCCTCATCAGTAAGTGCTTCAAGTCATCTTCACTTTCAGCATGCAAACTTGTGTCATCAGCATATTGCAGGTTGTTAATGATTCTCCCTCCAGTCTTGATGCCACATTCTTCTTTCATATAGTCCAGTTTCTCAGATTATTTGCTCAGCATATAGATTGAGTAAGTACGGTGAAAGGATACAACCCTGACACACTCCCTTCTGGATATAAAACCATAAAGTGTCCCCTTTTTCACACTCTCTTTATTTTATTTATTTACTTACTTATTTATTTTTTATTGTGATTTGGGTGAAAATTTACAGAGCAAATTCACTTTCTATACAGAGTCCACATACACTTTGTCTCATGACATTGACCACAATTTATCACAATGCAACAGCTCCCCTCCCACTTCCTCCCCATAGTTACCTCTTCCCTGTGTCCATCCCTCCATACTCTCCTGCCCCCTGAGTTGTCTCCCTGTGCATAAGCAGCCCTTCTTTCTCCCATGATTGTTCTCTCCAAGGAGTGTATCTACCTCAGGTAAATGTTCAACTCATATTCATGTCTTTTGTTTGGCTGGAAACCACAGGTGTGGGTTCAATTCCAGACTTTAAGGGCAGCTAGGGGCCATAGTCTCAGCAGTTCCACCAGGCTCTATAGGATCAGCAAACCTGGTCCCACCACCCTTTTTTTTTTTCTCCAAATGATTTTCAGTTTTGTTCCACATTGTTCTCCCTCTCTATCAAGTATCTTCTACATAGATCCCCTTCCAAATGGATGACAGTGGTAGCCGGGCAATATCTAGTTCTTCTGGTCTCATAGACGTATAGGCTGCACATTGGATGGTGTATCAGTTACTAGTACTAATTGTTTCCATGAATTTTTGGTTTTCTTCATTCTTCTTTGCTCTGGATGAGGAGTCACCCATTTTTGCATCTAGATGTCAGCTTGCTCACTTTTAAGATCCCAGTCGCTACTCGCCAAAGTAGGAGGTGGAATAATATTTTGTATAGTATGTTATGCCAATTGAGCTTGATGTCCCCTGTGACTATGGTCCCAAGCCCAGAGGTTCAACTACTCAGTCCCTTGGGTAGCTGGCTGTGACCAAGCGGTGACCACAACCTTGCCCCTTGTCAGCTCTACTATATACTAGGGAATTATGATCATTCACATAAACTTGTAAGACCATTGTCTACCAACCCTATACATGGTCTTGGATACACTTCCCACTTCATAGATATACCTAATAGTTCAGCCTGTCCACCCATCTATCCACCCATATACCCATGTTTACCTTCACTGACAATGCAGTACTGTATGTGCAAATGGATTCATCTTTGTTGTCTCTACTTCCCATCTACATTTCTATGTCTTTCTCTTCCTCAATGCCAGCATATTGGTCACTCACATTTGGTACATTGCCCTTCTCTTCACCAAAATTAATACTTATCTCTATCTATCTAACAGCGTTCCCTTCCCTCTCCTCCCACCCCTGGTAACCAACAAAGAAAATGTCCTCCAATATATAAACCTTTCCTTAACTTTCACAATAACGGACTAATACAATATTTGTCCTTTT
>NW_006921707.1:464044-486878 GCF_000298275.1 Orycteropus afer afer
TGGGTTATGTCATCTTGTGTATTAATGGTCAGTTGTTATTTGCTATTTTTGGTTCTCTGTTCAAAGGACTCCCTTTAGCATCTCTTGTAAGGTTGATCTGGTTTTAACAAATTCCCTTAGTTTCTGCTTATCTGGAAATCTCCTAATTTCACCATCTTATTTGAGGGACAGTTTTGCCAGGTATATAATTCTTGGTTGAAAATTTTTCTCTTTCAGGGTTTTATATACACCATCCCATTGCCTTCTTGTTTGCATGGTTTCTGCTGAGAAATCAGAGCTTATCCCTACTGGCTATCCTTTGTAGGTAACTTTTTTGTTTTTCCCCTGCTGCTCTCAGGATTCTGTCTTTGTCTTTGATTTTGATGAGTTTGATAATGTGTCTTGGTGGTTTTCTTTTGGGGTCTGTCTTCTTTGGGGTTTGTTGGATTTCCTGAATGTATACATTCTCATCTTTCATCATATCAGGGAAGTTCTCCTCCAGCAAATCTTGGACAATTTTCTCAGTGCTACTATTTTTCTCTTCCTGTTCTGGAATTCCAATGACATGAAAGTTATTCCTTTTGATGATATCCCAGATGAACCTTAGGCTTCCTTTATTCCTTTATTTTTTATTTTTTTTCCTGATTGATTCCTTTCCAAAGAAGTATTCAAGTATTTGTCTTCAATCTCATTAATTCTGTCTTCCATTGCATCAGTTCTACTCTTTTGCCCTCCCAATGTGTTATCTATTTCTGACAATTTAGTATGAATCTTCTGGATTTCTGTCTGTCAATTTAGAATCATTTCTAATTTTTCATTTATTTTGTCATTTTGTTCTTGTATTTTCTTCCAAAATTCTTCTAGGGTTTTTTCTGTGTTTTCTTTGGTCTGTCTCTCAATCATTTGAAGATACCTAAATATAATTCTTTTGAATTCCTTATCAGACAGTTCCATTGCTGTTTCTTCCTCAGGGATGTGTTCTGGGTCTGTATCCTGCTCCCTTGTTTCTACCACTTTGTCCCGCTTCTTTTGTCGATTGTGATGGTCTGTTGTCTCCGAGGCATTGTGACATTGTTGTATTTAGATGTCTATTAACTGTTTGTGAAGAGCAGCCAAGAGTGATTCAGTCTCTTGTTGGTGGTTTTTTATCATTGGCCCGTTGATGGAGAAGGAGGTAGTGGCTGTCACTCAGTAAGTGAAGTTGCAGGAGGTGTGGGTGTAGTTGTGTCTTATGGGGACTGTTGCTGTTTCCAACTCAATTAGACAAAAATTAAGATTGAACAACGATCAAAAAACTAAAAGCCCATGGATGAAAAACACACCATGTAATCACACAGGAAGAGTAACCAAAAAAAGAAAAAAGGGAAAAAGAAGAAAACCTGCAATATCTGTGGATAGGGCCCTAAGAGAAAAAAGGTAGAGAAGCATAATAATGAAGAAAAAAATGGGAAAAATGCAAAAAGAAAAACAAGGAACAGGGTTAACCATGAGAAAAAAAGGGGAAAAATTAAGTTAAAAAAAGAAAATTTCAGCCAGGAACAGGGAAAAGAGAAAAGCTGAAAGCTAGAACCTAGGAGGGCAAGATTAAAGAATGATAGTGAAAAGGATAAAAGTATTAATAATAATAGTAGTTTTAAAACAGACAAATACAAGTAAACTAAACTGTAGAAAAAAGAAAGCAAAAAATATAAACCAATAAAAATAATAAAAGAGAAATAAAAATTGGTGGAGGACAGGGCAAGGCACCCAGGGTCCATCTGAGCACACAGACTGGGATGGAGTTCCTGCGAGCCCAGACGGTGGGTGAGGGTGGGGGATAGCCGCACCTCTGTTCACCAAGAAGGTGTAGGGCATAAGAGTAACAAGAGGAATGTCACACCTTTTCAGTCGTGCAGGTCCGGAGCATCCTTGGTATTGCTGGCAAGCAGAACGTGTTCTTAAGCCCCTGGAATCTGGGAGAGCACTGTCTCTTTAAATATCTAAAATAGTCATTCCGCTTGTAAACATTTAATATGGCGGCACCCTCCAGACAAGCAAAAGTCCACAGCTCAGCCTGTCTTTCTCTTCACCTTCTCCATTTATTCCCCAGCCACCAGAGCAGTCCTCCATGCAATCCCTGGCTAGCAGGGCTGATTTTTAGGTTAATTCTTAGGTCCTACCACCACTCAGCACTCTCCAAGCTGTCTGTGCCATCAGGATCACTCAGGATCACTGCCAGACCACAGCTCCGTATGTCTCCTTTTTTTGGCATTTTCATACAAATTCTTCTGCTAGTGGGGGTTTGGTCCACTTCTATATCGTTCCCTTCAAAGCTCAAGGGTCCAGGATTATCTTCTGTGTCTGTTTTAATTGGTTTCCCTTTTCTTTGTTGAAGAGAGTGTGTGCAGTCTTTCTGCCTAGTCCACCATCTTACCGAACCTCGCACTCTCTTGATTTTAAACCATATGGTGTCCTCTTTTTCCATTCGAACAACAGCCTCCTGATCTGTGTACAGGTTCCTCATGAGTACAATTAAGTGTTCTAGAATTTCCATTTTTCTCAATGTTATCTACAATTTGTTATTATCCACACAATTGAATGCTGTTGCATAGTCAATAAAATGTAAGTAAACATCTTTCTGTTATTCTCTGCTTTGAGCCAAGATCCATCTAACATCACCAATGATATGCCTCATTCCCCATCCTCTTCTGAATCTGGCTTGCACCTCTGGAAGTTCTCTGTCAATATAATGCTGCAATCATTTTTTAATTATCTTCAGTAAGATTTTACTTGTGTGCAATATTAATGGTATTTTTAGAAAATTGCCTCATTCTGTCAGATCACCTTTTTTTGGAATGGGCACAAACATGGATATCTTCCAATCAGTTGGCCAGGTAACTGTTGTCCATATCTCTTTGCAAAACTGAGCGAGTGCCTCCAGTTTGGCATCCATTTGTTGAAACATCTGAGTGGGTATTCTGTCAGTTCCTGGAGCTTTGTTCTTTGGCAATTCCTTCAGTGAAGCTTCAACTTCTTCCTTCAGTATCATTGGTTCTTGATCATATGCCACCTTCTGAAATGGATGAAGATCTACCAGTTCTTTTTGGTACAGTTTTTCTGTGTATTCCTTCCATTTTCTTTTAATGCTTCCTGCATCATTCAATATTTTGTCCATAGAATCTTTCAGTATTGCAACTCGAGGCTTAATTTTTTTTTCCTCAGTTCTTTCAGATGGTATCTCATGGTTGTTTTGATTTGCATCTCTCTAATGGCTAATGATTGTGAACATTTCTTCATGTGTTTGCTGGCTGCCGGATTATCTTCTTTGTTGAAGTGTCTATTCATATCTTCTACCCATTTTTTAATTGGATTGTTTGTCTTTTTGTTGTTGAGGTGTTGGAGTATTCTGTAAATTTTAGACAAAAGTCCTGTGTCTGATATGTCATTGATGAATATTTTTTTTTCCCATTCTGTAGGTTCTCTTTTTACTCTTTTGGAGAATATTTGGATGCACACAATAATTTAATTTTTAGAATCTCCCACTCATCTAGTTTATCTTCTGATGTTGGTGTATCTTGGGTTATACTTGACAGTCTATTTATGCCATAAATTAGGGCCTCTAAGTTTGCCCCAATTTTTTATTTGATGAACTTTATATTTTTAGGTTTCACACTTAAGTCTTTGATCCATCTGGAGTTCATTTTTGTGTGTGGTTTCAGGTATGGATCTTGGTTCATTTTTCTGCAAACAGATATCCTGTTTTGCCAGCATAATTTGTGAGACTGTCTCTTCCCCATTGAATAGATTTCAACTCTTTGTGAAATATCAGCTGACCACAAGTCAATGGATCTGCTCTATGTGTCTGTCACTGCACCAATACCAGGCTGTTTTGACAACTGTGGCTATGTAGAAGGTTTGAGATCTGGGAGTGTGAAACCTCCTACTTTGTTCTTCCTTTTCAGTAGTGCTTTACTTATCTGAGGTCTCTTTCCTTTCCATGTATAGTTAGTGATTGGTTTTGTTATGTCTTAAAGATTGTAGATGGGACCAGAATTGCATTGGATGTGTAGATTGCTTTGGGTAGTATTGACATTTTCACAATGTTCAATCTTCTTATCCATGAGTGTGATATGTTCTTCCATTTATAGGAATTTCTTATAGTTTATTGAATTAGTGTTTTGTAGTTTTCTTTTTATAGGTCTTTTGTGTTCCTGGTAAGATTTATTCCCAAGTGTCTTTATCCTTTTAGTAGCTATAGTAAAGGTATTGATATTCTTATTTCCTATTCAGAGATTTCTTTGCAGGCATACGGAAGTTGACCTGATATTTGTGTGTTGATTTTGTGTCCTGCCACTATGCTAAATCTTTCAATAACTTCCAGTGGTTTTCTTGCTGAGTCTCTTGGATTTTCTATGCATAGTATCATATCATCTGCAAATAGGGATAGTTTTACTTCTGCCTTACTAATTTGGATGTCTTTGATTTCACTTTCTTGCCTTATTGCCCTGTCTAGGACTTCCAATGCAATGTTGAATAGAAGTGGAGATAGAAGGTGTTCTTGTCTGGTTCCTGTTCACAAGGGGGAAAGGTTTTAGTCTCACTCCATGGAGAAAAATGTTTGCTGTTGGTTTTACATATATGCCCTATATATTGAGGAATTTCCCTTCTATTCCTATTTTCCTGAGAGTTTTTATCAGAAATGGATGTTGCTATTGTTGTTTGTAGGTGCCATCAAGTTTTCTCTGACTTGTAGCAACCCTATATACAACAGAATGAAACACTGCCTAGTCCTGTGCCAGCTTCACATTCCTTGCTATACCTGATCCCATTATTGCAATCACTGTGTCAGTCCATCTAGTAGAGGATAGTCTCCTTTCTTACTGACCCTCCACTTTACCAAGCATGATATCCTTCTCCAGGGAATGGTCCCTTGTGACAACATGAACAAATTAGGTGAGAAAAAATTTGGCAAGTCTTGCCTCCAGGGAGCATTCCTGCTGCATTTATTCCAGGAAATAGTTGTTAGTTCTTCTGGCAGTCCATGTACTTTCAGTATTCTTCACCAACACCACAACTCAAAAGCATCAACTATTCTGTCTTCCTTATCCATTGTCCAACTTTCACATGCATATGGGACCATTGAAAACACCATGGCTTGGGGTAGGTGAACCTTAGTCTTCAAAGAAACATCTTTGCTCTTCAGCAATTTAAAGCGGGCTTTTGCAGCTGATTTGCCCAATGCAATACATCATTTGATTTATTGACTGCTGCTTTCACTGGTGTTGGTTGTGGAACCAAGTAATATGAAATTTTTAACAGCCTCAGTCTTCTCTCCATTTATCATGATGCTGCTAATTGGTCCAGCTGTGAGGATTTTCATTTTCTTTATGTTGAGGTATAATCCATACTGCAGACTGTGGTCTTTAATTTTCAAGTGTTTCAAGTCATCTTCACTTTCAGTAAGCAAAGTTGTGTCATATGCATATCACAGGTCATTAATAAGCTTTCCTCCAATCCTGGTGGCATGCTCTTCTTCATATAATCCAGCTTCTTGGCTTATTTGCTAAGCATACAGATTGACTAAGTATGGCAAAAAGGCACAACCCTGATCCACACCCTTCCTGATTTTAAACCATGCAGTATCCTCTTGTTCTGTTGCAGTATGGTGGCGTAGTGCCTAAGGCATTTGACTGCTAACCAGAATGTTGGTGGTTCAAACCCATCAGCCACTCCATGGAATGAAGACTGGGCAATATACTTCTGTAAAGATTTACCACCTCCGAAAACCAAAAGGGGGCCACTGTGAGTCAGAATCAACTCAATGGCAGTGAATTTGGAGGGTTTTTTTTAATGGGCAAAATATTAAATGATGCAGGAAATATCAAAAGAAGATGGAAGGAATACACAGAGTCACAGTACCAAAAATAATTGATCAATGTTCATTCATTTCTGGAGGTGTCATATGATCAAGAGCCAATGGTATTGAAGTAAAAAGTCAAAGCTACACTGAAGGAATTGGCAAAAAACAAGCCACTAGTAATCGATAGGTTACCCACTGAGATGTTTCAACAAATGAATGCTGCACTGGAAATACTTACGTGTCTATGCCAAGTTATTTGGATGACAGCTACCTGGCCAACTGACTGGAAAATATTCATATTTGCACCCATTCCAAAGAAAAGTGATCCCACAGAATGTGGAAATTATCAAACAATATTATTAATATTATTATTAGTATTATTAATGGACTTAAATTAATGGCCTGCTATGTGGTTTGGTAACATTGGGGCAGTGCCTTTTTACTTGTCAACTTAGGGTTTCTCAGCCTCAGCAGCCAGCGGCTGTCTGAGTGAAGAAATGCCTCTACCTCCATTGGGCCAGGAACAGGAGGCAGAGCTGGACCCCAAGGTTGATGGGCTTTCACCCAGCCCCTAGAGCCTGACACTTTAAACTTGGAATTAAAGCCTTCAAACTGTAAGAGAATAAATGGTTAAGGCCATCCCATTTGTGGTATATTTTCTGTCAGAGCGGCACTAGGTAACCAGAATGTATGTCTTGGTGATTTTCTTTTGAGGTCTGTCCTGTTTGGAGTTTGTTGAATTTCTTGAATGGATGTATTCTCATCTTTCATTATATTAGGGAAATTCTCTTCCAACAAATCTTTGACAATTTTCTCTGTTGTTTTATTTGTCTCTTGCTGTTCTGGAATTCTGATTAAACATAGGTTATTTCTCTTGATGGTATACCTCACGTGGATCTTAGGCTTTCAATCTTTTATTTTGATCTTTTTTGTGATTGATCCCTTAACAAAGTAAGATTGAGGTATTTGTCTTGAATCTTATTAATTGTCTTCTATTGATTTGATTCTACTCCTTTGCCCATTCAGTGTGTTATCTATTTCTGGAATCTTAGTAGTAATCTTCTGGATTTCTATTTGTTGTTTTTACATAATTTTTAATTTTTTTTTTGTTTGTTTATTTTGTCAATTTGCTCTTGTATTGTTTCTCTAAATTATTGTAGAGATTTTTCTGTGTTTTCCTTAATTTTGCCAGTGTTGTATTTCATCTTATCAGTGTTTTCCTTGATCTTTCTCTCACTCCATTGAAGATACCCAAATACAATTCTTTTGAATTCCTTATCAGGGAGTTCCAATGCTGCTGCTTATAATGAAGGAAAAAAAATGGGAAAAATGCAAAAAGAAAAACAAGGAGCAAGGTTAACCATGAGAAAAACAAAGGGGGGGAAAAAAAAGAAAAAAAAAACCCTTAAATTAAAAAAAAAGAAAATTCAACCAGGATCAGGGAAAAGAAAAAATGCTGAAAACTAGGACCTGGGAGGGGAAGATTAATAATAATAATAAAAAGGAGAAAAGTGTTAATAATAATAGTTGTTTTAAAACACACAAATACAAGTAGACTAATCACCAGAAGAAAGAAAGCAAAAAAGACAAAAAATAAAAATAAAAAAAGAGTCGGTGGAGGACAGGGCAGGGCACCCAGGCTCCATCTGAGCACACAGACTCTGATGGAGTTCCTGTGGGCCCAGAAGGTAGGTGGGAGTGTGGGATGGCCGCACCTCCATTCACCAAGCGGATGTGGATTATAAGAGTAACAAGAGGAATGTCTTACCTTTTCAGTCTTGCAGGTCTGGACTGTCCTTGGGGTTGCTGGAAAGCAGAACATGTTCTCAAGCCCCAGGAATCTGCCAGAGTGCTGTCTCTTTAAATATTCAAAATAGTCAAGCCACTTTTAATCCTTCAAAATGGCGGCGACCTCCGGACTGGCAAAAGTCCACAGCTCAGCCCGCCTTTCTCTTCACCTTCTCTGTTTATTCCCCAGCCACCATGCACAGTCCTCCGTGCAGTCCCTGGCTAGCAGCGTTGATTTTTTGGTTAATTCTTAGGTCCTACCACCACTCAGGAATCCCCAAGCTGTCTGTGCTGTCAGGATTGCTCAGGATCACTGCCAGACCGCAGCTCCGTATGTCTCCTTTTTTGGTATTTTCATGCAAATTCTTCTGCTAGTTGGGGTTTAGTCCACTTCTCTATCCTTCCCTTCAAGACTCAGGGGTCCAGGATTATCTTCTGTGTCTGTGTTAATTGGTTTCCCTTTTCTTTGTTGAAGAGGGTGTGTGCAGTCTTTCTGCCTAGTCTGCCATCTTGCCGGTCCATAAGTATAAGATTTTTTTAAAGAATTTCTTTGTTGACAACTTTTGAATCTTCTTTGTTTTCTACAATTAAGACAATAATAAATCAAAACTAAACTCACTGCTGTGAGTGAATTTTGACTCTCTGCAGAAGTAGATTGCCCAGTTTTCCTTCTGAGGAGTGGCTGGTGGGTTTGAACTGCCAGCTTTCTGGTTAGCAGTCAAATAACCAGTAGATATCAAGTTGATTCCTACTTGTGGCAACCCCATGCATGTTAGAGTAGAAAACTCCATAGTGTTTTCATGCCTGTGACCTATGGGAAGTAGATTGCCTTGCCTTTCTTCCATGGAACCTCTTGACTCTAATTTCTAACCTTTTGATTAGCATCAAAATGTATGGATTGCTAGCCATTTTTACCAAGTCACAAACTCTCATTGCTATTGAGTCAATTTTGACTCATAGTGACTCCCATTGGGTTTCTGAGGCAGTAAATCTTTATGAAAGTAGATTGTCCCATCTTCCTTCTGTGGAGCAGCTGGTGTTTTTGAACTGCAAACCTTCTGGTTAGTAGTAATATGCTTAGGCACTACACCACCAGAGCTCCAGAAAATAATGATAAGGATCTGATCTTTCCCATGATTTATCAGGTCAAACAGAGCCTCAGAGAGTATAACCAGCTCAGTTGTATTAGAAGCAGTGTGGATCATGGAAAGGACACCATACTGAAAATTAGAAGAAACTAAGTCCAATCCTGGTTTATTTGAGATATGCTTTGATATGAGTCACCAATTATCTCTGGACCGCATTCGTTCCCAGTTATAAAATGGCAGTTCCAAACTTTTACTATTTTATAGGACATCTATGATGTTCTTCATTCCATGGTCAAGTTGCTGGAAATACTTAATTTATTTTTGTTTGAATAATAAGAAATTTATTTACTGGGTCTCATAAAAACATGTGAACAGTTTATACAAATGACTGTATGAACATCATAAGGAAATTAAATGGAATTTCCTTGAGACTTACCTCCTTTTATCAAGTTACAGGATTGTTTTTCTTTCTACACAGCATAAAACTCTTTCTTGGGTTTCAAATGCTCACACTCTGGTCTTTTCAAATAAGTGTTTCATTTATTCCTTTCTCTTATTTACCTGGGATTATTTTATGTATCTTTTAGCAACATAAGTATAATTGTGTTTACTTAAATGAGATGTGAATATTTCTGCTATCTGTGGTACAGTGCCTAATGTATTTGACTGCTAACCAGAAGTTTGATGGTTCAAACCCACCAGCCACTTTGTGGAAAGAAGGGTGGGCAATCTGCTTCTGTAAAGATTTATAATCTCAGAATCCCAAAGGAGGTCTCTATGAGTCTGAATTGACTTGATAGTAGTGAATTTGGTTTGGATTTTTTTGAAGATACATTATCCAAATACTAAAAAACTGACCATGTCGTGATTACAAACTATGGCCAGCATGGCTATGCCTTGTCTTGGTGAATCTGATTTTGCAATTCTTTGTGAAATATGTGAAACATTGGTGTTGTCATTTGGATGCATTCTTCCAAAAAAATGATGGTCCACTTGTGACATCACATGAAGTTTTGAAGTGTTAAAAAAATATACTCAACAGTTAATTCAGAAATGGTGACTAAGCTATAACTTCTCTCCCTGGAGGGGAGGGTATTATGGGTAAAATGCACATAGGGAATTATTTTTCTGGTAATAAAGTTTGGAATATAGCAACCAAAACAGAACAAAACTACTCATGCTGTCATTCAATGTGTAGAGAATGAAAGAGTTTCCACTATCCAAGAACCTATACTACTATATATTTGCAATGATGCCTAAGTCAGTGCAAGGGAAACAGCTGTTTATCTGTTTTTCTTTTTGTTTTATTTTCTTTCTACACTGCCATTCTGTCAGTACGTGGCTTCATAAAGCTGTAGGATTCTGATAAGAAAACTACTGAGTCCATGTGCTTTGGAAGCCAATGTGTTGATTTTCTAGCTCAATAGCAATATTTTATTATAGCTGGAGGGAGAGTGTGACTATGAGTGTTAGAGGCAGGGAGACTAATGCCATCAGTACCATGTCCAGAAGTGCGCTATCTCCTGTGTTTTATGTGCTTCATTCTACTGAATGAATATTGTATTACTGTTTCCGATCTTTTGTTTGAATATTAGAGGCTTGTCAGCTGGTTCTGTTTCTGTTGAATGCTTGATGGAAAGCCTTGTTGTAAAGCTTCCTGCATGGAGATGGCTTAATGTCTTGGATATAAAGTAAAGTTTCATAAAATTTGATCGGAAATTGTCTTTGTGGTTATCATCCTGTGTGCTATTATAAAAGTTCAGAACTTGGGTGTTCATTTTAACTCAGAGCTGTGTTTGTTCTGTGTATTAAATGGACACATCTTCCCACAGAACATCTCTCCCACCAGCCTTTGTTCAGGGGCTCCTATGTTCATCTTTGTTCAATAGTTCACCTCTTTTATTATTTTCAGGCATAGATCCTAAGAAGTGCTTCAGATCTCGACGAAAATTGAACAATTTTGGTAGATTTTTAAGGAAACAAGTATGTTTTTATGCTAATTCTTTCATATTAAAACTTCTCATTCTCTGCTTGATGTTGTAACCATGTCACCCTGGCTTTGTAGCCTTATTAGCTGGCATTTATGATGTTCAATGCAGCAACTGAGCCGCTGTATTCTCCCTATAATTCTGTAACCTCTTAGTATCCAGTATGATCTTGTTCTACCTTAATTAAGCTGAGCCACAGACAGTGGCTGTCTTCCATTATTATGCATTTTCCTTTATCCCTCAGAACACCTCTTGATTCTGTCTCTGGACTCATATAAGAGATGCACAGAGAAACATGATTTCTTTTCTTCCCTCCTTTTTTTTTCCCCCTTATAACTTAGTATATGCTTAATTAGCCTGAGTGAAAGGAAGAAGGAAAAGATGTTTTTTGAAAGAGTAGTAGAATTCATAGGAACCTTTTGCTTTGCCTGGAAACAGGTTGCTCAGTGTCCAAAGGATGCCTAAACTATACTGGTATTTCTTCACATTTTCTTGTAAAAATGCATAAATAAAGGGGTTTAAGTGTGGGGAACATCAAGCTTAATTGGCATAACGTACTACACAAAATCATTGTTCTATATCCTCCTTTGGTGAATAGTGACTGGGGTCTTAATCGCTTACAAGTGGCCATCTAAGATGCAACAGTTGGTTTCTTCCCCTCTAAAGCAAACAAGAGTGAAGAAAACCAAAGACACCTGGAAACAATTAGTCCAAGTGACTAGAGGACCATGCATACCTCAGCCTACATGACCCTAAGACCAGAAGAACTAGATGGTGTCCGGCTATCACTGTCAAACCCTTAGAAAGGGATCAAAATAGGAGACCCTGGATAGAATGGGAGAAAAATGTGGAAAAAAACTCTAAATCATAAAAATAGATCAGGCTTACTGGTCTGAAAGAGACTGGTGAAACCACTGAGACTATGACCCCTATTAATCCTTCACGCCTAGAATTGAACTCAATCCTGTGACTTCCAACCAAACAATAGACAGGCGTATAGGATGAACATTTACATCAGGTAGATGCACTCCTTAGAATGATGAACCATGGGAGATCAGAAGTCTGTATTTGCACAGGGAGATATTTCAGAGGGCAGATACAAAAAGGAAAGAGGACACAAGGAAAAGGAAATCACAAGGAGGAAGTGGGAAGAGAGCCATTGCATTGTGAAGATTGCAATCAATATCATGAAACAAAATGTGTATGAACTCTTGTATGGGAAATGAGTTTGCTCTGTAGACTTTAACCCAAATCAAAATAAAATAAAAATAATAAAAAAGGGTAAGTGGCAATCCAGACAGGCTATTTAGTTGTGCCTTAATGATCCACCATAGCTTAGGTGTTGAGATAGTATAAATGGGAAAAGACTTTCTTTCATCTTCATTGTTGCTAATGTTGATTATTTGATTAAAAAAATCAGTTCTTACATGATAATAGTGGCCTGAGGGAATTAAAGAGAAATAACAGGATTCTTAACATATTTTTCATTCTGATGTAATTTATGCTTTGTATATTTCTGCTAGAAAATCAGAAAACATTTTTTTTTTTTCCCCCCAAAGGGGAAAAAACCCATTTTGTTGTTCCTAAGGCTAAGAGTCATTATTTTCTTTTGGCGTCATACAAATGTGGATATCCGTTTAATTCGCAAACTTATAGCTCATGTTGAAGTAATTTTTGCTGAGAAGTGATTTTTCTAGACAATTGTTTAAGCCTTTTGATTAAGAGTCAACATTAGATACATTTGATCTTCATATTCCTACAGAGATTATTAATGTAAGACTTTGTTCTTTAGTGTCCCTTTTCCCCTTCAGAAATGGTTTCTGCTGAGTTGTGGTTTTCCTGAACATTTATTCAGAGTTAACAACAAAGACAGGATTAACTATTATCTTCACATATAAATGATTAATACTCCAATATCCAGCTTTGTTCTCTTCACTTATATCTCCTCTTCTTGCATTAACATCCCAGTTTATTCTAAGAAAATGTGAACAATAGGAAAACTTTACTTAATGATGACTAGCTGAAATTTTTTTTTTTGCTGAGTTTCATCTTGGAAAATATTGATAATTCCACAGATAAAATTAATTTTACCAAGAATTACAGAGTTTTTTCCCATTACACTTTTGATTAAAACTGTTTAAGGTCCAAGATAGTGTTGTTATTAGGTGCCATCGAGTTGATTCCAACTCATAGCGACCCCATGTTCAACAGAATGAAATACTGCCTGGTCCTGCACCATCCTCACAATTGTTGTCATACTTGAGCCCATCATCACAGCCACTGTGTCAGTCCATCTCATTCAGGGTCTTTCTCTTTTTTGCTGATGTCCTCCCTAGGGAGTGGTCTATTCTGACAATATGACCCAAGTATGGAAGACAAAGTCTGGCCATTCTTGCTTCAAAGGAGCATTCCAGCTGTACTTCCTCCAAGATACATTTGTTTATTCTTCTGGTATATTCAGTATCCTTCACCAATACCACAACTCAAATCCAACATTTCCTGTGTGGGCTTTGTTATTCACTGTCCAGCTCTCACATGCATATGAGGCTATTGAAAATATCGTGGGTTGGGTCAGGCACATCATAGTCTTCAAAGTGACATCTTTGTTCTTTAACAGTTTAAAGAAGTGCATGCCAACTAGAATATACCTGTAAGAAACTCACTGTCCTATGCATATAACACACATGACATACATATAATATGCACCAAAAAACCAAACCAAACCCACTGCCATCGAGTTGATTCCAACTCATAGAGACCACCATTGGGCTTCTGAGGCAATAAATCTTTATGGAAGTAGGTTGCCAACCCTTCCTTCCATGGAGGGGCTGGTGGGTTTGAACCATCAGCCTTCTGGTTGGTAGTCAAATGTCTTAGGCACTACACCACCAGAGGTCCTTATAACATGCACAGTCACATTATATATATATATATATATATATATATATATCTTTATAAGACCAGGATTTTTGTCTGTTTTGTTCTCTATATACACACACACATGCACAGTGGAATGCCAGTGTTAGAAGTATCTGTGGCCAGTTAGGAAAAAGCAAGAGGCAGTGGAGTATAATGGAAGCAGTGGTGGATTTGATGTATCCTCTTGGTCTTTCTACAAACTGCACTATGGGACCTGGGGCAGTTACTGTGATACTTATGACTCACTTTTATCTTTTCTGTATAATAAGATAACATCCCCAACCTTCTTTTAGAGTCCATCATTAGAATAATAAGTGTTTGAACGTGGAGAAGGTGATGCTGAAGGGATAGAATCAAGCTTTATGCCAAAGAAGGGGTGGTACAGATTTTCTGGAGTAAAAATAGAGGTCTAAAAGCTGCTATAAGGAGCTCTGATGGTGTAATGGGTCAGACATTTGCTGCTAACCAGAATAAGCTGTTCAAACCCACCAACTACTCCATGGGAAGAAGATGAGGCAGTCTACTTCTGTGGAGTTTTACAGCCATGGAAACCCAATGGGGATCACCGAGTCAATGGCAGTGGGTTTTTGGAAAGGAAGCTATGACTAAAAAATAGTGTGTATGAATTTATAGACAGATTGAATAATGACCAGCATTAGTAGGCAGGTCAATATTCAGAAACAATATGAATATTTCATAAAGATTTTCTTTTAAATAGAGTTAAGGAAGCAACAGTAACAAAGAATGCTGCAATCCAGGTAGAGGCTCGTGTAGACATATACACATAGGGAGATTTTATACAAAGATCTCAACATATTGTGATCCAATCTTTTGCCTGTCCAGCTAACTGTTAATGCATAAACTCAGCATGCAATCAATTCTCACTCTTAAATAATCAACACTCTCCCCTTCCCTGTTAAAAAACAAACAAACAAGCAAAAAACAGCTGTCGATGACCAGAAATCATGAATTAATTTATTCATGTAGAAGGACCGTATATCAGATTTAGAATAGTTTGTTTAACAGATAAACAGAGTTTTTATACTGAAATTAAAAAACAAACTCACTGCAATTGAGTCAATTTGGACTCATGGAGACCCCCTTTGGGTTTCCAAGGTGGTAAATCTTAAAGAAGTAGATTGCCCAGTCTTCCTTCCGTGGAGTTGCTGGTGGATTTGAACTTCCAGCCTTCTGGTTAGCAGTCAAATGCCTGAGGCACTACACCATCAGAGCGCCTTAACATTTTTTTTGTTGTTGTTGTTATTTTTATACTAGCTGATGTAAAACAGAGAGGGTATGCTTTTCTCTTTAGTTACTGTATTTATTTACTGGCTAATCCTTGACAAGTACAATTGTTAAATAACATTGCAGTCCACGAATCTAAAAATGGCATTCCATTGCCAAGCAAATCGAGTTAAGATTCCTCTGTTTGGCTTTGAAGGTCCAATGCAATCTGGCTCCAATCTGCTTATTCCAGAGTATTTCGTTTGTTGTTGTTGTTGTTATGTGCAATCGACCTGACTCATAGTGACCCCTCCTTGGGTTACCGAGGCAGTATCACTATGGAAGTAGATTGCCCCATCTTCCTTCTGAGGAGTGGCTGGTGGGTTTGAACCACCAGCCTTCTGGTTAGCAGTCAAGTGCCTTAGCCACTATGCTACCAGAGCTCCTGAGTATTTCCTTTAATACAATGTGTGGCACTTCTTAGGTTTCCTTATATACCAATGGAATTATTCATGCCAGGTCTATATTAGCTTGGAATGTCCTTCTTTTTCTATTTAAATTTTATCCATCCTTCTAAGCTATCCTCAACTGCCAAATCATCCAAAAAACATTTTCCATATGCAATATAACTTTTCATGTACTCATTATTGTTTATTATTCATTTATTTATGTAGTCAGAATCACCAAACAAATATTTATTTAATGCCTTCTGTGTTACAGGTATAGTCCTCTCCTAGTGTTAGTCATTAGGCCTGGTGCAGGATCATAATATTTAATCCTTGGTTACTTCAAATGAGTGGACATTTGTCAAGTTTCAACTATGTTTATTACAATGTTAGGCAAATCATTTTATAGAGCCAACAATCTAGAAGAGTAATCTTTTAGATGTTGAAGGTGTTACTGTTCATTAAAAAAAAAAAAAAAAAGTTTAAAAATTCATGATTAAGAAGCCAGTCTGAAAAAACTACATGCTTCATGATTCCAACTATATAACATTCTATAAAAGGTAAAACAACAGAGAAAATTAAAGGATTAATGATTGCCAGGAGGAGGTAGAGGGATGAATAGGTCATATTAAGGGCAGTGAAATTATTATGCACCTTAATGGTGGATGCATGAAATTGTGCTGTTGTCAAAACACATAGGGCTGTACAACATGAAGAGTGGAATGATGGATGATACCATTGCTGAAAATACCAGAACAAAGTTTTCCTGTGTTTTATTGACTATGCAAAGGCATTTAACTGTGTAGATAATAATAAATTATGTGTAACATTGTAAAGAATGGAGATTCCAAAATACTCTATTGTACTCATGAGGAACCTGTACGTAGACCAAGAGGCAGTTGTTTGAACAGAACAAGGGAATATTGTGTGGTTTAATATCAGGAATGATGAGTCAGAGCTCTAGCCTTTCACCATACTTAATCAATCTCTATGCGGAGGAAATAATCTGAGAAGGCAGGACTATATGAAAGAAAACATGGCATCAGCATTGGAGGAAGACTCATTAACAACCTGGGATAGTATACAACTTTATTTGCTAAAAGTGAAGAGGACTTGAAGCACTTACTGATAAAGATCAAAGACTACAGGCTTCAGTATGCATTATACCTCAACATAAAACAAAAATCCTCACAACTAGACCAATACGTAACATCATAATAAACAGAGAAATGTTTGAAGTTGTTAAGGATTTCATTTTATTTGGATCCACTATCAACTTCCATGGAAGCAGCAGTCTAGAAATAAAATGACATATTGCATTGGGCAAATCTGCTACAAAAGTCCTCTTTTTATCTTTGCAATAAAAAGCAGAGATGTCGCTTTCAGGACTAAGGGACACCTGACTCAAGCCACTGTATTTTCAATTGTTACATATGTATGGGAATGCTGAACAATGAATAAGGAAGACCAAATAATAATTTATGACTTTGAATTTTGGTGTTGACAGAGAATACTGAATGGACTTCCAGAAGAATAAACAAGTTTGTCAGTCTTGTACTTGGAAGAAGTACAGCTAAAATGTTTTTTTATGAGTGAGGATGGTGAGACTGTACTATGGACAGGTTGTCAGGATGGACCAGTCCCTGGAAAAGGACATCATGCTTGGTAAAATAGAGGTTCAGTGAAAAAGATGAAGACCTTAACCAGGATAGATTGACATAGTGGTTGCAACAATGGACTCAAACATAGCAATGATTGTGAGGATGGCACAGGAGCAGACAGTATTTCATTCTGTTCTACACAGGGTAGCTATGTGTCAAAACCAAGTCAATGGTATTTAACAACAATAAAAAAAAAAAAAAAGAAGTACTGTAAAATATATTAACCAAAAACTTTATGATCTAGAACATTTATAAACCAAGTACATAATTAAAGAACAAGAGCTGTAGAAAACCAACAACCTGCTAAGCAGGTTTTTGAAAAAGGTAAAATGCTTAGTGGCCATCTAAGGTGAAACTAAGCCAGGGGGAGAGCGAGCAGCAGCAGGGATCCATGTAAGGGGAGGGACCCAGGCCCCACCGTCAAGAGGCAGTAAAGTGGGAGAAAGAAAAGCCAGGGGGATGACAGAGCAAACAGCAGGGATCCAGGTAAGGGGAGGGTGGTGAGGTTTCAAACAGCTAAGGGAAACAAACTTGTCTGTCAGTTTTTCATACTGTGATGGCTTGCGTGTTGCTGTGAGGCTTGAGGCTGTGCCACCAGTGTTTCAAATGCCAGCAGGGTTTTGTATGGTCCATAGATTTCAACACAACTTACAAACTGAGACAGACTAGGAAGAAAGAAGAGGCCATCCACTTCTCAAAGAATTGTCCAGGGAAAACCTTATGAATAGCAGAGAAATGCTGTCTGATACATTACTGCACAACTTCATGAATAGCCTGGAAACATTGTCTGATGCAATGCAGAAAGATAAGCCCCTTAGGTCAGAAGGTTCTCAAAATAAGACTGAGAAAGAGCTGCATCATCAAAGTAGAACCAGCTTACTGATATGGATAAAATAAAGTTTTTGAGACCTCCATTTGCTAACATGTACAACTCAAATTGAGGCAAAACAGCTGCAAATATCCATTAATAATTGGAACATGGAAATGTATGAAATATGAATCTAGGAAAATTAGAAATTGTCAAAAATAAAATAAAATGCATAAATATTGATATCCTAGGCATTAGTGAGCTGAAATGGACTGGTTTTGGCCATTTTAAATCAGAGAACTATATGATCTATGATGCCAGGAATGACAAATTGAAGAGGAATTGTGTGGCATTCATCATCACAAAGAGTATTTCAAGATCTTCCCTGAAGTACAATGCTGTCAGTGATAGGATGATATACATACACCTACAAGAAGAACAATTAATACTACTGTTATTCACATTTATGCACCAACCACAAAAGCCAAAGATGAGGAAATTGAAGATTTTTATCAACTTCTGCACTCTGAAATTGACTGAACATGGAATGAAGATGTGTTAATTATCACTGGTGACTGGAAGGCAAAAGTTGGAAACCAAGAAGAATCACCGGTAGTTGGAAAATTTGGCCTTGGTGACAGAAATAATTATGGAGATCGCATGATAGAATTTTGCAAGACTGATGACTTATTCATTACAAATATGTTTTTCCAACAACCCAAACTGTGGCTATACATGTGGACTTTGCCAGATGGAGTACACAGGAATCAGATTGACTATCTCTGTGGCAAGAGGCTATGGAAAAGCTCAATATCTTCAGCCAAAACCAGACCAGGAGCTGATTGTAGAACAAACCATCAACTGCTCATACGCAATTTCAACTTGAAGTTGAAGACAATTAAAACAAGTCCACAAGTGCCAAAATATGACCTTGATTATATCCCTCCTGAATTTAGAGACCATCTAAAGAATAGATTTGATGCATTGAACACCAATGACTGAAAACTGGAAGAATTGTTGGATTACATTAAGAACATCATCTGTGAAGAAAGCAGGAGGTCATTAAAAATATGAGAAAAGAAGAAAAGACCAAAATGGATGCCTCTCCCAGTTTGGAGCAAAGAAGATTGAAGAAAATGAAAGACCCAGGGAAACAGTTCATATAGGGGACTGAAGGAGTACTTGAACCCCAGCCTGCACAGCTGTAAGACCAGAAGAACTAGATGGTGCCTAGCTACCATTGCTGACTGCTCTGAACAGCATCATAATAAGCAGTTTTAGGTAGAGTGGGAGAAAAATGTGGAACAAAACTGAAAATCTAAAAAGGACAAGACTTATAAGTCTAACATAGACTGGTGGAACCCTTGAGACTATAGCCCTAGATATCTTTCAGCATTGGAAGTAAACTCATACCCCCATGGCTCAACTTTTAGCCAAAGAACATATAGGTCTATAAGGTGAACAATAATACCAGAAAGGTGTCCGCTCCTTAGAACAATCAACCATATGAGATCAAAAGGGTATCATTTGCCTAGGGATAAATCTCAGAAGGCAGGAAGGGGTAGAAAAGAAGGACAAATGGAATTGGTAAACACAGGGACTGACGGGAAAAACAAAACAAAACAAAAAAACCTCACTGCTGTCTAGGCAATTCTGACTCATAGCTACCCCTCCTTGGGTTTCCAAGGTGGTATCTCTATGGAAGTAGATTGCCCAGTCTTCTTTCTGAGGAGTGGCTGGTGGGTTTGAACCTCCAGCCTTCTGATTACCAGTCAAATGCATTAGGCACTACGCCACCAGAGCTCCCAACCACAGGAAGTGGAAAGAGTGCTGTTAAATTGTGGGAATTGCAACCAATACCAAAACAATATGTAGGAACTGTTGAATGGAAAACCAATTTGCTCTGTAAACCTTCACCCAGATCACAGTAAAAAGTTAAGAAGAAAAAAAAAAAAAAAAGGTAAAATGCTATCTGACTGTGTCTTTTAGGAGAAAGCATCCTAAATGAGGCAGAGCTTGAGAATATATTTCATGCTTCTTTTGGCCCCAGTTTCCTCAAGGCAAAAGAGAGTGGATCTCTGTCACTCTTTGTAGTTATAAAATTTATTTCTCAATTAGATCTCCAAGTATTGATCAAAATGTCAATCACACCATAAGTGCTCAGAAAATATCTGCTACTTAGTAAGTCCCAAAATGAAACTAAAATTTTGTTGTCCCCAAAACATAACCATTATCTTGCATTGAAATTTCAGAATATTATAGCACTAGCTTCCTAGTGTTTCATGAATAAAAGGAGAGTGTATCAGATGTTTATATGCCATTGCTCACACTCTTTGACTTGACAGATCAGAATGACTAATTGTTTTTTTCTCCTCTATACATTCATAGAATTTTAAAACACATTTGCATTTTATTCTTCTTTCTATCTTAGTAATTAAGATCTCTTTGTTAGCCTGTATGTGGAGACAAGAATTATCTCAAAGTGCTTGGTGTTAGGAAGCCTGGATGGCATAAGCAATTTGTGATCTGCTGCTAACCTAAAGATTGACAATTCAAACCCACCCAGTGGCTCTGCAAAAGCAAAGCCTGGTGAACTTTGGTGAACTGCTTCCGTAAAATTACAGCCAAGAAAGCCCTATGGAGCTATTCTATTCTGTAACACATGGAGTTGCCATGAGTCAGAATTGACCAGACAGCAACTTTTCTGTTTTTTTTTTTTTTTTCCCTCAATATTATCCAGCACCTGGCATATTCTCTTGCACAAAAAGGGACTAAATAAATATTGAGTGAATAATGAAAAGCTGCACATGAAAATGCATTAAAAATAATCTGTAAGTTGCCTGTTTCAGAATAACACAGAGTTTAAAGAGACTACAGGTTCAAATCCTGGCACTGACTTTATTTTCCTTAAATATCTCTACCAAAACAAAATACACAAACAAACAAATCCACTGTCATAGAGTTGATTCGGACTCAAAACAACACTACAGAACTGACCAAGTAGAATTGCTCCATAGCATTTCTAAGGTTGTATATCTTTATAGGGGAGCTATGGTAGCATAGTGCCTAAGGCACTTGACTGCTAACCAGAAGTCTGGTGGTTCAAACCCACCAGCCACTCCTCAGAAGAAGGGTTGGACGATCTACTTCTGTAGTGATACTGCCTTGGAAACCCAAGGAGGGGTAGCTATGAGTCAAGTCCAACTCGATGGCACATAACAACAACAACAACATATCTTTACAGAAGTAGACTGTTTCATCTTTCTCCGATGGAGCACCTAGTTGGTTTGAACCAATAACCTTTTGGTTAGCAGCCAAATACTATAACCACTTTACCACCAGAGCTACTAAATATCCTTAAAAGTTTCTTAAATTCTTTGTTCTCAGCTTACTTTTCTGTAAAATGTGGATAGTGAGAGTTGTATCTGGGGCCCTCTTTAAGAAAACTAATACAAAATTATGAACAAAAAATTAGTCAATTAGAACATTTGTTAGGTATTTACTAAAGTGAGAAATCACAAATTAAAGACATCAGAAAATTTTAAAATACCATGAACATCAAAATATATTATCATCAGTATTATTTAACTTCCTAATCCATCTTTATAACACTTTTTTTCATATAAAAATTTGGCTGTACACACTTAGATTTCTTCTCTCTTGTGATCATGATTTTGAATATTTTTTGTAGAGAGAACAGAAAGAAAATTCATTCTTTTATCCAGCAGAGTGGATTGTAATTCCTTTTTTATTATTGATGGTTTGGAAAAGATACTTTCACTTTCATAGTGCATTATTTGGAGAGCCACGTTTTTAATCCACCCCACCCCCCAGTTTCATGTTCAGGGTGTCGTTCTTGCCAAGAGGGAAGCCTCAGAGAGGTCCAGCTCTTTGGTCTCACTGGGCTGGTCTCACACAAATCAGTGCCACAGCTGCTGGTCCAGCAGGGCCAGGTCCTCCCTGCTCCCTCCTCACTCTCACTCCCTCTTGCCAGCAGGTCTTGCTGTGAGAGATGGGAAGCCAAACTCAAATCCACCACTTCCAGAGAGTAGATTCTGACTCATAGCAAGTGGTTTCCGAGACTGTCTTTATGGAAGCCGACCACCTCATCTTTTTCTTGTGGAGTGGTGGGTGGGTTCAACCTGCTGAACTTTTGCTTAGCAGCCAAATGCTTAACCACTGTACCATCAGAGATCCTTGAAAGATAGGAAAAAGGGTGAAGGGTGTGAGGCACAGTGGCTTCCAAGGGTTTTGTTTGTATGCTAGAGTCACAGATAAGGCCAGGATTGAGATTAGGTAGTCATTGTTGTTGCTGTTGTTATGTGTCATCAAGTCAGACCTAACTCATAGCGACCCCTCCTTGGGTTTCCAAGGCAGTATCACTATGGACAGAGGAGCAGTCAGCTGTAGGGGTCCAGGTGAGGAGAGGGAACTCAGGCACGCCCAAAGCAGCAGGGCAGGAGAGTGGGAGAAAGGGGTTTAAAAGCCAGGAACCCAGACAGAGGAGAAGTTAGCCACAGGGACCCAGGTAAGGGTGGTACGAGAGGTTTCCAACATGGAGACAAACTTGTCTGTCGGTTTGTCCTACCGTGGTGACATGTTGATGTGAGTTTTGAGGCTAATCCACTGGTGTTTCAAACCCAGCGGGATGCACATGGTGCAAAGGTATCAGTCCAGGTTATAGACTGAGACAGATTAGGAAGAAGGAAGAGGCCATCCACTTCTCAGAGAATTGGCCAGGGAAAACCTTATGAATAGCAAAGAAACATTGTTTGATACATTACCACACAACTTTATGAATAGTCTGATTAGGTTAGAAGGCTTTAAAATAGGACTGGGAAAGAGCTGCATCATCTGAGTAAACCCAGCCTTACTCATATGGATAAGGTAAAGCTTTCAAGACTTCCATTGGCTGATGTGGCACCACTCAAATTGAAGAGAAACAGCTGCAGACATCCATTAATCATCGGAACATGGAATGTACGAAGTATGAATCTAAGAAAATTGGAAGTTGTCAAAAATGAAATGGAACGCATAAAGATTGATATCCTCGGCATCAGTGAGCTGAAGTGGACTGGTTTTGGCCATTTTGAA